>NC_043708.1:134911802-134949573 GCF_006229205.1 Suricata suricatta
CTGAGATAATTTTACAGTCAGTATCGTTTTTGTCTGAAATTCCCAAAGTATAAGATGGTCAAAAAATAAAATCCAGTGACTATAAGCATAATATATTAAATTACTGTCAATAATAACTAGAGAAATATTATACTTTAAAAACTCTACCCAGGGGCGCCTGGGTGGCTCAGACCCTGGAGCCTGCTTTGGATTCTGTGACTCCCTCTCTCTCTGCCCATCCCCTGCTCATGCTCTGTCTCTTTCTGTCTCAAAAATAAATAAACATTAAAAATTAAAAAAAAAAAAACCTCTACCCAGAAAGTTTAAGTAGACGATTTCTATATGTCTAGAGAACCATATCATTTGAGTTTTATTGGGATCAATTTATTAAAGCACAATTGGATTATGACAGAACTTAATACTTATTTCATTTAAAATACAACCTTAAAAAAAATTTTTTTTATGTTTTTTATGTTTTTTATTTATTTTTGATAGAGAGACAGAGCATGAGATGGGGAGGGGCAGAGAGAGAAGGAGACACGGAACCGGAAGCAGGCTCCAGGCTCTGAGCTAGCTGTCAGCACAGAGCCTGACGCGGGGCTCGAACCCACAAACGTGAGATCTGACCTGAGCCAAAGTTGGAGGCTTAACCGACTGAGCCACCCAGGCGCCCTAAAATACATTCTTAATGTTTATTTATTTTTGAGAGAGAAAGAGCGTGTGCACACGTGTGGGGGAAAGGCAGAGACAGAGGGAAAGAATCCCAAGCAGGCTTGCCATTGAGCCAAAATGAGTATGTCACAATTTTAGTTAAATCACTGTTCACTGCCTACCTTACTGTGACTACATGAACATTCATCGCTTAACCATGTGTGGTGCTATAGTTTTATCTCTTTACTGGAAACAACTTCTTGTTGTTTTCTCCCTCTGGGATTAGTAATTGCTTTATTTTTAAACTTGCTTGCTCTTCAGGCTGCCTGAGAGGCTCTGTCAGTTAAGTGTCTGAGTTCAGCTCAGGTCATGATCTTGCATTTCATGAGTTCAAGCCCGGCATCAGACTCTATGCTGACAGCTCAGAGCCTGGAGCCTGCTTCACATTCTGTGTCTCCCTCTCTCTCTGCCCCTCCCCTTGTTGCACTCTGTCTCTCTCTCTCTCTCTCTCTTTCAAAAATAATAAACATTAAAAAAATTAAATCTGCTTGCTTTTCTAGGGGTCTGTCTCTAATGCGTACCCAAATTCCCTACCAGAACCCCAAAAGTCCTCTCACTACCCTCAAACACGTCAGATAACATGTCAGGTTTTTTTGAACACTTGGGGACATCCATCCTGGAGCCAGGCATTCATGTATTTCAAAAATATTCATCAAATGCCTCCTGTGGGTTTCAGGGTGGGGGGTACGGCATGGAACAGAGTAGGCAAGTAACGTTTACTGAGCCTCCATTCAAGAGGGGAGAGGGCAAGATAAATGGCAAGCGCATAATTAAATATTACGTTAGGAGATGACATGTGCTCAGAAGAAAAATAAAGCCGTGTCAGATAGGGCTGGGGGAGGGGAGTTCTATAGCGTGGGAGAAGGGCCTTTCCGAAGAGGTGATCTGAGCAGAGACCTAAGTTAAATAACGGAGTAGCCCCCTTGATCGCTGGTGGAAGACCATTGCTTGTGGAAGGAACAGTCAGAAGGACTCGGAGATGTTTGGTCATAAATTACAACTGAGATGGTTCAGCGTGATCATGAGTTTCCAGCTCATGTGTCGCTGCAGAGTTGGTGGAAGGTAGGGGGTTGGTTGGGGCAAAACTTGGCCAGGAAAGCTGGAGGTGCAAGGGCATGGTGATGATGACGTAATGGTGGGAGCTGAACTGTATGCAGGGTAGTCGGGCAGGAGGGGCCCAGAGTAGGACTGGTGGGCCCACACTGAGAAAATGGTCTTCAGTGTATCACAGGTTCCCATGGACTAGGGGCATCGATGGAACAGGAAGTATGGGAGGAGGTGGTCAGAGAGGTTAATGCTTAAGAATCGAGCTTTCTTGGGGCCTCTAGGTGAATCCGTCAGTTGAGCATCCAATTCTTGATTTTGGTTCGGGTCACGATCTCATAGTTGGTGAGACTGAGCCCCACGTCCGGCTCTGTGCTGACAGCACAGAACCTGCTTGGGATTCTCTCTCTCCCTTTCTCTCTGCCTCACTCCCACTCATGTTCATGTTCTCTCTCTCTCTCTCAAAATAAATAAATGAATATGTTTTTAATTGAGCTTTTTTTGTCCAAGATTTTATTTTATTTTTAAGTAATCTCTATACCCAACAGGGGACTCGAACTCACAAACCAAGAGTCACATTCTCTAATGACTGAACCAGCCAGATGTCCTAAGAATTGATCTTTCTGAGATGAAAGATGACGAGAGCAAAGAAAAAACCACACTTCAGCTGGACGTGTGCCCTGCAGGGGTGTGTAGGGCAGGGGGCCAGCAGGAGAGGCGGCCTGGTCCTCACTCCCTTCACCACCCCTGTGCCTGGGGGCTCCGCCACCCAGAGGGGGTGCCTTTTTCTAACTTACCCTAAAGCACTCTGCAGTTGAGCCCATGACCCTGGCTGGGTTCAGTAAGGTCCCTGGGGACAGCCAGGATTCTTCCAGAGCAAGGAGGTGAGGGTGGAGGGAGCCTTCAGAGAAAACGTTGAAGAACACAGGGGTGTTTGCTGGTGACAGCTCCCGAGTCTCCAATGGTATGGGGGCAGGTGCAGGGGTAAAACCTATCAGGAGAAAGCAGAAAAACAGCCTTATCACCTTGGATGGGGAGGGAGACAGGACCTTTGAAACAAGATTCTTAAATTGCATAAAGTAAAAAAAAAAAAAATCAATGGACTTGACCACTTAAAGATTTGAGTTCAAGAGAGTGCCCCATAGACAAGGTGAGCGGACCAATGACAGCTGAGAGAACTCTGTACAAAGCCAAGAACAGAGTCACAGCTAGAACATTCAAGAACTGCCGATCAGCAAGAAAAAGATAAGAAACCCAAGGATTTAAATGGGCTAAGGATTTGATAGATAATTCACTGATGGGGAAAGCACTGGGCCGGTAGGCATTTGATCTTCCCAGTCATGAGAACAATGCAAATCAGAACAACAGATACACTCAAATCAGGAAGTGAGATGTTATCAAGTTCTAGAGAAGACGGGGAACAAAAGTCCCCCCCCCCCCCCCCCCCCCCCGCCTCGTGTTACTGGTCTGGCTATAAAGCAATCTGAGAGGACTTAGTGAAATAAAGACCACACACTGCCTACAACAGGGCGGTCTCCCCACCTCCTTCTCAGAATGCCGTTTTGCAGAAGTCTGTAACCTTTGCAACAGCACAACGTGTGTCATGACGGATTGCTGGTTCCCATGCCGTCAGGATGGACGAGGGAAAGATGGAGGATGTTTACAGAGGAAGGCTAGGCAGCAGTCAGGAAGAACCGCCTGGATTCCATGAAACAGTATTGTGAGATCTCAGAAACTTACCAATTGGGCGCAAAAATGTAAAAAGCAGGACATCATTTATAGCACAAGACCAATTATGTAACTTTAAAGGTAGGTACCAAAAGATGGGACTTCCTATGTTTTTAAGAAGAACATAGATCAGGGAACCTGGGTGGCTTAGTTGGTTAAGTGTCCGACTTCGGCTCAGGTCATGATCTTGAGGTTCATGGGTTCAAGCCTTGCGTTGGGCTCTGTGCTGACAGCTCGGAACCTGGCGCTGCTTCAGATTCTATGTCTTCCTCTCTCTCTGACCCTCTCCTGCTCATGCTGTCCCTCTCTCTTTCTCTCAAAGGTAAATTAAAAAAAAAAAGAAGAGACATATATCTAAACAAACATAGATCATAGATTAAGAGAGTATATGTTAAATCCCTATATTAAATCCCTATGGAAGAATAGAAGAAAAAGATCATAAAATAAAAGAGAATTTGCACAGACCAAAGAGGGAGAAAATCTAAATTTTGTGCACCAGAAATAAAACAAATAAGTAAATAGAACGAAGGTATTTGACATGTACTAATATTGTTCCAGCTAGCAATTGCTGTGTAACAAACTAGCCTGAAACTTAGTGATTAAAAAAGCGGGGGGGGGGGGGGCCTGGGGGCAGTGCAGGGCTCAGTCACTTAAGTGTCTGACTCTTGATTCTGGCTCAGATCATGATTTCACAGTTCATGAGATTGAGCCCCACATTGGGCTCTGTGCTGACAGCATGGAGCCTGCTTGGGATCCTCTCTCTCCCTCTCACTCTCCCTCTCTCTCTCTCTCTCTCTCTCTCTCTCTCTCTCCCCCCCCCTCCCCAAGTCGCATATGCACATCCATTTGCACACACACACACTCTCTCTCTTAAATAGATAAATAAACTCTGAGGGGAAAAAGAAAACCACGTTGAGGATCTCACAATATTCAGAGTCAAGAATTTATGCCAGGCTGACTCTCCTGTTTCCACAGGACAATGACAAACATTGCTGGGTGGACCTCACCTGGCATCTGGCCTGGGCTGGAACTTCCCAGAAGCTTTCCTTGGCCTGCCTACTGTTTGGGCAAGAATGAAAGTGTCGGCTCAGTTTAGCCCCTCTCCCTCTCCAGATGGTCTCGGTGCCCCCTGCACAGTCTGCCCAGCAGAGATTTCTCAGACAGCAGCTCCAGGCTCGAACAGAGCGTAAGAGAGAGAGAACAAGACAGGAACCGCCAAACTTCTGACCCAGCCCTGCAAACCCTACACTTCATCACTGTCATATTGGGCAGTGCCTTTAGTCCATTCAGACGCTAGAACAGAACCCATGGGGCCTTACAGACAATGGGAATGTATTTCTCACACATTGAAAGCTGGGAAGTCCAAGGTCAAGTAGCCAGCAGATTCAGGGTCTGGTGAAAACTCACTTCCTAGTTGATAGCTGGCTCTCTCCTCATTGTGCCTTCCCGTGGTCAAAGGGAGGGGGCTCGTGGGGGGTCTCCCAAGGGCACTAGTTCCATTTGGGACAGCTCTACCTTCACGGCCAATCCCCTCCCAAAGACCCACCTGTAAACCCCTCACCTTGGGAACCTCGGTCTCTCAGGATGGGAAAAAATAGAATGCTCTAATCGATTACTTAATGTTTTGTTAAAATTAATTTATGCATCGCTGTAGGTTGTTAATAGTTTATGAGAAAAGAAAAAAGTATTCCCTGTATCGAGAAAAAAGAACGTTAAATAAAGAGCCAACAAAACTTTAAACAAAAAGGCCATTAAAAATGTATAATCATGTTCATCAACTTATTTAGGCCTATGTAAAGAATTCTTGTTCTGTATGATCTTTTTTCAGTTTTAATTTTAATTCCAGCTGGTTAACATACAGTGTAATATTAATCTCATGTGCATAATACAGTGATTCAGCACTTCCATACATCAGCCGGCGCCCATCCCAAGTGTGCCCTAAGTGCCCGGCACCTGTTCCCCCGCCCCCTGCCCCCCTCCCTTCCAGTAACCGGCAGTTTATTCTCTATAGGTAAGAGTCTGTTTCTTAGTTTGTCTCTCTTTTTGCCTTTGCTCTTTCCTTTTGTTTCTTAAAACCACATAATACTCTCTAGCTCCACCCATATCACTGCAAATGGCAAGATTACATTCTTTTTTTATGGCTTGAATAATATTCTATTGTATATACTTATACACCATGTCTTCTTTATCCATTCATCTATTTTCTTTTGAGAGACAGAGAGGGTACAAGTGAGCAAGGGTGGATAGAGAACCCCATGAGGGGCAGAGAGAGAGAGAGAGAGAGAGAGAAGCAGAGCTCACCGGATATGAGGCTTAAGTCATCCCAGGGTGAGACTCAAACTCACAAACCAGAGATCCTGGCCTGAGCCAAAGTCAGATGCTTAACCGACTGAGCCACCCAGGGGCCCCTCCCTATCCATTCATCTATTGAGGGACACTTGGCCTGCTTCCATATCTTAACTCTTGTAAATAATATTGTTCTGCCTGAACTTGAGTTAGACCAGTTTCTTTACTGGAGTTCTGGAAATTTTTACCCAGTCCAGCGGTATAATTTCAAAGTTATCAGAAAACTATACTCCAGAGTATTTGTCAGAGGTTTCTCCATGAACCGTTTTGGATTGTAGCTGATGATAAAAGATTTCGGGAAAGCATCTGAGTAAAACAATAATTGTCTATGAATGACAAAAGACTTAAGATTCCACAGTTAAATGTCTGATGAGAGTTCATTATAATGCAGTTGACAAGGGTATTTTATATCGAGAGTAAGAACATTAACACATTGCTCAGAGTTTCATGCAATTGCTAACGCATGTACATTAATAACACATATCCATATAATTAGAACCTAAAGAAGGTTAAATCACTTTATTTGGCAATGCTTCCCATGTAATTTAACATATAAAAGAAACCCAATCAGCTTAACATCTATTTTTAGCAGGTGAGAGAACAAATTCTTGGAGATTTTTCTCCAAAAACAAAACAAAACAAATAAAAAAAAAAAACCCTCAAAGTTAGTTCGAAATAAAAAAGACTTTATTTAGAATTTGGTTTGTAAAGTTTGTAGAAATTGACAGAAGTTTTGAACACTTTGATCACAGACGTTACTGACAATGGTTTCATTTAGGATTTTTCAGCTTTGCAATGGTGCAGAAGCAATCCTCATGCAGTAGAAACTATACTTCAAATCATGCATTTTGATCTCTTCCCAGGCTAGCGAGATGCAGTACAGCGATCTCCGGTGACACCGGGGACAGGCAGGAAGCCACAGCTCCTACTCAGCCACTTGATCACAAATGTGAACCACTGAAACACTGTGACAACCATTCTCTGTCTGATTCTCACTTTCAGTGCAGTATTCAATCAATTGTATGAGATATTCAGCACTTTATTATGAAACAGGCTTTTTGTGTTAGGTGATCGTCCCCAGCTGTGGGCTGATATCAGCGTTCCTGGCACAGTTACGGGAGGCGGGGCTAAGCTATGATGTTCACTAGGTTAGACGCATTAGAGACACTTTCAACTTGTGATTTTCAACTTACAGCAGATATATCGGGACGTAACCCCATAATAATTGAGGATTTAGGATCGCAATACTTAATTGCTCATTTACCGAAGTGACAATAAAACATTTCAAAGACCACCCTGGGAAGTAATATACCTGAGGGGAAAAGGCAAAAACAAAAACAAAAAACTGTTTTAATATTGAGAAGCCTTGGTTTTCATAACTAATCAGAGACTTGATAGA
Organism: Suricata suricatta; assembly: GCF_006229205.1. NCBI lineage: Eukaryota > Metazoa > Chordata > Mammalia > Carnivora > Herpestidae > Suricata > Suricata suricatta. The sequence goes on from NC_043708.1 coordinate 134,919,010, forward strand.
AATAACATAAAGCACAAGAAATTATTTTGATTAAACAATCTGTTTCCTAGCCATATTACTCAGTCGATTAAAAAAAAAAATGAACACCTTTTACAATTTTTTATTAAAAACAAACTAGGAGCACCTGGTTGGCTCAGCTGGTTAAGCCTCCGACCTTGGTTTGTGAGTTCGAGCTCTGCGTCAGACTCTGTGCTGACGGCTTGGAGCCTGGAGCCTGGAGCCTGGAGCCTGCTTCAGATTCTGTCTCTCTCTCTCTCTCTCTCTCTCAAATATAAACATTAAAAATTTTTTAATTTATAAAAAAGAACATACTAATATCCCAGAAAATTTTATCTTTTTAACAAAGAAAATCAAATTCCACTTTTGTCGGGTACGCCATTAATATTAAAACTTTACACCCTTATGATAAATACATGCTATTTTAGCCAGCTTGACACCATAAGGTAGGATAGCCTCTCTCTTTCTTTCTTTAACTTTCTATATCCATTTATGATTTTGGCCTTTCTTTTCTTCTTTGTCATTCTGAAGCAACCCTAAATAACCTCTAAAGGAGGACAAAATTACTTTTCTTTTCCCTGAACAAAAATGCACCCATCACGGGGCGCCTGGCTGGCTCAGTCAGTAGAGCACACAACTCCTGGGGTGCAGAGATTCCTTAAAAATAAAATCTTAAAAAAAAAAACAAAACGCATCCATCAGACCTTACATCTTTCCCTAAAAGCCTATCTTTTTTTTTTTTTTAACATTTATTTATTTTTGAGAGACAGAGAGAGACAGATCATGAGCAGAGGAGGGGCAGAGAGAGAGCAACACACAGAATCAGAAGCAGGCTCCGGGCTCTGAGCTGTCAGCACAGAGCCCGACACAGGGCTGAGCTGAAGCCAGACGCTCAACCCACTGAGTCACCCAGAAGCCTCCCTAAAAGCCTATCTTAATAGGGCACCTGGGTGGCTCAGTCGGTCTGACTCTTGGTTTCGGCTCAGGTCATGATCTCATGGGCTCCTGAGTTCGAGCCCCATGTGGGGCTCTGTGCTGACAGCAACACAGAGCCTGTGTGGGATTCTCCCTCCACTTTCTCTCTACCTCTCCCCCACTCACTCTCTCACAAAAATAAATAAATAGTTTTTAAAAAAACCTATCTTACTTTCCTTGCATACTGTGCAGCTAGGGCTCCTTTCTTTACCCACAGTATTCTTACAGCTCATTCACATGTTGATTAGAATTCTTAAATCTCATAAAAAAGAATTCTTAAATCTTACTGACTTTAATTTCCAGTGAAAACTGGGGAGCAGGCAACTGTGAACTGTCATATATCAACATTCATCAGATTAATAAATGTATTCATATACCATTTTATAACGTCTACAGATTTTTTCAATAGTACACTTTCTCAGTGTGGTAAAAAAAAAAAGAGACACTCTTTTAAAAATTTTTCTAATGTTTTTTATTTATTTTTGAGAGACAGAGAGAGACAGTGCAAGCAGACAAGGGTCAGAGAGAGAGAGGGAGATACAGAATCTGAAGCAGGCTCCAGGCTCTGAGCTGTCAGCACAGAGCCTAACGCAGGGCTCGAACTCACGAACTGTGAGATCATGACCTGAGCCAAAGCCGGATGCTTAACTGACTGAGCCACCCAGGCACCCAAAGGCATCCTTATTAACAAATCCAAGTAGCCTTTGAACCCCTGTAAAAATCAAGAAGCCAAAGTAGCTAAACTTATATGTACATTTAGCAATTAATATTTCAGTATTCTATCTATTTTGGAAATGATCTAGGTGGTCAATGAATAGCTATCATTTAACTAAACGTAGCATAACTTAAAGGTTTTAAGTTACCAAGAAGATTTTGGAAACTATTTTTTAAGTACATATATTATAAAGCATAATTATTGTTAAAAAGTTCACATATAAACATTTATTTCCCCTTATATTTATTTACTTCACTTGCCTTAACGATTATGTGCGGGTTGCTCACGAAAACTTCATGGGACATCCAATAAATCCAGCCATCGTCCTGGTTTTTTTATTGTCGACAAATCAGGCAAATAGCCAAAAAAAAAAAAAAAAAAATCACAGGAGCAAAAAACCTAAACATTAAACATACGTCTCTTTCTTCTCCCGTCTTTATTTTTACTGCCATCTAAAATTGCTCAGCACACATCAAGACATTCCCCTTTATTGTATATTTTATTCTTAGGTTGGATTCATGGTTTTATCATCTCAAACATCTTGGAGAGAGAGCACGGGCCCATCTGACCAGTGAACGCGGCGCAGGAGCAGCGCGTGGCCGGGTTCGGTCTCCTGCCGGCAGCTCTGAAGATGCGCTGACTCGCATTTAACCAACAACCTTAAACTAACCTTATTTACCGAAGGTTATCCCACATCATGTGAGCTTGAAAACCAGTGAGGTTAGTTTTAATTTTCTTTTAAAGTGTTAGAAAGACTCAATTTATATAAGTACTTACTTAAAAAATTTTTTTTATTCTTTTTTTTTTAATATTTTTTAATGTTTTTTTTTTAATTTATTTTTGATACAGAGAGAGACAGAGCATGAGAGGGGAGGGGCAGAGAGAGAAGGAGACACAGAAGTGGAAGCAGGCTCCAGGCTCTGAGCTAGCTGTCAGCACAGAGCCTGACGCGGGGCTCGAACCCACGAACGTGAGATCTGACCTGAGCCGAAGTCGGAGGTTTAACCGACTGAGCCACCCAGGCGCCCCTTAAAAATTTTTTTTTTATTTTTAAGTAATCTCTACATCCAACCTGGGGCTTGAACTCACAACCCCGAGATCGAGAGTCACAGACTCCACCAACTAAGCCAGCCAGGCATCCCCAGCACTTCCTTCCTTCCTACCTTCCTCCCTTCCTCCTTACCTTCCTTCCATCCTTTCTTTCTCACTCTTGCTCTAGCTCTCGCTTTCTTTCCTTCCTTTTTTTTAGAGAAAGAGAGAGAAAGAGAACCTTTAAACAGGCTCCATGATTAGCACAGAGCCCATTGAGGGGCTTGATCCCACAACCATGACCTGAACCAAAATCAAGAATTCAACACTTAAGTGACTGAGCTACCCAGGTGCCCCCTAATCTCTCTCTCTCTCTCTTTCTTAGCTTATTTATTTATTTTGAGAGACAGAGATGGTGTTAGTGGGGAGGGGAAGAGAAGGAGACTAGGAATCCCAAGCAGGCTCCACACTCTCAGCACAGAACCGATGTAGGGCTTGAACCCACCAACTGTAGATCATGACCTGAGCGAAAACCAAGAGTCAGATGCTTAACCAACTAGCCACCCAGGACCTCTAATCACTTACTTTCTAAAGCCATTTAATAGGGGCATCTGGCTGACTCAGACCATAGAGCATAACTCAGGGTCATGAGTTCAAATCCTACATTGGGTGTGGAGCCTACTTAAAATAAAATTTTTTTTAAAGTCACCTAATAGAGCTCTCTTACAAATTAATTTGGGAAATACCATCCAGACGTAGAATAATATCACATGTACACAACACAAATACCTAAATATACAGAGATCATACAGATTTTATTCTAAATTTTAGCTATGAATTACATACAAAAACAGAAACATGAATTTCACTAAATTTTTTGAGTTGATTCTCATCCTTGCCTTATTTCTGTTTTTATTGGAATTATGCTTCTGGCTGATGGAACAAGTTAAGGTTACTTGCTCATGGAGGGCTAATGCGTTTTCCTAATACCTGCAAAGAATTTTAGGGTTTTCATTTGCCCTGAAATGCAGTATTCCGGCGCGTGGACCACCTTTCCAACACAGAGCTCTAGGAAACACCAAATAAATGACAGTTGATTTCCCAGAAGGTTCTTTCTCCCCTTTCTATTTCCTTCCATCTCAGATGGCTGCAGAGCCAAGAGTTCTCTCCTTGGATGTTCATATTTCAAAGATAAGTAAGATTTACATCTCAAAGGGACAGAGAAAAGATGTTGATTTTCTCTAAGAAGGAATTCTGGGGGCCTATTCATCTATTATCAGAAATCTAGGGCAATTACTACCTAATTCCCCTCCCTTTTATTCTTACAAGTAGGACTATCGTTTTTTCTGGTGTCTTGACTTTTTACAGTGTCTACAGTGTCCTGAGCTAAATAAGAAAGGGCCTGTGGTTGGTGAGGAGGCTTTGAGTCATTTGAAAACAATTTTTAAATACATTTTATTTTTTTAATGTTTGTTTATTTATTTTGAGAGGGGGGAGGGGCAGAGAGAAAGAGAGAGAGAATCCCAAGCAGGCTCTGCACTGTCAACACAGAGCCCGAGGTGAGGCTTGAACCCATGAACCTTGGGATCATGACCTGAGCTGAAATCAAGAGTCGGATACTTGACTGACCAAGCCACCCAGGCGCCCCATGATACACTGTATTTTTTAGGATAGTTTTAGAGTCACAGCAAAATTTAGGGAGGTATGAACTTCCTCATGCAGCCCTTGTCCGCACACATGCACAGCCTGCCCCTGCCAGAGGGCACATTTGTTACCATAAATGGACCTTCACTGATATAGCACAATCGCCCAAAGTCCATGATTTACACTAGAGTTCCCTTTGGTGCACATTCCGTGGGTCTGAACAAATGCATAACGCTTGCATCCCCCCTTTTCCTAGAGAACAGCTTCACTCTGCTAAAAATCCTCTGTGCCATCGTTACATACCTCTCCCCGCCTCCACACCCCTGGGAACCACTGATTTTTTTTCACTGTCTCCATAGTTTTGCCTTTTCCAGAATGTCATATAGTTGGAATCATACAATAGATAGCCTTTTCTGATGGGCTTCTTTCACTTAGTAGTAAGTATGCATTTGTAGGGGAAGAAAAAGTTATTGCTGGACCCCTTTAAGGCGTCTGACTGGGTCTGACAATGAAACTGACGAAGACAGATTAACAGGAGAAAGGCACACACATTTATCTAACACGACTTTTACGTGACACATGAGCCTTCCTAAGGAGATGAAAATTTGTGTGTTTTTATGCTAGGTTGGATGGAAAGTAGGCAGCAGTGGGGCGCCTGGGTGGCTCAGTCGGTTAAGCAACTGACTTTGGCTCAGGTCATGATCTCACAGTTCGTGGGTTCAAGCCCTGCATCAGGCTCTGTGCTGACAGCTCAGAGCCTGGAGCCTGCTTCAGATTCTGTGTCTCCCTGCCCCTTCCCCGCTTGCTCTCTCTCTCACACAAAAGTAAATAAACATTTAAAAATATAGAAAAGAAAAGGAAAGAAAAGAAAAGAAAGAAAAGGAAAAAAAAGAAAAGAAAGAAAAGAAAAAGAAAAGAGAAAAGAAAAGAAAGGAAAAGAAAAGAAAGCAGCAGTGAAGTGTGCTAGATTAGGAGTACAAGCTAAGTGATCTGGGGAAACTTTGCTGTCCTGCTTGTTAGGATACTTCTTGGAATTCCTCGTCCTCAGAGAGGACTGGGGAGGGCACCTCTCACGTGCCTGTTTTATGATGTGTTTCAAGGAAGGTCCACAGGGAAGGTGGAGGTCAGAGAGACCTCGTTTCTGCCATTTTTCTTAAACTCCTTCAGCTTACAATACTCACCATCCCAAGGTGCCGTATTTTGAGTAGCATACCCCAAACCCCATCACATGTAAGTTTTTTCCAGGACTGTGCGTTCCTGGGCAGCTCATTTCTTCTTAGCGCTGAGTAATAGCCCGTCAGCTGGATGGACCGCAGGTTACTCGTCAACTCACCGAGTGACGGACGTTGTGGCTGCTTCTAGGCTTGGGCCGTCAGGAATAAAGCTGCTCTGAACGGGCCTGCTCAGGAGTTTTGTGGAGATGTTTTCAGCCCTTTGGGGTAAAGATCAAGGAACCCAATTACTGGATAGTAGGATAAGAGTATTTTTTTAACTGTTTTTTTTAATGTTTTATTTTTTTATTTTGATGCAAAGAGAGACAGAGCATGAGAGGGGGAGAGGCAGAGAGAGAAGGAGACACAGAACCAGAAGCAGGCTCCAGGCTCTGAGCTAGCTGTCAGCACAGAGCCTGATGCGGGGCTCGAACCCACAAACGTGAGATCTGACCTGAGCCGGAGGCTTAACTGACTGAGCCACCCAGGCGCCCCGAGTATTTTTATTTTGGTACAAAATGGCCAGCTGTCTTCCAAAGTGAATGCACCATGTCGCACTGCCCCCCAGCATGTAGGGCTATCAGTGTCACAGGTTCGGGCCATTCTAACAGGCCTGTGTAGTGACGTGTCTGTCACTGGTTGACATAGGATGGGGAGGATCCTTTCATGTGCTTACTTACCTTCGGTGTATATCTTCTTGGCTGAAGCGTCTATTAAGGTTTTGGCCTATTTTTATTTTTTTACTTTTTAAAAAATGGTTTATTTTTGAGAGAGGAGAGAGAGAGCACAAGCAGGGGAGGGGCAGAGAGAGAGGGGGGCAGAGGATCCGAAGCAGGCTCTGCGCTGACAGCAGAGAGCCCAACACAGGACTCGAACTCACAAACTGTGAGATCATGACCTGAGCTGAAGTCAGACGTTTGACTGACTGAGCCCCCCTGGTCCCCCAAGGGTTTTGGCCTATTTTTAAGTTGGGTTGTGTGTTTCCTTATCATTGAGTTCTAAGAGCTCTTTGTGTATTTTGGACAACAGTCCTGTCTCCGAGGCTGTGGCTTGTCTTCTTGTTCCCTTGACATTGTCTTTAACAGAGTAGTTTTACAGTTTTGTGTTTTACACTCAGGTCTGTGATCAATTTCGAGTGAATTTTTATGAACGGCAGAAGGACTGGCTCTATATTCACTTTTTTGCACGTATATCCACTTGTCCCTGCACCGTTTGTTGAAGAGACTGTCTTTGCTCTTCCGCTCCGTTGTCAAAATTAGTTGACTATATTTATGTGGGTCTGGGGATGGGCTCTCTTTTCTATTTTGTTGATATAAACTCACCACACAATCATGGGTGCTGTGACTTATGGGGGCTCCCTTGTACATGACAGGTCACTTTCCTCCTGCTGATTTCCACATTCTCTCTTCCTCTTTGACTTTAAATGTTTGGCTTTTGCCTTTTAATTTAAGGGAGTTCCTTAGGCTAAATGTGATGCTTTCTGTCATGTGTCATGTCCTTATAATGTGATCTGTCTGTAGATACCAATATGATATTTATTTAGATTCTATTTATACATAAAATGTTTTCAAATCAAAAGATCTATTACCTGGCCATCAATAGACAGGACCTCCCAAAGGTATATTCATTCCAAATGTAGCACAAACCAGAAAACCTTTTTAAAAAAATATTTTTAGGGGCGCCTGGGTGACCCAGTCAGTTAAGTATCTGACTTTGGCTCAGGTCATGGTCTCATGGTCCATGAATTCGAGCCCTGCATTGGGCTTTGTACTGACAGCTCAGAGCCTGGAACCTGCTTTAAATTCTGTGTCTCCCTTTCTTTCTGCCCCTCCCCCATTCTCTCTCTCTCTCTCTCTCTCTCTCTCTCTCTCTCTCTCTCTCTCGTTCTCTTAAAAATAAATAGACATTAAAATTTTTCTTGATATTTTATTTTAAAGTAATCTGTATACCCACTGCGGGACTCGAACTTATAACCCCGGGATCAAGAGTTGCATGTGCCACCAACAGAGCCAGCCAGGTGCCCCAGAAAGCCTTGTTAAGGGAAGACCCAGAAGCAACTTTTCAGCTTAGAGTAAATGTTTACCATGGATTCAATATGTGTCCCCAGACCAGGTACAGATGATGGAGTCCCCGTGATCCAAAAAGGTCTCTCCCAGAGACTGTCAAAGAAAGGACAGACATTTGTTATCACATGCAGCGCGGAAATTCGAGTGTGTGACAGCAGTTAGACGTCCTCCATCGCAGACCCGCTAATCTGCACTCCACGGAGGCGGTGATCGCCCCAGCACGGACAAGACAGGGCGGGGTAAGGGCTACAAAGGCTTCTTACGGGCTGTGATCCCGTATCCAGACCAGTGCCCCTGAGGGCTGGCACAGCTGGCCGGGTCGGGTCTCCGGGTTGCAGCCCGATGGCTTGCCACGTGCGGCGGCAGGGCCCAATCACCTGCAGTCCTGAGGCAGCAGAAAAAACAAGGCAAGCGGACTCCCATGGGATCCAAGCCAAACTCTCAAGACACAAAGTGAGGGGCGCCTGGGTGGCTCAGTCGGTTGAGCGTCCGGCTTCGGCTCAGGTCATGATCTCGTGGTTTGTGGGTTCAAGCCCCGCGTCGGGCTCTGTGCTGACCACTCAGAGCCTGGAGCCTGCTTCCGATTCTGTGTCTCCCTCTCTCTCTGACCCTCCCCTGCTCAAGCTGTCCTTCTCTCTCTCTCTCTTTCTCTCTCAAAAATAAACAAAACATTAAAAAATTTTTTAAAAGACAGTGAGACAGAGAACTTCATCTAGTCTTTTTTATCGGTGACGCCCAGCATAATTTGTTCAAATAGACGTCAGTCCAGTGAGACATAAACTCACCAACCTGTGAGGCCAACTCAGACCAGACACTTACGGGACCTAAGCTTATGTTTTATCTTAGGATTCTCCCGCTATGACAGATGACACAGAAGACAAAGACAAAGAAAAATTATGTCTGCCCTTGGGAGAGAATCAGATCAATATCAAATAGCCACAGTGTCAGAAACCCAGAGAACTATCTCACGCAACTGTTATCTCACTAAACTGGGGCTGGGGTAGGGAGGAAGGACAAGAAGGAATTCTTACCACAAACAGACATCCAGGAGGCTGGCCTGGTGAACGGAATTCTTACTTCTCACCAGTTTAGTCCGTTGTTCCAGGATTTCATCTGCAGGTTCCAGAACTTGTGGGGTCTCCTAGGCTCCCACCGTCCCTTCATAGATGCCAACATAGTTGGAGAGGAAAGAGCGTTTTCCCTCTACCCAGCTTACCTTCATTGGTCGGGGCCAGCAAATAAGACTGGAAAAAGACAAATGAACAAGAGGAAAATAGAAGCTGATTGACACCTGCACCACTCAGACGCACGGGTCGTTACGATGAGTAACTCAAAGGGCTGGTTAGAACTCGGGCTTCTGGGGACGCCTGGGCGGCTCAGTCAGGTGAGCATCCGACTTCGGCTCAGGTCATGATCTCGCGGTTTGTGAGTTCGAGCCCCACACCAGGCTCTGTGCTGACAGCTCGGATCCTGGAGCCTGCTTCAGATTCTGTGTCTCCCTCTCTCTCTGCCCTTCCCTTGCTCACATTCCATGTCTCTCTCTCTCTCTCTCAAAAATAAATAAACATTAAAAAAAAAAAAGGAACTTGGGCTTCTGTGGCATCTTTACAAAAGAGCAACAATTTACAGAGTAGTGACAAAACAAAAGAAAAGGACTTTGGGGCGCCTGGGGGGCTCAATCAGTTAAGTGTCTGACTTCGGCTCAGGTCATGATTTCACAGTTCGTGAGTTCGAGCCCCACATCAGCTCTGTGCTGACAGTTCAGAGCTTGGAGCCTGCTTCCAATTCTGTGTCTCCCTCTCTCTCTGCTCCTCCCCTGCTCATGCTCTGTCTCCCTCTCTCCAAAATAAAAGCATTTTAAAAAAGGATAAAGAGGAGAAATTAATAAAAGATTAACTTTGTTTTCTTTGTAAAAACTAGTAAAATCTACGAGCTTTGTTCCAGAGAGAGGGAGAACACAAATAATCAATATCTGGAATTGGAAAGAGAATATCATTATAGAATCAACAGACTTGAAGAAGATAGCAAGGGGAAACTATGAAAAACCATGCCACCAAACCCAAAACCTACTAATTCCTAGAAAACAATTTTTTACCAAAAACAGATATAAGAAGAAATACAAGATCTAAACAGTTTCAGAACAAACTAGGAATTGAATCTGATGTTACATGCTTCCAAATACTTATTGATAAAATAATTCTAATCTTATACAAACTCAGGATAGAAGAAAAAAAAGGCAATACTTTGTAACGCCCTTTATGGGGTCTACATAACCTTGATACCAAAAGGACATTACCAGAAAGAAAAATTATAGATATCTCTCTCTCATGATTATAAATGCAAAATTCTAAGTTGTAAAAAATAGTTCATTTATTTATTTTGAGAGAGAGAGAGAGAGCACGTGCACGTGCATGCACGAGCGCTAATGGGGGAGGGGCAGAGAGAGACTCCCAAACAGGCTCCGTACTGTCAGCACAGAGCCCCACTTCTGGGCTCCATCTCATGAACCGTGAGATCATGACCTGAGCCGAGACCAAGAGTTGGATGCTTCAGCAACTGAGCCACCCAGGAGCCCCTAAGCTTTTCTTTCTTTCTTTTTTTTTTTTAATTTTTTTTTTAATGTTTTTTTTTAATTTATTTTTGATACAGAGAGAGACAGAGCATGAGAGGGGGAGGGTCAGAGAGAGAGAAGGAGACACAGACGTGGAAGCAGGCTCCAGGTTCTGAGCTAGCTGTCAACACAGAACCTGACACGGGGCTCGAACCCATGAACGTGAGATCTGACCTGAGCCGAAGCCAGAGACTTAACCGACTGAGCCACCCAGGCACCCCTCATTTTTTTTTAAAATAAAATAGTAGCAAACTAATCAGCCAACAGGTATACATACAGCTTCTCAATGCCACAAATCAGTGAAATGCACATCAAAACCACAATGATGATGACATCACCACACACCTGTTAGAGTGCCTTGTCTCAGAAAGAAAAAAGATGTGTTGGCAAGAACGTGGAGAAAAGGGAATTCCTGTAAACTGTTGGTGGGAATGTAAGTTGGTATAGCCACTATGGGAAACAGCACAGAGGCTTCTTAAAAAATGAAAAATGACTCAGCAAGCCCACTTCTGGGTGAAAATCCAAAGGAAATGAAATCAGTATCTCACGGAAGCCATCTTCATGTCTATCAACAGATGAATGGATAAGGAAAACGTGATTCACTGGAATATGCTATATTACGGTATTATTCAGTCTCAAAAAAATGAAGAAAATCTGCCATTTGCAACAATATGAATGAACTTGGAGGACACTGTGCTACGTGAAGGAGGCCAGACACAGAAAGAGAAACACTGCATGATCTCACTTAATTGTGGAATCTAAAATAGTCAAATGAATAGAAGCAGAGCGTAGAATGGAGGTCGCCAGGCCTCGGGGAGCAGAGGAGATGGGGGCAGGTTGGTGCAAAGGTACAAACTTTGTAATGGCATGCAAATGAGTTGCAGATGGCGGCTATCATTAACCATTACTGTCGTATGCTTGAAATTTGCTAACAGAGTAAATCTTAAATATTCTCAACAGCAACCCCCCAAAGGTAAGTATGTGAGGTGATAGATAAGTAAACCAATTTGATTGTGATGATCACTTCACAATGTGTGTGTGTGTGTATATATACACATACATATATTTAAGCACATCAAATTGTACACCTGAAATGTATACATTTTTTGTCAGTCATACATCAATCAAGGTGAAAAGAATTTTAAATTAAAAAGTAAATGAATTGGGACGCCTGGATGGTTCAGTTAGTTAAGCATCTGACTCTTGATTTCGGCTCAGCTCAGGATCTCACGGTTCCTAAGACCGAGCCCTGCACTGGGCTCTATGTGGACGGCACAGAGCCTCCTTGGGACTCTCTCTCCCTTTCTCTCTGCTCCTCCCCTGTTCACTCTTTCTCTCTCCCTCTCAAAATAAATAAATAACCTTAAAACAAAAATAAATGAACTCACAAGGTCATGAAGCAACTAAAATGTTCAGGTGCAATGGGCAGAAGAGCACAATCATTGGGAAAACTATTTCAGTATCTAGGAAACCAAACCCATGCCAAGGCTATGACCCAGCTGTTCTGCTCTTAAGAATACAACTAACAGAGGGGCGCCTGGGTGGCTCAGTCAGTTGGGCCTCCGACTTCAGCTCAGGTCAGATCTCACGTTCGTGGGTTCGAGCCCCGCATCAGGCTCTGTGCTGACAGCTCAGAGCCTGGAGCCTGCTTCCACTTCTGTGTCTCCTTCTCTCTCTGCCCCTCCCCCTCTCATGCTCGCTCTCTCTCTCTCTCTCTCTCTCTCTCTCTCTCTCTCTCTCTCTGTCAAAAATAAACATTAAAAAAAATTAAAAAAAAAGAATACAACTAACAGAAATACGTGCATAGACACACCAACAGATACACACATTTATTAGATACATTTATTAGGGCGCCTGGGTGGCTCAGTCGGTTAAGCCTCTGACTTCGGCTCAGGTCAGATCTCACATTCGTGGGTTCGAGCCCCGCGTCAGGCTCTGTGCTGACAGCTAGCTCAGAGCCTGGAGCCTGCTTCCGGTTCTGTGTCTCCTTCTCTCTCTGCCCCACCTCCTCTCGTGATCTGTCTCTCTCTGTATCAAAAATAAATAAAACATTAAAAAAAAAAAAAGAACATTTACAGTAGCTCTGTTCGTAATAGTTCAAAACCGAAAACAATCCAGTTGTGCCTGGCTGGCTCAGTCCATAGAGCAGGCAACTCCTGGTCTCCAGGTAGGGAGTGTGAGCCCCACATTGGGTGTAGAGTTTAGTTAAAAAAATAAAATATTTAAAATAAATCTTAGGGCACCAGGGTGGCTCGATCTCACGGTCTGTGAGACTGAGCCCTGTGTTAGGCTCCGAGCTGACGGCACAGAACCTGCTTGTGATCCTCTCTCTCCCTCCCTCTCTGCCCCTTCCCTATTCGTGCATGTTTTCTCTCTCTCTCACTCAAAACAAATGTTTAAAAAAAGTCACTTCTTCAAGGAAATGGCCATCCATAAAGAGATAAATAAATAGTAGAATAGTCTTCGAATGGAACACTGCACAGCCATAAACCAACCAACGACAACCAACAAGGAGGGTTGTTGTCAATACAACACTGAGTGACAGAGCCAGTCACAGAAAAATTCATAGAGGGGCGCCCGGGTGGCTCAGTTGGTTAAGCGTCTGACTTTGGCTCAAGTCATGATCTCACGGTTCACGAGTTCAAGTCCGCATCGGGCTCTGTGCTGATAGCTCGCAGCCCGCTTCAGATCATGTCTCCCTCTCTCTCTCTCTCTCAAAAAAATAAATAAAACAATTTTAAAAATTAAAAAAAGGACTCATAGAGCATGTAATCCCATTTCTACAGAGTTCGAAAATCAGGCAATACTGAACTGTGATGTTTAGAGGTAAGAGCTTAGGTAGTTGGGGCACCTGGGGGGCTCAGTTCGTGAAGCCTCCGATTCTTGGTTTCAGCTCAGATCATGATCTCACAGCTTCCTGGGTTTGAGCCCCGCATCAGGCTCTACACTGACAATGCATGTAGGTTGGGCTTCTGGGGTCCTGATGTTCGGTATTTCCCTGCGTGAGGGGTGTTTTCATGGGTGTTCACTTTGTGACAACTCACTCAGTTAAATATGTGTGTTTTGGGTGCTTTTCTGTATGTGTGCTCTACTTTTTGATAAAAATTATTTTAAAAGAGTATGTATATTTTTAAAAACATAATATATATTTTTAAGTTTATTTATTGTGAGAGTGAGAGAGAGCATGTGCTCATGTGAGTGGGGAAGGGGCAGAAAGAGAGGGAGAGAGAGAATCCCAAGCAGGCTCCACGCCGTCAGCACAGAGCCCGACATGGGGCTGGATCTCACAAACCATGAGATCATGACCTGAGCTGAAATCAGGTCAGGTGCTTAACCAACGGAGCCAACCAGGTGCCCCTAAAAAGACTGTTTATTAGCAAGGGAACATATGGTTAAACTATCCGACAGTGGCAAAAAGTTTACAAAACTATATGACATCATCTTATTTTTACTCTATGAATATATATTTATACATGTTTATATAAATTAAATTATCTGGAGGGATAAACACCAAAATAAAATGGTAGTTATCCCGGGATGAGACCAATAGTGTTTTTTGTTTGTTTGTGTCTGTGTATTTTCTGATCTTTCTGTAATAAGCCCTTATTGCTTTTCTAATAAGAAATAAAGTCGTTTTGTAATATTGGCCCGAGAATAAACTAACAGATCAACAGAACAGAATAGAAAACTGAGGAGATTCAATAGATGTAAGAATCTGATGTGTGATAAAGGTACGATTTGGAATCAATGGGGAAAAGATGGGTAACTCGATACGTTGCATTGGTTCAACTGACTAACAATCCGGAAGGTAAAGTTGAGTTCTGCCTCGTACCGGATGCTCAAGAAAGCCCCGCGTTATGTAAGTGCACACAAAACCCTTCTCATCGTACGAAGTGAAAACATGAACATTTCAGAAGAAAGTCTAACCAAATGGCTTCCTAATCTTGGAGCGGACAAGACCTTTCTACTCTACGATCAAAGTCGGCAGGGCCGGAGGAAAAGGTGGACGGATGTGACAATACAAAAATACACCAGCCCTATATAGATATATACGCTTTAAAATGCCGCACGTTCAAAATAATAACAGCTGTAAAAATGCCTAGGAATAAGTCTACCAAGAAATGTGGAATTCCTACATGGCCAAAACTATTTAACTTTACTGGAGGACATAAAAGAAGCCCAAGAGCTCGGCAGAAGGAGTGGATTTATTCGCTGGGCTTTGCTTGTATCTAGACAGCGTGGGCGCCTGCACGTTGGTGAATAGACCGATCCCTTTGGCTGCATGATGTGCTTGGTTAAAAAGAATGGTCTGGTTCTTCATGCACTTTTCTGTGCCGGGAAGAAAGCTCGGCGCTTCCTCTCCACACACCCCCAAGCCTGGAGGAGGAGGCGTTGAGCAGGGGTGAGGTCACTGTGTTAAATGGACATGCCCATGCCTGCTCTTCCCTAGGCTGCCCTCCATAATCACCCTGGTGGTCTGGTAGCTTCCAGGCTGCCCTGGAGCCGCCTGGCCGGGCCTCGCACTGGGCTCTGGCCATCTCCTTCAGGTTCCTTTACCTCGGGGCTGGCTGGACCCCCAGACTCCGCCTGGCTCCGCGCTGCAGCCCACCTTCTACCTGCGTGGGGCAGTGGCAGCCGGAGAGGTGCGGCCGCTGACCCGGGAGATAAATGAGGATGCCGGGGACGGTGTCAGTGTCCACTCATCACTTTCCGACCAGGACACCCCGGATGCCACATGATGTAAATGAGCCCAGGGCCATTATAAACTCGCTAGGGAGGCAGAACAGCTCAGCAGGTAAAAATACAGAATTCAGGGGCGCCCGGGTGGCTCAGTCAGTTAAACATCAGATTTCAGCTCAGGTCATGATCTTGCAGTTCCTGAGTTCCTGAGTTCAAGTCTCGCCTGTGGGGCTCTGGACTGACACTGGGAGCCTGGAGCCTGCTTTGGATTCTGTCTTCCTTACTCTCTGCCCCTCCCCCACTCACACACACTCTCTCTCTCAAAAATAAATACACATTAAAAAATTTTTAATTCAGATTTTAGGGGCACCTGGTGACTCAGTCAGTTAAGCATCAAACTCCTGGTTTCAGCTCAGGTCATGATCTCAAGGTTCCTGGGATCGAACCCCACCTTGGGCTCCGTGCAGACAGTGAGGAGCCTGCTTGGGATTCTCTCTCCCTTCCTCCCTCTCTCTGTCTCTGCCCCTCCCTCACTTGCTCTGTCTTTCTCAAAATAAATAAATAAACTTTAAAAATAAAGAACACAGATTTTAGGCTGTCTGTGTTCAAATCCAGATTCTACCATCTGTGTGACCATTGACAAGTTACTTACGGACTCTGTTCCTCAGGGTTTTTTCTCTGTAAAACATTATTACCCTAAAATACTATTATATAGTATTTACCTGTCGGAGCTTTTATGAGGATTAAGGGTTAGTAAACATGAAGCATCCTTAGAACGGCGCCCTGCACAGAGTAACTATGTGAGAGTTGCTATTGTAAGGATGCAGGTCTGAAACTGACTCCATGAAACAACAGAAGGGCACACATTGCCAAGGCAAAAGGGACCACCCTTGTAACACTCTAAGGGCAGGCCTAAAGATGGAGGCTAAGACTAGTCACGCCCTACCTGAGGGTCCTGGGCCCACTCTGTGATTGGTCAATACTCTGAATGTTGTGATTGGGTTCGGCCAAAAGTAACAAATACTCTAGGCAATGTGAATAGTTAAACCTGCTGTCAATACCTATGTCACAATTTCCTGGAACTCCTCCTTCCCAAACTCATAAAAGCCCTACCCTGCCTTTGTTCGGGGCTCACGTCACGTGGATCCAGTGTGTTGTTGAAGTCTGTGCGCCCCGAGCTTAGGCTGGCCGGGCCTAAATTCGTAATAAAGCCCTTTGCTTTTGCATGCGTGCTTCGGTCTCCCAGGTAATCTCTGGTTTTTGGGGGCGATATTAAAATCTGGGCATAACACTATCATCCATACTGTGGAATCCAAGAGACTCAGAAAAACGCCTGGGCGGGCAGAGCTCTACCCTGGACAGCTAGCTACCTTAGCACCTCTTCCGCGAGGGAACCAGGAAGCTGGAGAAGATTCCTCCCCTCCCCCGCCAGCTGCCACCTAGCAAGGCTGCCACCTGGCCTCTGTGCACTCATTGCTGAAAACCAGCACCGCCCTAGGACGGGAGCGCCAGGGTGCCCTGCCTGTGCTGGTTTTCAAACCCAGGCCTCTCCGGGGGCAGGCATTTGCTCAGCTAATAATGACATGAATGATGCTTTGATCTTCCCATCCACGAGCTCCCTGGGGGAACCTCTGGGTGATTGATCTGCGAGCCCCGCCTTCCAGGGCTTCCTGGCTCCGGGCCACAACCCCACCCCCATCTGACTCGGGGCTGACGGTCGTGGAAAGATACCCATCGCGTTGTTGGGTGAAAAAGCAAAAGGCAGAACAATGGGCCTAATTCTTGTTTAAAACATACGTGAAAATGCGTTTTCCAATTCTAGAGGGATGTAAGTCAAACAGCGCCTAGTGATTACTGGAGTTGGTCTTTCCAGGCGCAGGGGTGGGTGCGGGCGAGGAGGAAGGCGCGGGTGCACTCTTGGTCGTAGACCATCAATATTGCCAGATGTCGCAAGCATATGCAACTTTTGCTATTAGAAAATAAAGATACTGGGGGCGCCTGGGTGGCTCAGTGGTTAAGCGTCTGCCTTCGGCTCAGGTCACGATCTCACTGTGCATGAGTTCAAGCCCCCTGTCTGGCTCTGAGCTGACAGCTCGGAGCCTGGAGCCTGCTTTGGATTCTGTGTCTCCCTATTTCTCTGCCCTTCTCCCACCCATGCTCTGACTCTCAAAAATAAAGAAGCATTAAAAAATTTTTTTTAAAGAAAAAAAAAGATGTTTTTCAACAAACCTCCTGTCAGGGGAAAACATTCACAACACAAGCAGCAGACAAAGGGTTATAGTCAAGGGGTACCCTGTGTTTGTGGAGAGAAAGAGCAGTTGGAAGAGACTAGAATAAAACAACAGAGCTTATCCCCCGAGAGGAGAGCTTAATGGGATAGTTTAATTTTCTCCTTTACACCCTTTTCCTGTATTTTCCAAACATTTAGCAATAAAAATGCATTACACTCTCGAGTCAGAAAAATATGATTTTTTAAATTGAAGGGAAATATAACCATAAAAACAGATAATTAAAGAGAAGATGGGAAAGGAAACCAGAAGGCTTAAAACGTTTGAAAGGACAGAAGGTAAAATGAGACCATTTAAAAGGGAAAAATAATCGGAAATAATATGAGTCAGAATGATGAAATATATTCACTAAAATAATAAAAGAGAATAAGCTATTAGAAATCAGGGACCAGAGGGGCGCCTTGGGGGCTCAGTCGGTTAAGCTTCTGACTTTGGCTCAGGTCACAATCTCACAGTTTGTGAGTTCAAGCCCTGTGTCTGGCCCTGTGCTGACAGCTCAGAGCCTGGAGCCTGCTTCAGATTCTGTGTCTCCTTCTCTCTCTGCCTTTCTCCTACTCTCTCTCTCAAAAATATATAAAACGTTTTTTAAAAAAATTTTTTTAATGTCCTTTAAGGGGTGCCTGGGTGTCTCAGTCGGTTAAGTCTCCGGCTTCGGCTCAGGTCAGATCTCACGTTCGTGGGTTCGAGCCCCGCGTCAGGCTCTGTGCTGACAGCTAGCTCAGCGCCTGGAGCCTGCTTCTGGTTCTGTGTCTCCTTCTCTCTCTGCTCCTCCCCCTCTCATGCTCTGTCTCTCTCTGTATCAAAAATAAATAAAACATTAAAAAAAAATTTTTTTTTAATGTTCTTTAAAAAAAGAAAATAAATCAGGGGCCAGAGAGACCACTAGAAAGCAGCGCCGTGGCGCGTGCCCATGCAGGTCCAGCAGGAGGGAGACGCGCCCCCTGCCTCCCCGGCTGAGGCCCAAGAGCATCCTCATGAGCACAGCGCTTCACAGGGCTCCCTGGGAGAAGATGACTGACCCTTTGGCGACACTGAGACCACCCAGCAGCCTGGGCTTCGCCCTCGGGGCTCCTCCACCTGACCTCAGCGTAATGTGGACATGTGTGTTCCCCCTCCCAGGACTGCGACCCCCTGAACGCCAGTGACGGGCTCCCCTGGCTTCAGTCCCTACTGGACCCCTAACTCTCCGGTCGCTTGTCCAGCCTGCCAGGCCCCACGCCTTGGCTTTCTCAGGACAGGCCTGCAATACAGCCCACTGGGCAGCCTGGGCCAGCCACCGCCTCACAGGGCTGACCCTTGGCCCCCAACACACTCCTTGGAGATACAGGGGCACAGATCAGTCAGATGTTTGCAACGTGCCTGGCACCCAGGGGTTGGCTAGCAAATAAATGCTTAGGGGGTAAGTGACTGCGTGGTCTCCTCACTCCCAGGTTGTAGGACAGAAAATCAGAATTCCAGCCCCGCCCAGGGTCCGCGTAGGTGTCGCTCTGCCCTCCCCAGAGACACCCCCCACGGCAGCATCCTTGACCTGTCCATCAGAGAGGCCCCAAGCTGCCCCACGCTGCCCCTCAGGCCGGCCAAGGAGATTCACTGTGCTGGACAGAATCAGCTTCTTCGGGTACAGGAGGGTGCCCCGAGACTGGAAGTGAGTCCTCAACAGACTCACTCCTCACTCAGACCCCAAACCGTGGCCCCCCTGCCTGAGCGGACCCCACGAGCTTCCACGAAGCCCACGGCCTGCAGCCACCCCCACCGCGGCCCAGAGCCGCTGGCTGGGGGTGTACGTGTGATCATCAGCTAACGATGCCCCTAAGTTACAAATCAGCTCCGACGCTGATGGCTGTGGTCAGTCCCTGACAGGCCATTGCTGGTGAGAGCGTCGGGGGCTGTCAGGGGACAGAGGCAGCGCTTCTGGATGGGAACTATGGCCACGAATCACCTGGGAGCCTGTGAGAATGCAAATTCTGATTCCTAGGGGTGGGGGTGGGGGAGGGCTCCGAGATCCGCATTTCTAACGAGCTCCCCCCCTCCCCAACACTGCCAGTTCAGGAATCACACTTTGAATGGCAGCCTGCTAGACAGGGCCTTCATGCCCAGGAAATCATTAAACACGAAGGGACTCCAGAGACACGCTTTCCTGCTTCCCATTAAGGCCAGAAATCCTTCCCGCAGCATGTCTGATGGCGGGACGGTGCCTGGCTTGCAGCAGGTGCTGAGTGTGTGTTAGCCGGCCTGAAATAAAATCATCGCCAGGAACAGGAACCTCCTCTGAGGGAGCAGCTCTCTCGTGGGTAGAAAGCTCCTTCTGTTGATGCAGCCAGGCTCCCCGAATCTGCTACCCGCGGGCCTCAGCACACCCCATGCCCCCCCACACACACGGTGCCTAGGCTGAGCACAGCGTTCACAACCCAAAAAGCGATGGAGAAGCAAACAGAAAAGATTGCCTTCGGAGGCTAAAAATAGCATCATCGCAATTAATAAATGTTTGCCTGTGAAACGTAACATTTGTCAAACTGGCAAGTGCAATGCTAATGTTACGTAATTAGATATGTTATATTTCACAGTGGGTGCAGGTGCATTTTATCATGTGTTATGTGACCTCAGAGGGCATGTTTCTGGCCCAGAAACTCTTCCTCAGGCTCTCTCCCCTCTTAAAGGTCGGCCATGGGGGCCCCTGTGCATGTGGCTGCTCTTCCAAGATAAGTTCGGACGCGGGGGAGACACACCTCAAAAGCAGAGCTCACAACGCTTCCAATCTTCTGTCAAAAATAGCATCTTTTTTTTTCTTTGCATAAAACCATTTTAATAGTTAGGAAGATTTCACTAGCATCAAGACTCAGAGAAGGTAAGCATCACTAAAATCTCTTTCATCTCCTTGTCCACTTGGCTCCCAATCCCATCCACCCTTTCTTCGCAATATCTCTTGAATCCATCTACTCTCTCCGGTTCGACTATTTCAGTTCGCATCGGCGGTATTTCTTGCCCAGATTTAGGCCACAGCTTTCTGCCTGGTCTCCCTTATGCTTGGACTGCCTTCCTGCAGTTTACCTTCCACATTTCTGCCAGAGTGTTCTTCCTAAAAATTAAATTAGAAGGAATCACTCTCCCATATAAAATTTCCAATGCCGATTTGTTTATTTATGTTTATTTTTTGAGAAAGAGAAAGCACAAGCAGGGTAGGGGCGCAGGGTGGGGGACAGAGGATCCGAAGCAGACTCTGCACGACAGTAGAGAGCCTGATGCAGGGGTCTGACCTCACAAACTGTGAGATCATGGCCTGAGCCAAAGTTGGATGACTGAGCCACGCAGGCGCCCCTTCAATGCCTCCTTAATGCCTCTAGCACGGAGCCCTAACTCCTTAGCCCGGCTCACAAAGCCCTTAATGCCTGAATGCTCCAGCCGCTCCATCCGGTTCCCAGAGCACACCCCCTAATCCTCCCATCCTACTTATGCTGAGCGTATTGCAGCCCCTGGCCCCCAGAGAGGCCATGCTCGTTCTTGCCACACTAACAGATGCTCCATGTAGAAAATACAACTCTCTTTCAGCTCAGTACACATCTGAGAGGGGGAGGGGCTGATGAATATGGGTGCACGCATTCTCCAACACAGTGACGGGCGCATGGATGCACTATGGGAAAGCAGAGGCTTAGACCGGCCCCCGTGAGAGAGCTGGAGGGGAGGGAGCTCTCGGAGACTCCGGTCCAATCTCTTCACTTCGTGGGCAGGAGACCTAGGGCGGAGAGGAGTGCTGACTGGGGTCCAACATCCCCGGCGTCTGGGTGAGAACTCGGGGCTCCTAATTCCAGCCTGGGCTTCTCCCCATCACTCCACACCACTGTCCAGAGGCAAAATGCTCTTTCTGATGGCCTCTTATTCTTGGAAAATGTCTGCTGCTCAGTTATCTACCCCGAGTACCCTATCCTGCTCAGGGCCTTAGTCCTTTTCAGTTAAATGCCTGAGCCTTATGTTCATTTATTTGAGAGATGATTAGAGCAATAATCCTCATATCAGGAGTGACAGAATCACCTTATTTAAAGTCTTATTAAAAGTACAGTTTTCCAGACCCCTACCCAGATCTACAATATCAAAAACTCGGGGAAGGGACCAGAAATATATATTTTGTTCCAAGTTCCCCCATAAAAACCAAGATACTGATGACCCTGGATGCCTCTGGGGAGGAGAACTAGGAGACAAAACTGGAAGGACCTCATATACTTTTAAAAAAAAATTTTTACTGCCTTTATTTATTTGAGAGAGAGAGAGAGAGAGAGAGAGAGAAAGAGAGAGAGACAGCATGAGCAGGGGAGGGTCAGAGAGAGAGGGAGACACAGAATCTGAAGCAGGCTCCAGGCTCTGAGCTGTCAGCACAGAGCCGGACGCCGGGCTCGAACTCATAAACCATGAGACCATGATCTGCGCGGAAGCCGGATGCTTAACCAACTGAGCCACCCAGGCGCCCCTAAAATTCTGAATGTATTACCTTTCAACATAGTACAAAATTTTTTAAAGGAAAGAAATAGAATAACCAGGCAGAAAATCAATAAGTAAATGCAGGACTTGAATGATACTCTAGACTAATACATAACAGACATATACAGAACACCCAACAACAACAGAACGTACATTCTTCTCAAATACACACAGAACATTCTCCAAGATAAACCACATGCTAGGCCACAAAACAAATCTTAACAAATTGTGAAAGATCGAAATCATAGAAGGTGTCTTTTTCCAATAACAATGGAAGGAAAGAAGGAATCAGTAGCAGAAGGAAAACTGGAAAATCCACAAATTCCTGGAAATTAAACAACACTCTGTTAAATCACCAATGGGTCAAAGAATAAATTACAAGGGAAATTAGAAAATACCTTGAGACAAATGAACGTAAAAAGAACATACCAAATCTTATGAGATGCAGTGAAAGCAAGGGTAAGCGAGAAACTTCTAACTGTAGGTGCTTACATGAAAAAAGGAGAAAGATCTCAAATCAACAAGCTAACTTCAGACCTCAGGGAACTAGAAAAGGAAAAATGAACTAAACCCAAGCTAGCAGAGGAAGGAAATAAAAGATTAGAGCAGAGATAAACGAAATAGAGAATAGAAAACAACAGAAAAGCATCAACAAAATGAAAAGTTGGCTTTCGAAAAGATCCACAAAATTGACAAACGCTTAGCTGGATTAACTAAGAAAAAAAGAGAGACGACTCTAACAACTAAAATCAGAAATGGAAGAGGAGACCTTACAACTGATTTTACAGACATCAAAACTATCATAAGAATGTTGTAAACAACTGTACACCAACAGATTAGGTAACCAAGAGGAAATGGATAAATTCCTTAAAATCACACGTACCAGTACTCGATCATGAACGTCTGGTCTGACTGCAGGCCCCACCCACCAATGAAAGCTTCTCAGGGGACAGCACCGGGAGAGCGCCTTGCAGTTTGGCACAACGCAGCTCTGGCATATGCCTGGTCTGACCCAACTCAAGCCCAAAGCAGCCCCAGACTGGCCCATTAACAACGTGAGGACCAAACTCTGCTAAAATAGGCAAAGAGAGCCACCGCAGGTGACTAGACTAAAGGCAAATATAGCTCAGCCACAAGAGTAGGGTGCACAGAATACACATAGAGGGAAATCCACTGCAGGGCACTCTAGGACCTCTTCCTCATAAGACTACCACTTTCAAGACCAAGAGACGTAGCTGACTTCCCTAACACAGGAGAAACAGACACCGAGAATTAGAAAAAATAAGAGGAGAGAGGACTATGTCCCAAATGAAAGAACAGGACAAGACCACAGCAAGAGCAGTGAGTGAAACAGAGATAAGTACTATGCTCATAGAGAATTTTAAATAATGGTCATAAAGATACTCACTGGACTTGATAAAACAGTGAAGGATTCCAGTGAGACCCTGAACAAAGAAAACATAAAAAAGAACCAATCAGAGGATGAAGAGCTTAATAACTGAAATTAAAAAACACACTAAATGGAATAAATATTAGACTAGAGGAAGCAGAAGAATGGATCAGTGACCTGGAGGACAGAGGAATGGAAAGCGATCAAGCTGAGCTGGAGAAAGGAAAAAGACTAATAAAAAATGAGAAGAGATTTAGGGAACTCCAAGGCACCATCACGTCTAATAATATTCGCATTTTAGAGTTCCCAAAGGACAAGAGAGGAAGAGAGAGAAAAGGGGGTAGAAAATTTATTTGAAGAAATAATAGCTGAAAACTTCCTGAACTAGAAAAGGAAACAGAAATCTAGATCCAGGAGGCAAAAAGACCCCCTCCCAACAAAATCAACCCAAGAAAATCCACACCAAGACACATAGCAATTAAGATGGCAAACTGTAGGGGTGCCTGGGTGGCTCAGTCAGTTGAGCGTCCGACTATGGCTCAGGTCATGATCTGACAGTTCATGGGTTCAAGCCCCATGTTGGGCTCTGTGCTAACTACTTAGAGACTGGAACCTGCTTTGGATTCTGTATCTCCCCCTCTCTCTCTGTCTCTCCCTTGCTTGCACTCTGTCTCTCTCTCTCTCTCAAAAATAAATAAACATGAAAAATAAATGAATGAATGAATGAATGAATAAAAACATTAAAATTTTTTATTTTTTATTTTTATTTTTTTAGTGTTTCATTTATTTTTGAGAGAGAGAGACAGTGTGAGCAAAGGAGGGTCAGAGAGAGAGGGAGACACAGAATCTGAGGACAGGCTCCAGGCTCTGAGCTAACTGTCAGCACAGAGCCTGACGTGGGGCTCGAACCCACAAACTGTGAAATCATGACCTGAGCCAAAGTTGGACGCTTAACCGACTGAGCCACCCAGGCGCCCCAAAATTTTTTTAAAAGATGGCAAAAAGCAGTGATAAAGACGGAATTTTTAAATTGAGCAAAAGAAGAGAAAACATTTATATACAAGGGAAATCTCATAAAGTTATCAGCTAATTTTTCACCAGAAATGTTGCAGAGCCAGAAGGAGGTGCACATTCAAAGTGCTGAAAGGAAAAAGCTGCAACCAAAAATACTCTATCCAGGGGCGCCTGGGTGGCTCAGTTGGTTAAGTCTCCAGCTTCGGCTCAGGTCAGATCTCACGTTCGTGGGTTCGAGCCCTGCATCAGGCTCTGTGCTGACCGCTAGCTCGGAGCCTGGAGCCTGCTTCCGGTTCTGTGTCTCCTTCTCTCTCTGCTCCTCCCCCTCTCATGCTGTCTCTCTCTGTATCAAAAATAAATAAAAACAGAAAAAAAATTTTTTAATAAAAAAAAGAAAAAAGAAAAGTAGGAAGCACAAAAGCAGCAAAAGTAAGTAAATCTATAAAAATTAGTCAAGAGATTGTGAATCTCTTGAATAAAACGATATAAACTATCACACCATATACCTAAAATGTGGGGGGAGAGGAGTAAATAGTGCTTTTAGAATGGGTTCAAGATGAAATGACCATCAACTTAATATAGAAGACAATACAGAAGATGTTAGGTACAAACCTAATGGTAACCACAAATCAAAAACTCGTAATAGACATGCAAAACATAAAAAGAAAGGAATCCAAGTATGTCAGTAAAAAAAGCCAGCCAAGCGTGAGAGAAGAGAGCTAGAGAAGAGCTACAAAAACGACAAGACAGTAACAAAATGGTAGTAAGTCCAGACCTATCGATAATTACTTGGAATGTAAATGGACCAAACACTCCAATCAAAATAATTAGAGCAACGGAATGGATTTAAAAAAAAAAAAAGCAAGAGTCACTTCCAGGAAGACGGCAAAGAAGTAGGAACCTAAACTCACCTCGTCCCATGGATGCAACTACATTACACTCTCATCAGTGCAAATAACCCAGAAAATGACCCAATGGCCGGCAGGACAAACTCCACAACTAGATGTAGAAAAGAGGCCACAATGGAGAGGCCAGGAAAGGCGGGCACAGGGTGGAAAGCTTAGCCCCATGGGTCTGGCCAGCAGAGACGGGGAACCAGGGCCCAGAGAGGATGAGAAACAGAGCATCACACCCAGGAGCCTGCGCAGGAGAGACAATCCACATAGCATTTGGCACTGAGCGTGAGAGGGGCCAAATTTCAGGAGTTCGGACAGCCAGCTGGACATAAAGCCTGAACCTTTAAAAAGCAGGCAGCTCTGGGGGAGCCCTGAGGGCACCAGGAAGCTGAGTCCCCACCCTTAAGAGACAGCAGAACACACAGCCTGCAGAGGTCCAGCAGAGGCAGCACTTGGAACAACCACCTGGAGCACAGAGGAGGGAGAGGTCATTGCTAATCTCAGAGTCCCCTGAGGGACTGCTCCAGGAATAAAGGAGCTGGCAGGTGCCATTTCCCTCCCCTGCCTCCCAGCATCAGCACACAGCCCCTTGCAGGAAGCAGTGTGGCACCCTGCCATTCACTAACTGGCTCACATTGTGTCCTGCCCCCTTCTGCCAGCCCTGGCTCACTCCCGGGTCTGCGGGTCCCCTCCCCCGAAACTCAGGTGCAAACCTGGCCAACACTGCATCTCCCGACCTCCTAGAAGGACGCCTGCACCTTGTTCAAACTGCCCCATCCACCCACCCCCCTCCACTTCAAGGAGCAGCAATGGCCACCTCGGTCACTGCAGTGGCTGTGCATCCCCTGTGGTAAAGGACCAGCACCCCCTTGTTAAAAACGGATGCCCCTCCCATCACTACTACTGGAAGAGCAAGGGGATGTGGGTGACTCTCCTAAGAACAGAAACAGACACAGAGAGCTAGGTAAAATGAGAAGACACGGGAATCTGTCCCAAGTGAAAGAACCGGACAAAAACCACAGCAAGAGACTTAAGCAAAACAGACAAGAAGTAATATGCCCAAAAGAGAATTTAAAGTAATGATCATAAAAGTACTCCCTGGATTTGAGAAAAGAGTGAAGGACATCAGAGAGACCCTTAACAAAGAAAAAAAAAAAGAGAACCAATCAGAGTTGAAGAACACAATAGTTGAAGTTAAAAATACCCTTGATGGTGTAAGTAGCAGGCTACAGGAAGTAGAGGGACAAATTAATGACCTGGAAGACAGAGTAATGGAAAGTAATCAAGCTGAGCAAGTGAGAGGAAAAAGAATTATGCAAAACAAGGATAGACTTAGGGAACTCAGTGATCCATGAAGCGTAATAACATTTGCATTACAGGGATCCAAGAAGAAGAGAAAGAAAAGGGGACAGAACATTTATTTGAAAAAACAATAGCTGAAAACTTCCTTAATCTGAAGAGAGAAACAGATATCCAGGTCCGGGAGGCACAGAGGACCCCCAACAAAATCAACCCAAGGAGGTCTACATCAAGACACATAGTAATTAAAATGACAAAAAGTAGTGCTAAAGAAAACCATTTAGAAGCAGCCAGAGAAAAGAAAACAGTTACATACAAGGAAAACCCCATCAGGCCGTCAGTGGATTTTTCAGCAGAAACTTTGTAGGCCAGAAGGAGTGACATGATACAGTCATAGTGCTTAAAGGGAAAATTCTACAGCCAAGAAAATTCTATCCAGCAGGTCAATCTTTCAGAGTAGAAGGAGAGGTGAGGAGTGTCTCAAGAAACAAAAACTAGGGGCGCCTGGGTGGCTCAGTCGGTTAAGCCTCCGACTTCGGCTCAGGTCAGATCTCACGTTCGTGGGTTCGAGCCCCGCGTCAGGCTCTGTGCTGACAGCTAGCTCAGAGCCTGGAGCCTGCTTCCGGTTCTGTGTCTGCTTCTCTCTCTGCCCCTCCCCCTCTCATGCTCTGTCTCTCTCTGTATCAAAAATGAATAAAAACATTAAAAATTTTTTTTTAAATTAAAAAAAAAAGAAACAAAAACTAAAGAAGTTCATGACCACTAAACCAGCCCTATAAGAAATATCAAAGGGGGCCCTTTGAATGGAAAAAAAAACCATAAGTGAGAGTAAAAATTTGGAAGCACAAAAGCAGTAAAAATAAGTATATCTATAAAAATAAGTTAAAAGACTCCAAATAAAAGGATATGAAATACCACATACCTAAAACATAGGAGGCGGGGGGAGGAGTAAAGAATAGTTTCAAACTAAGTGATCATCACTTAATATAGACATTACACGTAGAAGAGTTTACCTACAAACCTAATGGTAACCACAAATCAAAAACTAGTAATAGATATGCAAAGAATAAAGAGAAAGGTATCCAAGTATATCACTAAAGAAAGCCAGCGAACCATAAAAGACAGAAAGAGAAGAAAGGATCAGAGACAATCTACAAAAACAACCAAAAACAAGTAATAAAATCAATAAATACATATCTGTCAACAATTACTTTGAATATAAATGCACTAAGTGCCCCAATAAAAAGACATAAGGCAAGAGAGTGCACGCACACACACACACAAAAACAAGACCATCTGTATCCCGCCTATAAGAGGTTCATTTGAGGTTGAGAGACACCTGCAGGTTAAACGTGAAGAGATGGAGGAACGTTTATCATGCAAAATGGATGTCAAAACAAAGACGGGTTAGCAACACTTATATAGAACAAAACAGACTTTAAAACAAAGACTATAACAAGAGACAAGGAGGGACGCTACGTAAAAATAACGGGGACACGTCAAGAAGAGGATATAACAATGTAAATATTTACACCCCCAACACGGCAGGACCCAAACACATAAAGTAGTTAATAACAAACATAAAGGAACTAATCAATAGCAATACAACATTGGTAGAGAACTTTAACACCTCACATCAATGGACAGATCATCTAAACAGAAAATCAACAAGGAAACAGTGGCGTTGAATGACACACTGTCCAGATGCACTTGACAGATGTGTTCAGAAAACTCCACCCTACAACAGAAGAACACATTCTTTTCAAGTGCACACGGAACATTCTCCAGAAGAGATCGCATATTAGGCCATAAAAAGTCTCGACAAGTTCACAGTGATGGAAGCCATACTGTGTATCTCTTCTGACCCACAATGCCATAAAACTAGAAATCAACCCCCCCAAAATTTGGAAAGACCACAACTACTTGGAGGTTAAATAACATGCTATTGAAAAGAACTCAAAGAAGAAATCAGGTTTACATAGAAACAAATGAAAATGAAAACGCAATCGTCCAAAAGTTTTGGAATGCCCAAAAGGGATTCTAAGAGGCAAGTTGAAAGCAATGCAGTTCTACATCAAGACACTAGAAAAATATCAAGTAAATAACCTAAACTTACACTTAAGGAAGCTAGGGAAAGAAGAACAAACAAAATGTAACACCCACAGAAGGAAGGAAATAGTCAAGATTAGAGTAGGAGCTGAAAAATAAAAACTAATATGATTATATCAAAGTAAAAAGTTTCTGCACAGTAAGGAAAAAAATCAACAAAACTAAAAGACAATCTAATGAATGGGAGAAGATATTTACAAAGGACACATCTGATAAGGGGTTAATATAAAAATATATGAAGAACTCAAAAGGGGCTCCTGGGTGGCTCAGTGGGTTAAGCAGCCAACTTCAGCTCAGGTCATGATCTCACAGTTCGTGGGTTTGAGCCCCACGTCGGGCTCTGTGTTGACAACTCAGAGCCTGGAGCCTGCTTCTTATTGTGTCTCCCTCTCTGACCCTCCCCCACTCATGCTCTGTGTCTCTCTCTCTCAAAAATAAATAAGATGTTAAAAGAAATTTATTTTTTTAAGGAAATTTATTTTAAAAAAAGAACTCAAGGGGTGCCTGGGTGGCTCAGTCGGTTAAGCCTCCGGCTTCGGCTCAGGTCAGATCTCACGTTCGTGGGTTCGAGCCCCACGTCAGGCTCTGTGCTGACAGCTAGCTCAGAGCCTGGAGCCTGCTTCCAGTTCTGTGTCTCCTTCTCTCTCTGCCCCTCCCCCTCTCATGCTCTGTCTCTCTCTGTATCAAAAATAAATAAAAACATCAAAAAAAATTTTTTTAATAAAATAAAAAAAGAACTCAAATCAATACCAATAGTAATAATAATAATAATCGAATTAAAAATGAGCAGAAGATATGAATAGACATTTCTGGAAAGAAGACCTATGGATGGATAACAGACACATGAAATGATGCTCAACATGACTAATTATCAGGGAAATGCAAATCAGAACCACAGTGAGCTATCACCTCACACCTATCAGAATGGCTAACATCAAAAATACAAGAAACAAGTGTTTGAGAGGATGTGGGGGGAAAAGAAGCCCTCGTGCACTGTTGGGGGGAATGCAAACTGGGGCAGGCGCTGTGGAAACGGTACAGAGCGCCACAAAAAATTAAAAATAGAACTACCGTATGATGCGGTAATTCCACAGTTGGGTATTTCCTAAAGAACATGAAAACACCAATCCGGAAGGATAGAGGCAGTCCTATGTTTCTGGCAGCATTATTTACAACAGCCAAGTTATGGAAGCAGCCCAAGTGTCCATTAATAGACGAATGAAAAAGATGTGAGATATAGACACACACGTACATACAAACACACACAATGGAATATTATTCAGCCACAAAAATGAATGAAACCTTGTCACTTACAACAACATGGCTGGATCTAGGGGTTACAATGGTAAGGGAAATAAGTCAATCAGAGAAAGACAAACACCAGACGTTTTAGTCACGTATGGAATTTAAGAAACAAAGAACAAAGAAAAGGACAAACAGAAAACCAGGCTGTTAAATACAGAGAACAAACTGGTCATGATCAGAGCGGAGGCGGGGAGGGGGATGGGATGAAACAGATGAAGGGATTAAGAATACGGTTATTGTGACGGGCACGGGCTGATGTATGGAATTGTTGAATCACTATATTGTAAACCTGAAACACTGCACGTTAAACTGAAATTTTGAAAAAAACATAATAAAAAAAAAGATTGGATCGTAATAAAAAAACAAAATCCGGGGTGCTTAAGTGGCTTAGCTGGCTGAGCATCCGGCTCTTGATTTCTGCGTGGGCATTGATCTCCCAGTTTATAGTTCAAGCCCTGCATCAGGCTCTGTGCTGACACTGTGGAGCCTGTTTGGAATTCTCTCCCCCTCCCCCGTTTGCCCCTCCCCCGCTCATGCACAAGCTCTCTCTTACTCTCTCTCTTTTAAAATAGATAAATAGGGGGCGCCTGGGTGGCTCAGTCGGTTGAGCCTCCGACTTCGGCTCAGGTCAGATCTCACGTTGGTGGGTTCGAGCCCCGCGTCAGGCGCTGTGCTGGCGGCTAGCTCAGAGCCTGGAGCCTGCTTCCGGTTCTGTGTCTCCTTCTCTCTCTGCCCCTCCCCCTCTCATGCTCTCTCTCTGTAGTAAAAATAAATAAAACATTAAAAAAATTTTTTTAAATAGATAAGTAGGGGCGCCTGGGTGGCTCAGTCGGTTAAGCCTCTGGCTTCGGCTCAGGTCAGATCT
>NC_043708.1:134949673-134958900 GCF_006229205.1 Suricata suricatta
CTGACAGCTAGCTCAGAGCCTGGAGCCTGCTTCCAGTTCTGTGTCTCCTTCTCTCTCTGACCCTCCCCCTCTCATGCTTTGTCTCTCTCTGTATCAAAAATAAATAAAACATTAAAAAAATAGATAAATAAAAACCATAGGAAAAAATCTGGTTGGCTCAGTTGGTAGAGCATGCTACTCTTGAACTCAGGATTATGAGTTCAAGCCCCACGTTGGGTATACAGATTACTTAAAAATAAAGTCTTTAAAAAATAATAAAATTTTAAAAAATCTGAGGAATGCAATGTACAGCATGGTGAGTATAGTTAATACTGTAATGCATATTTGAAAGTTGCTAAGGGGCATTTGTGGGAAAGAGTACTGGGCGTTATATGAAAACCAACTTGGCAATAAACTATTTAAAGAAAAAAGAAAGTTGCTAAAAGAGTAGATCTTGGGGCGCTGGGGGGTTCAGGTCATGGTCTCATGGTTCCTGAGATTGAGCCCCGAGTCACAGAGGCTGATTAGGATTCTTTCTCTCTCTTCTCTCGGCCCCTCCCCGCTAATGTGCTCTCATGCTCTCGCTCTCTCTCTCTCAAAATAAATAAACATTAAAAAAATCATCATGGCAAGAAAAAAAATGTGTAACCATGTATGGTGATGGATGTTAACTAGATTTATTGTGGTGATCATTTTGCAATTATACAAATATTGAATCATTATGCTGTACACCTGAAACTAATGTTCTATGTCAGTTACACTTCCATAAAATAAAAGAAAATCTGAACAGGGGCGCCTGGGTGGTTCAGTCGGTTAAGCCTCCGGCTTCGGCTCAGGTCAGATCTCACGTTCGTGGGTTCGAGCCCCGCATCAGGCTCTGTGCTGACATCTAGCTCAGAGCCTGGAGCCTGCTTCCGGTTCTGTGTCTCCTTCTCTCTCTGCCCCTTCCCCTCTCATGCTCTGTCTCTCTCAGTATCAAAAATAAGTAAAAAAAAAAAAAAAAAAAGAAAATCTGAACAGACCTATAAGAAGGAAGGAGCTTGAACTAGTAAACCAAAACCTTCCAACAATGAAAAGTTCAGGACTAGATGACTTCATGGAGAATTCTACCAAATATTTAGAGAAGTATTTACAACAATCCTCCTCAAATTTCTCCAAAACAGTTAAGAGGAGAGAACACCCCTCAACTTGTTTTATGAGGCCAGAACTAACCATATACCTAAGCCAGACAAGGACATGGGGCACCTGGGTGGCTCAGTTGCTCAGGTCATGATCTCACAGTTCGTGGGATGGAGCCCCACGTGGGGCTGTGTGCTGACAGCATGGAGCTTCCCGAAAATTCTTTCTGGCCTTCCCCACTCCACATGAGCCACCCCCCAAATAAATAAATATTTAAAAGAAAAAAAGCCAGACAAAGACACTACAAGAAAAGAAACCATAGACCAATATCAGTGATAAATATTGATGCTAAAATCCTAAACAAAACACCGGCAGAGCAAATTCAACTGCACATTAAAAAAGATTATACACCATGACCAAGTGGAATTTATCCCCAGAATGCAAAGATGGTCCAACATACAAAAATCACACAAGTAAAGGGAGATGTCCTGTGATCATGAATCAGAAAACTGCATATTTTTGGGGCGCCTGGGTGGCTCTGTTGGTTAGGCTTCCAACTTTTGATTTTGGCTCAGGTCATGATCTCATGGTTCCTGAGATCGAACCCCACGTCAGGTTCTGTGCTGACAGTGCACAGCCTGCTTGGAATTCTCTCTCTCTCTTTTTCTGCCCCTACCCTGCTTGTGCTCATTCTCTTCTCAGAATAAATAAATAAATAAGCATTTAAAAAGAAAAAGGAAAAAGAGGGGCACCTGGGTGGCACAGTTGGACATCAGACTCGATCTTGGTTCACGTCACAATCTTGCAGTTTGTGAGTTCAAGCCCCATGTCAGGCTCTGCTCTGCTGGTGCAGAGCCTGCTTTGGGTTCTGTCTCTCCCTCTCTGTGCCCCTCCCCTGCTTGTGCTTTTTCTTTCTCTCTCTCAAGATGAATTAATAAACATAAGAACTTTTTTTTAAAGAAAAAGAAAACTGCATATTGTTAACATGTCATTATTACCCAAAGTGATCTTCAGATCAACACAATCTCCCTCAAAATCCCAATGACTTTTTTGTGTGTGCATAAATTAAAAAAAAATCCACCCTAAGATTCACTTGGAATTTCTAGCAACACTGGATAGCCATGATCAATAAGCATGCCAAGACCACTCGGTGGGAAAAGGCTCGTGTCTTCAACAAATGGTGCTAGGAAAAGTGGATATCTACATACCAAAAAATAAAAGTGGATCCTCACTTTATACAGAACACAAAAATTAATTTGGGGTGCCTGGGTGGATCAGTCAGTCGATCCTTCTGACTTCGGCTCAGGTCACCATCTCCAGGTCTGTGAGTTTGAGCCCCCCATCGGTGTCTGTGCTGACAGCTCAGAGCCTGGAGCCTGCTTCTGATTCTGTGTCTCTCTCTCTCTCTGCCCCTCCCCCACTTGCACTCTCTTTCTAGCCCTCAAAAATAAACAAATATTTAAAAAATTTAAAAATTAATTCAAAATGGATTAAAGACCTAAACATAAGACCCCAAAGGATAATCCCCCTGAAGAAAACATCAGGGAAAAAGTTCATGACATTCAATTTGGCAATGATTTTTTTGGATCCGACACCACAACTCCAAAAACAAAAGCAAAAGCAGACAAATGAGATGATCACCACACACCCACTTAAAAAGCAGGAAATCACAGGTACCGACGAGGACCTGGAGGAATCGGAACCCTGTGCGCTGTTGGTGGGACTGCAAAACGGTGCAGCAGCCAAAGAGGACAGTACGGAGGTTCCTCAAAGTGAAACAAAGAAGCACCATTGGGTCCCTCAATCCCACTTCAGGGTAAAGACTCAAAAGAATCAAAAGCAAGGACTCAAACAGGTATTTGCACATTCGTGTTAATGACAGCATTATTCACAAGAGCCAGAAGATGGAAGCAACCCAGATGCCCGTCAATGGATAAATGAATACACAAAATGTGGTTTGCAAGTATGTGCATGTATGCGCGTATACACGCTATGTGGCAGAACATCGTGCAGCCTTAGAAAGGAAGGACATCCTGTCCCACGATAACCATGGATGAACCTCAAGGGCATCATGCTAAGGGATCTGAGCCAGTCACAAAGAGACAAATATCGTAGGATTCCACTTACATGAGGTATCTGACGTAGTCAAATTCATAGAGACCCCCAAATTAAAGGGTGATTGCCAGCAGCTGGCGCAAGCAGGAATGGGGAGTGTTTAATGTACCCAGTGCCATTTTTGCAACTAAAAAAAGTTCAAAAGATCTGTTGCACAATAATGTAAACATACTTAACACTACTGCTCTGCACCCTTAGAGATGGTTACAGCGGTAAATTCTACCTTGTGTGTTTCTATCACCAAAGGGAAAAAATTTAAGCCATGCCAAAGAAAAACAGACTTTGTCAGGTGAGTCCCAGTCCCCCCAGATTTGCAAACTACTGGCCCAAAGTGACTCTGCACGGTGTCTGCACTGGCTGTGAGCCGGATGTGCAGGACAGGAACGTCTGGGTTGGGCAAAGAGGAGGGGGGATGTTAGAAATGGAAGGAATTAGGGGCGCCTGGGTGGCTCAGTCGGTTGAACCCCCGACTTCGGCTCAGGTCAGATCTCACGTTTGTGGGTTCGAGCCCCGCGTCGGGCTCTGTGCTGACAGCTCAGAGCCTGGAGCCTGCTTCAGATTCTGTGTCTCCCTCTCTCTCTGCCCCTCCCCTTCTCATGCTCTGTCTCTTTCTGTATCAAAAATAAATAAGACATTAAAAAAGAATTTTTTTTTTTAATGGAAGGAATTAGTTCTGCAGCAGTATCATTATCATCAGCCTGATCGTTTATTATATACGCCTCTTGTGCGCAGGTATGTGGTTCCCTCGTGTTCTCTCATGGAGTCCTTACGTCAGACTGGGGTGAGGGGGTGCGGGCACTGCTGGGCCATTTTAAGGAAGAGAAGGCGGGTGGCAGTTTGGGAAGAATGAGTGAGGGCCCCAGTCAGTCTGAGGACAACGGTGCACGTAGAGATGACATCGACTGGAAGAGAGAAGACAGGTCATCAAAGGCCTTGACACCAGGCAGAGACGTCACATGATACCGTGGACACGGGGAGTCATTACAGGTCCTGGAGCGGAAACGTGTGATTCGCAGTGGCGACTTCCGCAGGCGAATCCGGAAGCTGGGTGCGGAAAAGACCCGGCTGTCCCCTGCACTAAGTGGAAATGCAATCCGTGCAAAATGAGAGACAAATGAGTAACAAACAGATGTGCAAAGTTAGGGTCAACCCCTGAAGCAAGCGCCCCATTCTCGACCTCCCCCCAAGCCAACACTCCCAGGCCTCTCCTTTGAATGACTCCTGTCCCTGGACAGCGGGTCTCCCGGGACCTGCTCTGCTCGGCTGAGCGGGATCAGAAGGGACCGGGCTTGGGGACACCGCCCATCCCAGAGCGCGCCCTCTGCTGGAGGCGCCTGGCCTGGCAAGTGTCTGCAGGCCCATCTGGGCACTTAGCCTCTTTGGCTTTCATTTTTTATAAGAACGATAGGATGTCTTTTGGAGCCTCAGTGATATTAATTACAGCCTAAGGTTTCAGGACAGTGTTCTTTGTTCCATTGGCCTCTGGAATCCACCGTCGTCCAGACAGTCCAGCTCCACATCCCTGCCAAAAGGAATGACCTCTCAAGGATTCCCAAATCTCTCCTTCTGCCATTCAGCATGAGCCTTCACCCCCCAGCTCATCCTCTGGAGGGCCTGTGAGGCAGAATCCTGGGGCTCCTGTTAGGTGATGCTGGAGCCAGCTCCGTAGGAATGGAGAATTCTAGAAATCTATCTAAAATTGGACGCAGGGTGTAGAGACCACTCAGTGCCTGGACTTGCAGATTTGATCTTTTCTCCTTCTAGACCGGAGGCCTCTGCTGAAACCATATTGCACCAGATCCTCCATCAGGCCAAGAAACATCTGAACTTGACCTCCCTCTTCATCTTATATGGGCTGGTGGTACTGGGGCCGTCCTGGATGTCTTGTGCCCGGCATTGTGCAATCCAGACGTTAGTCAGGAGAAGAAAAATAACCCAGACCGTGGAACAAATTGGGTTTCAACGATCACTTCGAGTTTAGTGAATGCAGATTACAGCAAACTGAAGAAGGCAGTCCCAGACCTCTAAATAAAATGCTTCACGATAAAGCTGCTTAGAATAAAGTTCTTCCAGAAGCCATCCACATAGTTTTCCACAGATTCAGAAAATATGTCCCTTCTAAATGCACAAAATCACACAGGAGAGTGTTGGGATTCACACTGATTAATACATATCTGAAATGTGGGGCACCTGGGTGGCTCAGGCAGTTAAGCGTCTCTCTCTTTTTTTTTTTAATGCTTTTTATTTATTTTTGAGAGACAGAGAGAGACAGTGCAAGCAGGAGAGGGTCAGAGAGAGTGGGAGACACAGAATCTGAAGCAGGCTCCAGGCTCTGAGCTGTCAGCACAGAGCCTGACACAGGGCTCGAACCCACAACATGAAATCATGACCTGAGCGGGAGTAGGAGGTTTAAGCGACTGAGCCCCCCACAGGTGCCCCCACCACTGCAGGATTCTTAGGAGAAGGGCCACACGTCACAAGAGGAGCCCCGATGGACTCTTCTTGCACGCAGCCCTGAGGTTTGCAAACCTCCCCCAACAGCAAACCCTGGCTCCCTGCCGACTGGGCCTTCCTGGCACTGATGCAATCCTGCAGAGCCCAGGATTCCTGAGGCCACGGCTACCGGCCCTGGCTAACATCCCTTCCAACTGTGAGAGTCCGCACTCCGCCATTCTAAGCCGATCAAGTAGTACTCAGCGAAGGAAGACAAGTACATTTGAACATCAGACTTGCTTTTGGAGGCTACAGTGTTCATTTCTGAATTAGTCCAGGCTGGGCTCGGAGGTTCCTGAGTCTCTGATTTGTTTTTCCTCTTTCGGTAACAAAACAAAACTCAGGGAGACTGAAAAGGTGCCAGGAACCACACTACGTGTTTTACACATGTTTCTCTGTCTTCACAATCACATTCTCATGGCCACGGATAAAGGGAGGCTGGAAAGTTCATAGGTGATCTCCCCAAATGCTCCCAGAGGGAGGCCAGGATTCAGGTTCAGCTCTGTCTGACATCTAAGTGGCTAGCCTGCCTCCTTTCTACCACTTCAGCCCCTGCCCCATTTGACACCCCCCCCACCCCCGCAACCACCTCCGCCAGCAAGGAGCCCAGCCCAAGCCAGATTCTGTGCTGTGGCCCTCCCGACCCTGTCCCCACCATACCCATCCTCCAGGGCAGGAAACAGATGTAGAAAAAGTATGTTAAAAACGTTTAATGTGCATTGGAAAATCTGGGACCATACTGGGATTCTAGGGAATTTTAAAAGTGTTTCCACATCCCACATTCCAAACCCCACATCCATCCTGTCGCAAGAGACAAGCGTCAGCACCCTCATTGTACCGATACAACGCAAGGCTCAGAGGAGCGGTGACCCAAGCAAGGTCACACAGTTAAGGAAAGCATCTCAGCCAGAACTAAAGGGACGTGAGTTTCCGGAGGAAGGGCTGCAGGCCGGGTCCCCAGCTCTCCGGCGCCTGCCCTGCGCTCCTGGCATCGGCTGGCAGAGCGCAGCCGTCTGCATACAGACCTCCAGACAGTGTCATTTCGCGTGGCTCTTCCCGCCTCACACGTGCTGTTTTCTCATTATTCTTCCTCCTTTTGCTCCCCTTCCTTGTCTCTCACTGTAAATTACATCCCTTGTCTAAGGAATAATTAATTCCGCTTAAATAAAGATAACAGCAGCCTCATTCCTGTGCTCACATAATTACGGGCCATCACTTGCATACCCAGCTATGGACACGCTCGAGGGGTACCCTCTACTTACTGAGCTTTGAGCGATGTGCCAGGCAGGGGCACGCATTAGCTCACTGCATCCTCACGTGTCTCCGAGATAGGTTTCCACTTGCCCATTTTGCAGATGGGGCAATGGAGGCTCCGAAAAGGCACTCAGAGGGGTGCCGGGGTGGCTCAGTCTGGTAAGCGTCTGACTTCCGCTCAGGTCATAATCTCGCAGTTCATGAGTTCGAGCCCCACATCAGGCTCTGTGCTGACAGCTCAGAGCCAAGAACCTGCTTTGGATTCTGTGTCTCCCTCTCTTTCTGCCCCTCTCCTGCTCACACTCTGTCTCTCTCTCTCTAAAAAAAATAAAATAAATAAATAAATAAATAAACATTTAAAAAATGTTTTTTATATAATAAAAAAGAAAAGTCACTTAGAGCTTACTCAGGGTCACACAACTCAGAAGTGACTGAACAAGACTTCAGCCTAAGTTTGCCTTAAAACTCAAGTCCATGTTCTTTGCCCCGTAGTTCCTGCTGATGAGTATCCAAACCATTAGCCAGTGTCTGACTTCTCCATTTCTAGAACCTCTCCAGTTAAAAGGATGCTGCAACACGCTCATAGGTGGGGCCGGGCTTGGAGATACCTAATGATAATATGAATCATTGTTTTCCCACAAATATTGACAGCTTACTTCAGGCCTTGTGCTTTGCCTCATTAGGTCATTCAGTCCCCACAAATGCTCTGTGAAGTGGAGACCGCTATCCCCATTTTACAGATGAGATAGCTGAGTCTCAGTAATTTACCCCTGGCACACAGCTTGTGAGCAGTGAGATGACGATTTGGACCCAGATCTGGCTGATGCCTTCCCCCACCTTCCTCCCCTCCTAACAGCCAGGTTTACTGTTTCTCCAAACATGGCTCCAATCCTCTCTGCCTCCAGAGAAGGGGCAGGAGAGGCAAGTCTGGTCAGTTTGGCCATCAGGAGACTCCGAAGTTCATGTCTCCTGGCTTCTACCTCAGGCTGGCTGCTTTTCCCTGTGGGAGAACTGCTCGGGGCTCAGGACAGGTGCCAGAGCACAGCTCGTGTCTGCGGAAGCCCCGGGACCCTGTGTGACTTGCCAACTTGCAGGTACAGAGGAGACTGGAGCTCAGGCTGTTTACAAACAGTTCCTTCTCTTCCAGCAAGCCGTGCACGCCCTGCTCATCCAGTAAGGAGAGAGAGGAGTAGTGAGTTTCCATCGGCAGCAGGGGATCAGGAAACAGCCATGAGGCTCACTAATGCACCAGAGGGGACTGGATGCCAGTCCCGCCAGAGAGCGGGAGCCAGTGAGGCCTCTGGGTTGCCAGGTGGCAGAAAACCCAACCCAAACTGGCTTAAGCAAACTGGGTTTATGGGCTCATAGAGCAGAATCCCCACTGTGGGCAGGGGCTCCAGTGCAGCCTATCCAAGGACCAAAGTCTGAGTCCAACCCCAGCTCCTCAGCCCTGTTCTCTTCACTTTCCTGTCACGGAAAGATGGCGGCCACAGCTCTCGGGAGAAGGGAAAAGGTAGTCCAACAAGTCAAACAACTAATTGAGTCTCACTGGCTCTAGCTGGCCTGACTCGGCTCAACACCAACAGAGGGAAACACGATGTGTTGGTTGGTTGGGCACATGCCACCTTGGGGTGGGGTCAGCACCCACCCAGGCATGGGCTTAGAGCAGTGGAGGGGTGTGCCCTCCAAGTAATAATGGAATGCATCATGAGAAGCAAGATGGAGATGGGTCTTGGATGTCAGAAAGAATGAGAGAAACAGAAAGAAGAAGGAAGGAAGGAAAAGGAGGGAAGGAAGGAAAGAGAAGGAAGGAAGGGAAAGGAAGGAGGTAGAAAGAAAAAGAAGGCAAAAGTCTACTTGGGGTGAACAAATTCATGAACAGATCCACAATTTTATAGCTACAGAGATATGCCAGATAGCTTCCAGACAAATTATGCTCCAAAAATTCATTTGTAAATCAGTTTTGAGCTCAGCATATTTTTACCCCCGTGGGGAGAGGGGAGGGGGAATCTTTTACTGTAAACTTCCCAAACTAGTCTCCCATTTTTAACTGTAACCCATAATATAGTAGACATGCTTGGATATTTGTAATGAAAAATAGAGAGCAACACAACAGTGGATGATACATAAAGATTTTGGATCTGAAACCTTGTCTTTGTTTGCTCTGAGTGCTGATGCCCGAGAAAAAGCACACTAAGGAAGGAGAAGGGGCCAGCAGATGGAGACCCTGGTGGGGCTGAAGGGGCTTCTCGGCCTCCCAAGGGCTC
>NC_043708.1:134959000-134973210 GCF_006229205.1 Suricata suricatta
GGGGGGAAGCGAGGCGGTGGCAGGTTTCTGGACGAACCCGGGCAGACGGTGGCGCCCAGTGTGGGGACAGGTTTGGCATGAAGACCGGAAGGGGATGAGGGGCGCTGTTTTGGATGAGTGACCGTGGGAGTGGAGATGGCCCATGGCCACAAGTCACGCACGCGCATATCCATGAACCTTTCCACACCGACGAGAGGCCAGGGCTCCCGAGAATGAGAGGCCGGCCACCATCTGCAGCAAGCCCTTCCCTGCGCCCGACCTGGCGTGGAGCACGTTCCAGCTCCCTCACCGGACCCTGCCCCCAGCCCCTGGAGGGAGTTCTGTTCTTATGCTCAACCTCGCAAGGGAAAAAACGAGTGCAGGAAGATTCACTTACTTTCCTGGTGTCAGGTAGGCAGTGGGAAGAGCTGGGATTTAAAGCCAAGTCGTCCAGATGCAGAGGGGTGAGCTGTCCGCGGCCACACAGCGTCTCCACCCTGCGGGTCCACACAGTAAGCCTGGGGATCTAGCCAGCAAAAGAGGTCTCTGTGCCCAAGGGTCTCCACTCTGCTCCAAGAGCTTTAAAATCTTTTTGTCTTGGGGCGCCTGGGTGGCCCAGTCAGTGAAGCATCCAACTGTGGCTCAGGTCACGATCTCAGTTTCTGAGCTCGAGCCCCACGTTGGTGCTCTGAGCTGAAAAGGCGGAGTCCGCTTGGGATTCGCTCCCTTCCTCTCGCTCTGCCTCTCCCCCACGCACGCATGCGCACTGTATGTCAAAAACAACTGGGGCACCTGGGTGGCTCTGTCGGTTCAGCGTCCGGCTTCGGCTCAGG
Source organism: Suricata suricatta (assembly GCF_006229205.1). NCBI lineage: Eukaryota > Metazoa > Chordata > Mammalia > Carnivora > Herpestidae > Suricata > Suricata suricatta. The sequence goes on from NC_043708.1 coordinate 134,959,813, forward strand.
GCTTGATCTCACGGTTCGTGGGTTCGAGCCCTGCATCAGGCTCTGTGCTGACAGCTCAGAGCCTGGAGCCTCCTTCAGATTCTGTGGTTCCCTCTCTCTCTGACCCTCCCCTACTAGCACTCTCCATGTCTCTCAAACAAAACAAAACAAAACAAACAACTTAAAATCCCTTCGTCTTCTTCAGCCTGCCCACCTTGTTCCCTGGTTTCCTCCCAGCTCTGGGAAACCCCAAAGCCAACCTTTTCTTCATTCCCAGGTCCTCGGCCCTCAGCAAAGAACTCCGTTTTGTCTGAGCCTGGCCAGCCCACCAGATCTGCTCCCCACACTGGGCCCCGTCGCAGAAAAGGCGGGGAGGCCATGCGGAGGCAGGACAGGGCCGCCCACTGCCTAGGACATCGACGTGTGGCCAACTTTGGCAAAATCTCCCACGAGCAGGATTTGGGCACGGGCCCCCTTCTGGCACTGCCCCTTCCCTCCCTCTGCTGCAGCCCCCCCCCCCCCAACGGGCCCACTGCCCAAGAGAGAGTTGGCCCTGGGGCCCAGAAGGGAATTTGGAGCCGGAATCCTCCGTGCTAGCTTTTTGTATGGATTTTTTTTAAACAACTGTGCGTGTGAACATTTTCTTGTAGTTTTGTTTTCTGATATTTTCTCTTGAGTGACCTGACTCCTAGTATCTTTTGATCATTTATCTATTAGCATTTTACAGTTAAAAAAATTGGGGCACTTGGGTGGCTGGGTGGTTGAGCTTCTGACTTCGGTTCAGGTCATGATTGCGTGCTTGTGAGCCTGAGCCCCACATCGGGCTCTCTGCTGACAGCTCGGAGCCTGAAGCCTGCTTTAGATTCTGTGTCTCCCTCTCTTTCTGCCCTCCCCAACTCGTTTTCTCTCTCTCTCAAAAAATAAACACTTAAAACAAGTTTTTGGGGCGCCTGAGTGGCTAAGTCAGTTAAGCCTCAAATTTCGGCTCAGGTCAGATCTCACATTCGTGGGTTCGAGCCCCGCGTCAGGCTCTGTGCTGACAGCTAGTTCAGAGCCTGGAGCCTGCTTCTGGTTCTGTGTCTCCTTCTCTCTCTGCCCCTCCCCCTCTCATGCTCTGTTTCTCTCTGTATCAAAAATAAATAAAACATTAAAAAAATTAAAAAAAATTCTCTTATAAAAAAACAAGTTTTTAATTTAAAAATTCATTTATACAAGCTCTTTATATAATTTTTAGAGATGGCTTTTAAAATATGCAAAAATATTTCACATGGTCTACCTTTTTGTTTTTGTCTTCACTTTATCTTTTAAAATTACACAAGCAACCTGGGTGGCTCAGTCGGCTAGGCATCATTCTGACTCTTGATTTCGGCTCAGGTCAAGATCTCACGGTTGGTGAGTTCAAACCCTGAGTCAGGCTCTACAATGTTACACTGTCAGCTCTTGGGATTCTCTCTCTCTCTCTCTTCTCTCTGCCCCTCCACTGCTCACACTCTCTCATCTCTCAAAATAAAAAAATACACTTAAATAAATAGGTAAATAAATTTTAAAAAGCTACACAAGCAAATATGAGCCTCTCCTTGATGTAAAAAATTTAAATTCCTATGCTTCAAATAAAGCACATGTGGGGCGCCTGGGTGGCTCAGTTGCATTTGACTCTTGGTTTCAGCTCAGGTCATGATCTCACAGTTCATGAGTTCCAGCCCCAAGTTGGGCTCTGTGCTGACAGTACAGAGCCTACTTGGGATTCTCTCTCTCTCTTTCTCTCTCTCCCTCAAAATAAATAAATAAACTTTAAAAAGTAAAAGTAAATGGAGTACATGGGTGGCTCAGTCGGTTAAGCGGCAGACTTCAGCTCAGGTCATGATCTCACAGTTGTGGGTTCAAGCCCCGCATCAGGTTCTGTGCTAACAGCTCGGGGCCTGCAGCCTGCTTTTGATTCTGTGTCTCCCTCTCTCTCTGACCCTCCCCCGCTCCCACTCTCCGTCAATCTCTCTCTCAAAAATAAATAAACGTTAAAAAAATTTTTTTAAGAAGTAAAAGTAAAAATAAAAATAGCCTTCTACTCTTGATGACATAGTAAATTAGTATGTGGATCATTGTCTTTGGAATTTATCTATTAAAATAAGGGTACATCATTTCAATAAAAACTTGAAACCAAAAAAATAATAAAATAACTACACCTTTGTCCTAATACCACCCCATTTTAAATATTGTAATTTTCTAATGTTTTATATAGAGATCTGTTCCCTCCATCCTTACTCGCATTTTTACAAAATTTTCTTTGAAATTCTACCTGTTTATATTGCTCAATGAATTTTAGGGGCACCTGGGTGGCTCAGTCGGTGAAGCATTCGGCTTCAGCTCAGGTCATGATCTCACGGTTCGTGGGTTCGAGCCCCGCGTCAGGCTCTGTTCTGACGGCTAGCTCAGAGCCTGGAGCCTGTCTTCTGATTCTGTGTCTCCCTTTCTCTCTGACCCTCCCCTGCTCACACTCTCTCTATCTCTCAAACATAAATAAAAAACATTAAAAAATTTTTTAAATGAATTTTATAATCCTTTTGTAAAAGTTTGAAAGAGACTCAGAGTCAGATTTGCACTAAGCTTGTAAATTCACTTGACTTTCTACATCTGCACATTATTCAACCTTTATCTCAGGCGGAGGGTATGTCTCTCTCCCTATTCCAGTGTTAGAAGAAAAAAAAAGGCAGTTTTTTTATATAGAAAATGCTGTATTTTGGTTTGATTTATAACAGGGAGTTACTCATGCCTCAAAAACATAAAAGACACTCACTCCTGTCCGAATAAACCCCTCCGGACTGAGAACTTTGGAGGAAAGTGTTCTTGGTATCTTTCTTACAGTCTCCCTCAATTCATTTATTTATTAAACTAGTATGTATTTCTAATGCCTGCTGTGTGCCAGGCCCAGGTTCTGTGCCGTAGGTACACAGCAGCAAGCCACACGGTTTTCTTACAATCACCTCCAAATAAAGCGCTTAATTAAAAAAACACAAAATATGTCAAAATAAAAAGTTTAATTAAAAAAAATTCTCTCTTCTCAGGAAGCTCATATTCCAGTGGGGAAAGAGGGAGGGAAACAAGTAAGCAATTAGGCATATGTCACATCAGATGGTGCGAAGTGCTGTGGAGAAAATGGAAACACGAGGGTGCGGCGCGGGGCTTTGGAAAGTTGGCTGGGGACGTCTCTCTGTCCGGGGCTTCTGAACAGAAAGTGAAGGAGGGACATCAGATTTTCTACCTCTGATTCTGTCAAACAGAAGAACTTCCCCAGAACATTACCTATTCCGGGCACCTGAGTGGCTCCATCGGTTACGTGCTTGGTTTTGTCCAACTCTTGATCTTGGCTCAGGTCATGGTCTCCAGGTTGGTGAGTTTGAGCCTGGCATCGGGCTCCATGCTGACAGCGTGGAGCCTGCTTGGGATTCTCTCTCTTTCCCTCTCTCTCTGCCCATCGCCTGCTCTCACACACTCTCTCTCTCTCTCTCTCTCAAAACAAAACAAAACAAAAACTTTAAAAAAAAAAAGAAAATTACTTATTTCGTTGGAATTTTCAAATTTGTCAGCAATTTCATAACATCCTTTTCTATTTTTATTTTTAAAACTGTTTGTTATTCCCACCATTTCACCTTGTGTTTGTTTCTTTTTCTTCTTCGTTATGTTTGTCCATTGTACTATTCAGACCTCGTTTTTACAAAAAGAATCAACTCAAGGACACATCCATCAGTGGGACTGTTTTCTGTTTTCCTGTTCTTTTTGGCTTTTTTCCTGATCTCTTCCTTATCTTTATTTGGAGTTTTGTTTTTTAAATATTTCTAAATTGTGTGATGAGTATTTTGTTTGTTTAACTTCTTCTGAGTTTAAGAGTAAAATCATCTTAAAAGCTAAATAACTTGTTTTTTTTAATTTATTTTTTTAATTTATTTTTGAGAGACAGAGAGAGACAGTGCAAGCAGGGGAGGACCAGAGAGAGAGAGGGAGATACAGAATCCGAAGACAGGCTCCAGGCTCTGAGCTGTCAGCACAGAGCCCGACGCAGGGCTCGAACCCACGGACCATGAGATCATGACCTGAGCAGAAGCTGGACGCTTAACCGACTGAGCCACCCAGGCACCCCACTAAATAACTTTTTGAGTAAAGTTTTCCACATACACCATTGGTTTTCATAGACTTAGTTCTTCAGGTTATTTTCCAAATGAACACTTTATTCTTCATTCTCTCCTTTATCTAAGAACTATTTTGGAGAATTTTTAATTGTCAATTAACATTTATTTCTACCTTTAACATATTATAAATAAGGGATATGGTCCATATGATGTCTCTATTTCAAATTTACTGAAGGGGGCACCTGGGTGGCTCAGTCAGTTGAGCTCTGACTCTTGATTTCAGCTCAGGTCATGATACCAGGGTCATGGGATCGAGCCCCACATCAGGCCCTGCGCTGAGCATGGAGCCTGCTTAAGATTCTCTCTCTCTCCCTTTGCCCCTCTCCCCCGTGGTGCGCTCTCTCTCTCTCGCTCTCTCTCTCTCTGCCCCTCCCCCATGTGTGATTTCTCAATATAAATAAACATTTTAAAAAATTTTTAGTGTTTATTTATTTTTGAGAGAGAGAGAGAGAGAGAAAGTGGGGGAGGGGCAGAGAGAAAGAGACACAGAATCTAAAGCAGGCTCCTGGCTCTGAGCTGTCAGCACAGAGTCCAATGTGGGGCTAGAATTCATGAACCGTGAGATCATGACCTGAGCCAAAGTTGGATGATTAACCGAGCCACCCAGGTGCCCCTTACTAAACATTTTTTAATAAAAAAGAATTCCATTTTTTATAGTTTATTTATTATGAGAGAGAGAATTATGAGCTGGGGGAGGAGCAGAGAGGGACAGAGCAAGAATCCCAAGCAGGCTCTGTGCAGATAGCGCAGACCTGGGGCTCAATCCCACCAACCGAGAGATGATGACCTGAGCTGAAATCAAGAGTTGACGCTCAACCAACGGAGCCACCCAGGCGCTCCGAAAATTCCACGTTTAACAGTATTTTGTGGATCCTGGAAAATAGGCTGAGTAGCTTACAGCCCAAGCCGACAGTCAGTACCTCCAGGAACTGGGAGAAAAGTGCAAAAATGTGAACAGGAAGTAAGCTTCAAAGGGGAAGTGATTTTGATGCCAAGAGGACAAAGAACTGGCTTTTTTTCAGTAGCAACTAGAGGCCAGCCTCTGCGAACGGCCCGTGGCACGCAGTGTCTCCTCAGCAGTGAGGTAGGATGCTTCAGAGCAGGAAACTGGAGGGGAAGTAACTTCCTCAAATCTGTTCCTGCTCCAACCGTTCCCTTGTTTTGCTCAGCGGATTCCTGCTTTTCTTTCAAGACTCGTTTTAAACATCTAAGAAGTCTTCCCAAAGCTAAGAGCTCGGCTCTCCCCTTCTGTTCTAAGTCCTCACTAGTCTTACACGCATCACCCTTGGTTACCTGGGAGACCCTTGAGGGGGGCCAGCAAGTTGTAGGTTCTCAGTAAATGTTTGCGGATGAAGCGAAGATTAAAGGCAAAAGGAGACCAAAAAGAGAATTCTTGTCTGAAGATTCCTTAAGATTCAAGGAAGCAAAGCCATCGCCCTGAGGCGCCCCTCCCCCATCCCTGACAAGCAGGTGATGCCTGGGGGCGTCCTAGGGAATCATCCTAACAGTAGAAGCTCCTTCCTTTGGCAGAGTGCTTTGCTGTCTACACAGCAGCATCTTGCAGGCATTAGCTCATCGGATCTCCTTGAACCTAGGTTGCCCTAAGCCCATTTTCTAGACTGTGAAGCTTTCAGAGACGGAGTCTGACCGAGGTCACAGAGCTGGCAAGTTGCCACAGCCAAGAGCTCCTCAGACTCAAGTCATTGCCATATTCAGACTTGAACTCAGGCCTCTCCTGATGTTAAAGTGCGCGCGCGCATGCGCGCACACACACACCTTGCTGCCTTGGTGAAGACTATAAATTTGCCCCCTTTCTTGCTCATCATCATGGCCTCACAAATGGAGTCTTTCTTTTCCAGACAACATGTTTAATTAATGCCTTAAAGGAAATGTCTGAGCGTGAGCACTGATGTTACAAGCAGTAAGCATTTGCTGAGCCCCTGTTGCTGAGCCCAGCAGGCCCTGGACACTGTCACCCGCACGCAGGCGGGGGAGGACTACTTGGAAGGGCCTTCAGGGCAGCCCTGCCCACGGTCCACCCACCACTTTCAGGCCCGCCTCCTCCTCCCGGAGCCTAGCAGTTTCCACCCAGCACCCTCTTTATCTCCCTTCATAAAAAGCCCCATTCTCCTTTTGCACAATGCACTTTCACAATAGATAGTGTATTCAACCCGGAGCCCAAATCAGCAACCAAAACTCGGGTTCCTCTTTACAGCTAGGTCTTCAACTATTTCCAAGGGAGGAGAAAGAATTGCGTCCTGTAGAATTAACTTCCTGTTTGCTTGGCTGTTGCGCCTGAGAACTGGGAGACCCCTGAGGGCCTGGGCTGAGTCTTCTCGCTGAAGCCTGAGGAGGGGAGAAGCCTAGATCTTGTTCTCCAAATACCTGTCATCAGGTGGGGGGGCGGGGGCTCAGTTGGTTAAACCTTAACCTTGACTTCGGCTCAGGTCACACCCGTCTTCCCCTCTCTCTCTCAAAAACTAAATAAAATTACAAATGATATTATTATCAGTATAGAAATTCAGGAAATATACTAAGAGCCAAAGAAGAAAATAAAAAATCACCTATCATTCCCACAAACAAATAACTTTCTAAATTTGTTTGTGTTTCCTCCCCAGTATTTTATATGTGTTTTGGGGGATAAATCTATGTGTATCTACAAAGCTATACAAAAATATAGTTCTGAGGCATATGCAATTTTGTCTCTTACTCAGTAGATTACAGACATTTCCCACATCATTAAGTATTCTTCAAAAACATGGTTTTTAATAGCTAAAAAGTACTACATCAAATGTGCAAACCCTTGGTTTCTCAGACATTTCCTCACTGTTGAATACTTAGGTTATTTCCTTCCTTTCTTCTTACTTTTTTGTTTGTAAGTTTGGCCAACGTAAATAATACTTTGATAAACATCCTTAACATCCATTTTTGTCCACCTTGCTGATCCTTTTTTTCCCCTAAGTTCATTTATTTACTTTTAAGTAATCTCTATACCCAATATGGGGCTCAAACTCAAGTCACATGTACTTGTGACTGAGCCAGTCAGGCACCCCCACCTTGCTGATTCTTTCTCAGATTCTAGACACCAGTGTCCTATTTTGTTTTGTTTTATGCTTTTTTTCATTTATTTTTGAGAGACAGAGAGAGACAGGGCAGTGAGCAGGGGTGGGTCAGAGAGAGAGGGAGACACAGAATCTGAAGCAGACTCCAGGCTCTGAGCTAGCTGTCAGCACAGAGCCTGATGCGGGGCTCGAACTCACAAATCGTGAGATTATGACCTGAGCTAAAGCCGGTCGCTTAACTGACTGAGCCACCCAGACGCTCCCTTGTTTTGTTTTTAAAAAGGCTCCACACCCAGCATAGAGCCCAACTCGGGGCTTGAACTCACAACGCTGAGATCGAAAGCTGAACGGAGATCAACAGCCAGATTCTTAACAAGATGAAGACACCCAGGAGCCCATTTTGCTCAGATTTCTAGAATGAAAGTTACTGAATTAAATTAGTTTTGAAATGTCGTTTAATCTCCAATATCAACCTATTTTCCAGGCTTTGTACCAATTAGCCCTCCCATAGCCATACATGTCATCATTGTGATTTTTACATATTTTTTATTTTATTTTATTTTTATGTTTTAAAATTTTTTTAATGTTTATTTTTATTTTTGAGAGAGTGAACAGGGGAGGGGCAGAGAGAAAGAATTTGAAGCAGGCCCTGGGCTATAGAGCTTGATGTGGGGCTTGAACTCATGAACCATTAGATCATGACTTGAGGCTTAACTGACTGAGCCACCCAGGTGCCCCTACATATTTGTTTTTAACTGTTCGGTGAAGCAGGCAGTTACATGTTTATGGTCGATGGCCTGTGTTTCTTTGGGAATATCTTTATTCTTTTTTTTTAATGTTTTATTTATTTTTGATACAGAGAGACACACAGCATGAGAGGGGGAGGGAAAGAGAGAGCAGGAGACACAACGCAGGAAACGGGCTCCAGGCTCTGAGCTAGCCGCCAGCACAGAGCCCAACGTGGGGCTCGAACCCACGAATGTGAGATCTGACCTGAGCCTAAGTCGGAGGCTCAACCGACTGAGCCACTCAGGCGCCCCGGGAATATCTTTATTCTTATATTTTTGCAAATAAGGTCAGTTAAGTTATGGATGCAAATGATGATGAGAATTAACTCACGAAAATGTGCACCATCAGTCACAAGGAAGAGGTCAGAGGGGTTGGATTATTTGATGGCACTCTGTCATTCCTCCTGGGAAAATCATTTGCAAATGTCAAATGTTTATCCCACCTGTCCACACAGACTTTCGCTTTTCTTTGGGTTTGCCCTGCAAACCTTGATTATTCCTCAGTTAGTACTATACTTCTGAGGACTTTGCGTGGTTGTCCATTTTCTGTGGGACCCTGGTCCCAACCCCATTCTCAGTGGCTCTCCATCCAGTCAACCCACCTCCGCTTTCCGCAGCCCCTCTTAATTCAACCCCGGGGTCCTATGCCTTCCATTGGCTGGATTCCAGTTGGGAGGTTTGATACTAAGAATCTAGATATTAAATGTTGCAAAGCGACTGATCTATTTTTTTAACGTCTGTTTGGTTCTGTCAATGAAAGAAACATTTAAAAAATTTTATTGTTTTTTATTTATTTTTGAGAGACAGAGAGAGACAGGGCAGTGAGCAGGGGAGGGTCAGAGAGGGAGGGAGACACAGAATCTGAAGCAGGCTCCAGGCTCTGAGCTGGCTGTCAGCACAGAGCCTGACACCGGGCTCAAACCCAGAACTGTGAGATCATGACCTGAGCCGAAGCCAGTTGCTTAACTGATTGAGCCACCCAGGTGCCCCAAGAAACAGATTTTAATATTCACCTGCTAGTCTCCAAACAGTTACTCCAGCGAACACATAATTGAGACACCGAAGAGCCGAGTTTCATCCCTTTTCTCAGCTTACAAGATTCCTCAGATTTTCAGCGATGGATATAAACATTCAGGAAGGCCTGTGGCATGAACGCATCCTCCCGCAGGAAATCAGGAGGATTAGTAAACCTTATAATAACAAACCTTCCTTCCCATTTCAGCTCTAGGCGGGCAGCTCTGGCACGCCCAGGAGAGGCCTCTGTTTACTGAGTCTGCATCACAACAGCTGATTTCTTCCTTTCTCGTGGGAATCTGGCAGCTTCCTTCCTTGGTTGGCGAAGAAGAGATGACTTGACCGAACAGCGGTGGGGTCTGACTCTGTATCTAGGCCCTTGCCGGTAGCGCCTGACATTCACGTAGGCTTTACAACTTATGAAATACAGTATCATGGGTCCCATTTCACATATTACCTGCTTTCGTGCCTCCCAACTACCCCCAGATGTGGACACTAATAAAATTAAAAGGTGTCAGAGAAGGAAGTGGGTCACCTGCCCAGACCGGTTCTCACTGGCAATCTGTGAGAGAAAAAGGGATCAGGGAGGTAGGTGGAGAGGACGGTTGCTCTGAAGAAAGGGAGAAAACAGGGCCGCCTGGGTGGCCCCGCCGGTTAAGTGTTGCACTGATTTCAGCTCAGGGCATGATGTTTCAGTTCAGAGCCCCATGTAGGGCTCTGCACTGGCAGCACAGTGCCTGCTTGAGATTCTCTCTCTCCCTCTCTGTCCCTCCCCTGCCTTTCAAAATAAACTTTAAAATATTTTTCTTTAATGTTTACTTTTGAGAAAGAGAGAGAGACAGACAGAGTCAGAGTGTGAGTGGAGGAGGGGCAGAGAGAGAGAGAGACGGAGATTCAGAATCTGAGGCAGGCTCCAGGCTCTGAGCTGTCAGCACAGAGCCCAGAGCAGGGCTCGAATCCAAAGACCATGAGATCATGAACGGAGCCGAAGTCGGCTGTTTAACTGACTGAGCCGCCCAGGCGCCCCCAAAATAAACTTTAAAAAAAGAAGAAGAAAAGGAGAAAACAGACATGCTGAAAAGGAAATCCCAACTGGAAACTCTGGCTACAAAGTCTGATTCAGTCACTCCTTAGCTGTGGCCTTGAGAAGTTTTTTTTTTGTTTTTTGTTTTTTAACATTTCTGTTCGTCAGTCTCCCTGTATGCAAAAGGATGATCAGAATATGACATCCACCTGGCATAGAGGCGACTGCAGAAATTTGTTTATCATCGCAGGTCCGTTAAAGTGGAAACCTGGAAACATCCTACAATGCAACAATTTGTTTAAACAAATTAAGCTACATGCATACGTGTATGTATGGAATCACACCATTCATTAGGAGTGACCATGGGACAATGAGAGTGACATCTCTCATGAGGAGAGATATTTGTGGCCCATCATTGGGTAGAAGTGGTTGTAATTCGGTAGGTATAAGGTTGTGCCATTTTTGTTAATTTTGTAAAAATAACATATTTACATGCGTAATCATTCACCTGTCTCAAAAGATCGACTTTGGAGTTTTGTTATGACGTGCAACTTACATGTGGCTCTGTGGGTATAAAATATCCAAGGGTATGCGCCAAAATACAGCGTTTCTACTGGGGGTTCTTCTTCAGCTTGGCTTAGCTGATTTTCAGAATCTTTCACAATGAACTTGGGTCACAGAGAAATAATAGAAGTATAACATGTTTACAGTGCAGGAACTGGAACATTGGTGTGTGCCCCCAACCAGGGGGCATTTTCCTGGTGCCAAGTTCATCTGCAGGTTGTTTGGGGAATGAGGAACCCAAGCAAAGGTCTGAGAGGTTTTAAGAGATTTAATTCGGGGCGCTGGAGGAGTCGATCATCTCTTTCTCTCCCTCTCCCCGCCTCAGCATGAACTTCTGTGCCTACTTCCCTCCACTGAGCAAACACAGCCAGGTGCCCGCTCGCTCGCTTGGAGGGGCCTTCCTGGATGTTCCGAGGCCTCCTCTCTTCCTGTTTGTTCTCCCAGCAGGCCGTGACTCCACTGAGCAGGCCAGGCGTCTGTAACTGCAGTCTTCATGTTTCCAGGGATGTCCTGGCCATCCGGACCGGGCAGTGGGTGCTCCCCAATCCCAGTCAGCCCCTGGGATACAGGCATCTCGGAGGGAATGCTTCCTCCACAGAGAGCCCATCACGTTTCTGACACGGTGAGTCATTTGGGTTCTAGCCCAGAACGGAATGTCATTTTCAGGTTGTGAGGGCACCTCCCTGGCAGTCACTCCCTGATTTATAATAACAATGAAGAAAAGTTACCATGGATTGGTGCTCATGGGCCAGATGCTGTCTTAGGCATGGGCTCAGTTAAGCCTCACGCAACCCTGTGAGTCAGGTGTTTGCATCCCCATTTTACAGATGAGAAAACTTACATGGACTTGCCCAGGGGTATGCAGCAAGTGAGCCTGGGCCCTTGAAACACAAGAACCTGTCTCTGCACCAAACGGTTCTTCTTGGCCCCATTTTGTAAGTGAGGAAACCGAGTCTAAGCTGTTCTTCAGCCAAGTTCTTGAAGTTCGCAAGTGGGAGAGGCTAAAATTTGAACATCTCGCCGATCAGGCCCCGCGCCCTGACTTGTGCCCGGACTGTCGTCGCCCCCCACTCCCCCACGGCCCGGTAGTCAGCACTGCAGCAAATACTTGTGGCGATTCCATGAATCTGTGAGAATGCGCTCTCGTGCCCTGGGGCCTTTGGACAGGCTGTACCTTCCCATGCATTTGGCTGGCACAGGCCTGCTGTTAGATGCCACCTCCTGCAGGAAGCCATCCCTGACCACCCCAGTCCCAGAATCCTCTTTGGTGCCTCCTTGGTTCATTTTGGCATGTGTCACATGGCATTGCGGTTGCCTGTCTTCTGGCTTCTTCCCCTCCCCTGCGGGTCTACATGGCCTAAGTGAGGGCCCTGTGTGTCTACAGCCGGGTCCCCAACATACATCCCAGGAGCGGGCACAGAGTAGGTACTCGGTAAGCATTTGTTAAATGAATGTTTGGTGATCAGAGCTGCGTTTTGCTTTGTTTGGAGAACACCGCTTAGGCGTGCTGAGTGGGAGTATATAAAATGACAGCACTGTGGCTTCCCCGTCTATCCCATTTAGAGGGCATAGTGGACCAGCGGTCTGGGGTCACCCCCCCGCTCAGTGCCCTGATGGGAAAACCACGGTGTCCTCCTTGCTAAAGCTAAGTCTCCGGCTACTGTCTTCTCACTCCAGTCGGAGACCAACCACGTTCTGAGTGACTGGAGTCACACTGCTCACTACACCAGGAGCTGGTTTAGGGTGGGGCGAGGGGCAGTGGCCTTGGGGCTCCAGGCTCCAAAGGCCCAGGCCTACGGGGTGGGGGGAGGGGTGAAGAGTGGCAGGTCCTGTCCCCGGGAGGCTGCAGTCACGGGGGGGGGGGGGGGGGGGGGGGGGGGGGGGGGGGGGGGGGGGGGGGGGGGGGGGGGAGACAATGGGGCTCAGCATCTGCTCCTCGCTGGGAGAAGGGACCCTCCAGTGAAAAGCCAGGGAGAGCAGGGAAGTGTGGGAGGAATTGATGAGGAGAAGGGGTGGAGCCAAGGAGCAGCAGCCGGGAGGAAGGAAGGGAAGGGGAAGGAAGAGAGGAGGGAGGGGTGAGGATTCAGGCTCTCCTTCCTCTCGACGACCGACCGGGTCCCGGGCTGCAGTCCGTTCGGGCATTGTTTCCTGCGGAAACTCTCGGGGCCCACGAAGACCTCACGTTCCTCCCCGGCCCCGTGGCAGCAGCCCCCCGTCCCTGGGTTAGGCATCCAGCAGGTGCTCAGCACTTACTTGGGAACATGAGAAACATGGCCAAGTTTGCTCAGGGAACTTTTCCCTTGCCTTCTCCCCCACTCCTCTGGAGAAGCGGAGGGCACAGCAGGTCTTGGGAGCACGCCCAGGCGCCCCATGAATAATTGACCCTTCCTGGCGGCTCTGCCCGGCTCAGTCCGAGGACTCCAGACCGGCCCAGCGTCGGAGTCGAGAAGCGGCTCCGAGTGGCGGCCGTTCGGGGAGGTTGGGAGCCGATGGTCCGGCCAGCCCCGGGAGCAGGGTCGCGGGGGGGGGGGGGGGGGGGGGGGGGGGGGGGGGGGGGGGGGGGGGGGGGGGGGGGGGGGGGGGGGGGGGGGGGGGGGGGGGGGGGGGGGGGGGGGGGGGGAAGGCCAGGCTGTGCCAAAGCCGGCGGCCCTGCGGGGAGGCGCCTGGGGCCTGACCCCCCGCGCCGCGAACGGCCACGCCTCGGCGCCCCCCCTCCAGCCTGGCTCCCGGGGTGGGGGTGGAGGGCGCGGCCCAGGCCCCGGGATCAGAGAGCCCTCGGGGGCGGG
>NC_043708.1:134973310-135028323 GCF_006229205.1 Suricata suricatta
GTGCCCGCAGAGGGAGATGCAGTGAGTTGAAGTGAGGGCAGATGCTCCCTCTTCTCCGGGCAGATTCCTAGGTGAGTCCTAGCCCTGCAGGGTGCAGCCGGCGGGCCATTTGCTCTGTACTGGGGTCACCTCCATTCCTACCAGGGAGACTTAATTTAGGCTCTCTGTCTAGAGACGGGAGGCAGACCAGGTCTGGACTGGTTTTCCAGGGGACGGAAGAGAGACTAATGGGACCACCAGAGATTTTGCACGACTTCTATTTTAGGTTTGCCTCGCGGCCCGGAGGTATTTCTTGCCGAGTTTGCTGGAGTTTGAAGATAGAAGGGGGGAAGTCAACGAGGGAGGAATCAGGCGCATCCCAGAGGATGCTCCCCACAGGGTCCTCACCCGGCTTGCTCACCCACGGGGTCCCAGGCCAGAGGCCCATGTGGCCGAATTAAGGAATCTCTGAATCGCCAAGCATTAATGATGGTTGGTCTCAACCCTTAGACGTGAAAACTGGAAGACCCCGTAGATTGTCTAGAAGAAACTGAGGCCGGAGAAAAGCTCCCTGCCTGGGGCTACGCTCTCAGTGGCAATGCCAGTACATGAACATAAGCTTTCAGAGTCCATTTCCAGTGCTCTTAAACCCAACGCCGCGGCCTCTGTCCTTGCTGGGGGCCCCGAATCAGGCTCTGTCCAGAGAGCGTGGCTCTGAGAACATGAACCCATGGGCGTGCGCTACCTACGTGAGACCGGTAAACAGAGCAGCTTCCCGTCGGGTCTGTTACACACATGCCGTTCCGGAGGCTTTGACGGGCCAGTGTGACAGCGAGGGGACACCAGGGACAGTCTCCCAGTTCAGCGAGGTACCCGTTCAGTTACTGGGATGTTCCCGAGTCACACCCCGATCTGGAGTGGTTTTCTTCGCGCTCTGTTCTCGTGTGTGTGGCTTATTTAGGATTGGGCTGTGGAGCGGAATGGGGGTGTAGGGAAGAGCCAGAGACCTGAACAGAGGTCTGTTCGTGGGTTCCCTCTCCTGCTAGAATGTCAGCTTGTGAGTCTGGTCATTGCTAAGCCCTCGTGCTCAGAACAGGGCCTGGCACGTGGTGGGCCCTCCATCATACTGGGTGAATAAGTGGACTGGGCATTAGGATAAAGACCTCCCTCCCAGTAGGAAGCCATGAGTGACACACAGAGGTGGGGACAGGGAGGTGATTGATGGGACCTGCAGAGTTGTGCAGTGAGTCATGGCTTCAGACAAGCCCCAGACAGGTAGGGCAGGAGCAGCTGGGAAGAGTCCTTCCTGACTAGGCGGAGTCGCTGGGTGGAGACGGTGCAAAACAATAGGGACATCTTGAACTTCCCTGGATGGAGGGAGAATAATAATAATCCTGTATCTTGGGCCGGGCGTGTCAAAATGCTCTGTATATCATGTGTCTTAGTCCTTGCAGGCTCTGTTCTTCCCGTTTGGCAGAAGGGGAAACTAGAGCCCAGAGGGGCTGAGTAACTTGCCCCAGGGCACAGAGCGGATACCTGACAGATCCAGGCTGACTGCCTGTAGATTTTGTCTCCCTACAGTGACCGTGAGGTCTGGTATCTCTGCTCACACCAAGGAGCTGAGCATTCGGAGCCTTGGGGTTCCTCAAAAGGATGGCAGCAGGAAAAGACTGAAATAGAACCTGTTGGTCTGCCGTGGAGTGAGGCGGCTCACGGAGCCTGCCCTCTGCCAGGACCTGCACGGGGCTCCAAGGCCACTCACGCGACGCAGACTCCAAGGGAACGCTTCTTGGCGAGGTGTCCGTGTTCCCCGAGCAGAGTGGCTAGGACCAGATCGGGACTGCTTGGCACTTGATCAAGATTTAGGAGACTTTTTTTTTTCTTTCTTTCTTTCCTCTTTTTTTTAAAGTATGCTTTTCAACTTAAATTTGGGCTGGCATGTATTTGATACTACCCTTGATCTTAGCCAAAAGGCCGAGAAGCGATTGGGCTGGCATGTATTTGAAACTGCTGGGAATTTTAAGGCTACAAGTGTCACTGTTGGCCTGGAGGGTTCCAGAAAGTGTTTTCCACGCGTGTAACCCTTCCCTTCCAGACCACAACAGCCACCCTTTTCCGGGCAGTGTGATTTACCGCCTGTCCCGGGCCCGGCCTCATGGAGCGTGTAGTCTCCCTGGCAGACAGACACTGAACTAATAATTACACCAATACTCTTTAATTACAGTTGTTATGAACGCTTCAAAGGGAAAAGTACAGAGGCCATGGGAGCTGATAATCAGGGAGGGGGAGGGAAGGGAGGTTTCCTGAAGAAAGGGCATTTAAACAGGCACCGGAAAAGGGTGGGTGAAGAGGCTTTAGCCAGGGGGGGATAGTCCCGGTCACCTTGCTGTAAACCCCTGCTACTCTGAGTGCTCTGTGCACCCGCAGCAGCTGAAGCCGCCGCCCAGGAGCTACTTAGAAATGCGTAATCTCCGGCCCTCAGACCTGCTCAATCTGCATTCTAACACAGCTCACCTGCTTGGTAAAGTTTAAGAAATGCCAAAGGAGTCAGAGTTCTGAACGGGCCGGCGGGGGGTTGTGGATTCTCAGCTTGGCGGAGACTGAGTTGGATGGCCACGGGCAAGTCACCGCTCTCTGGTTAATGAGGGAATTAGATTTAGATCATCTTGCAAAGTTCCTTCTGGCTTCTGTCATCTCTGGCTTTTGTTGGTGTGGGCTGTTTCCAAGCTTCTTCAGAGTAAGGGCTTGGGCGTCCACGGTGTCCACCTCTGAGGTGCCCTGGGGGGGGGGGGCTCCCAGCAGGCACTAGCCCCTGCCGTGGTCCTGACTTCAATAAATGCTGCAGGACCTTCGAGCTTTGGGGAAGGATCAGAATAATTTGCAAAGAGTGGGTGGAGCTTTGTTGCATGCAGAGAGATTGTCTTAAGGTGACCCCAGGAGGATTGGGCCTGAATCGAGAGAAAAACTGGCCAGGGGCAGAAGGGCTTTGGGGAAGAAAGGTATACCATTTCTGCCAAAAGCGGAACCTAAAACGAGTGAGTTGCTCAATAGTTCCTTGCTTGTGAACATGATACTTCAAAAATTGCCACAAGAGTTTCACGCCTGGGATCCTCACACGAGTGTGGAGAGGACCAGAGGGCCAAGGCCAGTGGTCCTTGAGCCTTGGGGCGGGGGGCCCTCAGTTGCACCTGCAGCTGCACAGAGCATCATGTGGATGTGGGCACGCTTTGCCCTAGAAAATATCCCGAGCTTTGGCAGCCTCAGAGGGATCTGCGACCTGGGCCCCGAACTGGAGGCAAATGCCTTTCTTAGCTAATCTCCCCCAACTCTCTTCCTCCACCACGCTTACTATGGGCCAGGCCCTCTCCTAAGCACTTTCCATATATGTGCTCATTTAGGATGAATAACTTTTCCGGAGGTCCCATGTCAGAACCAGGCCTGGCACTGGACGGTTGGGCCCCAGAGCCCTGGCTCACGAAGCCTAACTTGGTAACAGGGCAGGGGGAACTAGAGGAGAGCACTTTGCGGGGAATGGAAATTGAGATTACGGAGGTCCCTAGGTTACAAGAAAGTGCCTCCCAGGGCCGCCTGGGTGGCTCAGTCAGTTGAGCATCTGTGACCCTTGGTTTCAACTCAGGTCATGAGCTCGAGATTCAGGAGTTTGAGCCCCGCAGCGGGCTCCGCACTGATAGCGTGGAGCCTGCTTGGGATTCTCTCTCTCACCGCTCCTCTCTGCCCCTCCCCCACTTTCTCTGTATCTCTCTCAAAATAAATTAAAAAACAACAGTGCCTCCCCGTTGCTCATGCCCAAAACAGAAAGGTTTTTCCCAAGGAAACAGGTGACGAATTGCACCAGGTTGCCAGGCTAGCCCACGAGAGCCCGGGTCACGATTGGGCCTAACTCATTTTGTTTGCTTTAGAAAAAAGAATCAGGAAACAAGGCAACCACAGTGCTGCAAGCTAAATGAAAGGTTCTAGAGTGGGTCAGAAGATGTGCATTGTCGAATCAGGGGTGAGGTGGGGGCAGATTTTAAAGGGGGGATTAAAGGATATTAGAAGCCAACCCAAGGCCAAAAATGTATGTTGAATCAGCAGCTTCAAAAGGTAAAATGACTGGTTCTTATTACTTACTAATTAATGTGTGTCTCTCGCAGACCTGATCCTTCCCTCATCCCTAGTGCCTTCCCCCCAAGTACAGAGGCCTATTGTTTTCTCTTTAATTCACTTTGGTGCTATTTAAATTTTTATCGGTGTGTATGATCTTTATAATTTATATGTTTATCAGTGGAGTAAAGGACTCTTAGAAGTGGGTTGACCTCTAGGGGGTTTTAGTTCTGTGTCTATAACCGTCGTCATGAAGGTGTCTCTGATATTAAATATATGTGCTCCATTGTGTAAATTTTGGGAGTACTGAGGTGTTGGAAGTGTAGGATTTTCAGTAAAGTCAGAAGCTGAGAACAGGGAATCACATCGGAGCCCGCCTGCTTCCCTTTCCCCCTTCCGTACCCCCAGTGTGTCATAAGTAGGGGATGAAAATCAGGTAGGAAGGATCACCACAGAAAGTGGGAATGTCCAGGGGCACCTGGGTGGCTTAGTGGGTTAAGCAGCCGACTTCAGCTCTGGTCATGAGCTCACAGCTTGTGAGTTCGAGCCCCGCATCAGACTCTGTGCTGACAGCTCAGAGCCTAGAGCCTGCTTCAGATTCCCTGTCTCCCTCTCTCTCTCTGCCCTTCCCCCACTTGTACTCTGTCTCTGACTCTCAAAAATGAATAAATGTTTAAAAGAAAAAAAAGAAAGAGAGAGTGGGAATGCTACCCTCCAGATTGACAGGGGAAACTATAACTTCTGTGATGACTCTTGGTTACGTGTGGTTTGTCCCCTGGGTCAGGCCTGAATGTTATCCGTGACCCCATCCCATTCCCAGGTGGGCAGCCACGGAATGCGCTTCCAGATGGGAAAGGCTATCCTGCACATGTCCAGTAGAAAACAATAGCCAAACTTCAGTGATAGTTTTATGCACCGTATCAGAATGTCCTCAAAAGGACCACATCCAAGCCGGCCTCTTGAAAAGCATCGGGTTCCCTTCGGAGGCTGGTGGTGCTGGTCGGTCAACCCCACCCTGTGAGGTTTGATCCTGGGCCCCCCCAAGTTTACGTGCCCCTCCTCTCCCATCAGGGCTCCATTCACTAGCCACAGACCACAAGTTCGCCATGAACTTGCCATTACCCAGAAGCAGGTCACCTCTGAAATTCTGAACTCTTCCCGCCTCCCCACTGCACCTCCCTCCTCAAACACCCCTGCCCCAAGCTGGGAAACCTGTGCCTGCCCAGTGGGGCAACATGTCTACCGTCAGCCTCATCCCTGTCTTCTGCCCCCGTAGGCCTGAGCACCCCGCCTCCTCCTGTACCCCGCTCCCCACTTGCTGATTAAAGACACACCTGTCTTTCTCTTCTTCGGCCCTGCTTCTCCCCAACCCACCTCCCATGTCACTCCACCCAAAACTTCACAGAGAAGAGTTCACCCTTTCTGTCCCTGCGTCCTCTCCCTCTCTCCTCTTTTGACCTCCGACCTGCTCGTGCAGGGCCCCAGCCCCGGATCATGCCTGGCAGCCCCTTTTGTGGCTTCTGCTTGCTTGACTTCTCCATGGCAGATGCTGGTCGTCCCTCTGGGCCCTCCTCTTTCTTCCCCCTCTGATGCTACTGTTTTCTGCCATTCCCGCCTTTCCTGCCAACACTTGGGTGCCTTGGCCGTGGTTCTCTGCTAGGTTTTTCCCTTCCGTGTCTATGGTTTCAGCCTGCAGGGCCTGGACTCCTGTCCTATATCTCTGTCTTCATGTCTCCTCTAAACAGTCCAGAGCTGGGTTACATTGGTTAGAGTTTTGGATATATGTGGATGTCTTTCTACCGTCTTATTTTGCACTTTCTCTTTTGTCTTTTTCTGAATCTTTGTTCATTCTTTAATTAAAAAAAAAAAGATTTTATTTTTAAGCAATCTCTACACCCAACAGGGGGCTCGAACCCACAGCCTCAGGATCAAGAGTCTCAGGTTCCACCGACTGACTCAGCCAGTCAGGCTGTTCATTCTTTTAAATTGATTAAAAGCTTCCCCCCAGCCCCTTCTTTCCATCACTGGTTTTTTTCTTCACTGCTTTGCAGCTTACACACTCTGTTTCTATTCTTTTGATGCATGCAGACTGCAGAAGATTTAAAGTTAGTTGGCGTCTGTATCTCTTCTCAAATAATGCGAGGACCTTGGGAATGCTTTCTATAAAGTCACTGTTGTGACACATGCGGTTGTTACCCAGTGGCTGAGCTGCGTCGTGTTTCTTTTTTCAATTCCACAAACCGGGCATTTATTTTTAATGTTCTGTACAGTTAACCTTTGCTTTCATTTTCCGCATATTTTCCATTTTGTTTACTTACATTTCTCCTTGCCTCTCAGACCTACGTTCTGATATCAGAACATCGTATGGTGAAGATCTTTTCATCGTAAACGTCTCAGTTCCTGTTTGGCTAACATTTTTTGTCATCCGTATTGTTATTGTTTTAGTGGGTATAAAACATTAGCTTGCCAGTTATTTACCCTAAGTATTTAAAGATAGTTTTCCATTGTCTTCTGGCCATTGTTGATGTTGAGAATTGGTAGCACACTTATTGTTCTTCATAGGCAATCTCTTCCCTCTGGTGGTGGTTGTTGGTGGTGTGTGTGTGTGTATGTGTGTGTGTGCACTCATTTGTATATTTTGCAGTTCACTAATATTTGCTTAGGAGTGGATTCGATTTTAGTTGGCCAAGGATTCATTGGGCTTTCTGAAACCAAGACTAGGGACTTTTCAGCCACTAGCTCTTGGAATATTGTCTCTCCGTCATTATCACTCTCTGGTCTCTCTTTTGGGAACTCTAGTTAGATGTGTGCTGGATCTTATTTTTATATGTCTCCTCTAACTTTTTCATTTACAATCTTCTGGGTTTTTGTAATGTTTTCTGGGGAATATCTTACTTGACTTCCAGCTTCCTAATTCTCTCTTTAGTTATCTCTAATCTTCTGCTTAGCCCATCCATGGAGGTATTTTTAATATCAATATAACTCAAAAATTTTAATATGTTTGATGTGTTTCCATTGTAGTTATTATTTTTGATGCTCTTGATTTTAGTTTTTATTTTTTTTAAGTTTGTTTCTTTATTTTGAGAGAGAGAGCGAGAACACATGTAGAAGGGACAGAGAGAGGGAAAGAAAGAATCCCAAGCAAGCTCCACACCATCAACATGGAGCCCGACACAAGGCTCAAACCCATGAACCCTGAGATCATGACCTGAGCCAAAGTCAGACAGGTAACTGAGCCACCCAGGTGCCCCTTAGCTTTGGGTTTTTAATCTCTGTGTTATATTTTTTATTTCTGTGTTTCTATTCTATCCTTTTCCTCATATGCCTGGTGATTTGTGTTTTCTAAATAATCTCTTACTCCTCAGTTGTGTCTTTAATTGCCCATTTTATTAATCATATTAAACATACTTACTTTGTATTCTGGGTCCAATAATTCCAGTACCTGAAGTGTTTGCAGCGATAGTTGGTTCTGTCGTATGCTGCTTGTGCTGAGGGCTTGCTTCCGTATGTGCTTTATGATTTTTGATTGTGAGTTTATGTTCCTTAGAGTTCTATCTGTGAGAATTCTTCAGAGGCTGGGATGAGAGTTCATTCTTCCACAGAGGATATGTTGCCTTCCATCACATACCTTAAGGCCCTCCAGATAGGCCCACTTATTTATAATTCTTAGTGTATAGTTTTAAGGACCTGCCAATGGCCACAGATCCTCAGAGGAACTTTTTTTGAAAGTCCACCCACAGCTAACGCTAAGCTAGATGACTTCCTTCCTGACTGTGTAGCACCAGACACCCCACTTTGTCTCATTGTTCCCCTATTGCCAAATACTTTCACTTCACCTTTGGACAAGTCCTGGTCATGCCAGGCCCAGTGAAAAGCTGTGTATCTTCTGAGAACTTCCCCATGCCACCCCTTACAGAACTGAGCTGTTCTTCCATATCCATTGGCCACGTCACCTTACCTCTTAGTCTGTAGGTGTGTATGTTAGACCCCATGCTGAACTCTAAGCTTCTTGAAAACTCAGAGCTGTTATTTATTTCTGGAGCCCCAAAGCCTAGTTCTCCATTGGTCATAGTAGTTGCTTAATAGATACCTATTGATTGAGCAGAATTTATGGCAAAATCAATTCTTCTCTTCTTCTTGGGTAGTAATTAAAAAAAAAAAAATCCAAGCACCAATGCCCCCTGTAATCTTGGACAAGTCCACTTCACCCTTGTGGATCTCAGCGTCCATCGCCGTGAAATGAAGGGATCCTTCTGAGGTCTCTACTGGTTCTAAGATGCTGGGATTCGCCGCCACTTGTGTGGTTATCAGTCAGGGTAACGTGGGTCAGCCCTTGGCTCACATATGGAATAAAGGCATGTGAGGGCCATGGAGAGGAAGCGCATGATTTGAGGCAATGGGCAGGATTTGGAAGACAAAAAGGAGAAGGGACTTAGAAGTAAATTAATATGACATAAAGATGGCATTTAAAAATGTTTTCTTGGCATTTCTGACTTGGGACAATACCTTGATGGCTTTCTAAAAAAAAATGCATTATAACAATATATTTCAGATGGCTTAGAGATGGTAAATATAAAAAATGAACTCAGGAAAATACTGTGACTTAAAACCCAGAAGTCATAAAGGAAAAAAGATCAGTATACTTGTATGCAAGTAAAAAATTTCTATGTGGCTAAAATTGTCATAAATGGAGTCAAAAGGGTCTCCTCAAAACTAGGAGAACATTTTTGCAACATAGGTCATAGATGCGAACTGGTTTCCTTAATATATAAAGAGCTTGTACAAATCATTAAGGAAAAGACCATTGACAATTTTTTAATTTTTTGTTTACTTGTTTTTTATTATATTTTGTTTCGTTTTTTTTAAAGTAGCTCTACAGCCGATGTGGGGCTTGAAACCACGACCCCGAGATCAGGCGTTGCATTGTTTCACCAAGTGAGCCGGCCGGGCGCCCCTCAACTCAATTTTTAAAATAAGCTAATAACATGGACAGTTCACAGAAGAGGAAACACAAATGGTTCCTAACCACGTAAGAGCAAGTTCAGCCCACTACTAATTAGAGAAATGGAAGTCTGCTATGGAGAAGTGACACTGGGAACGGATCCTCAGATACTCTGATAACCGTTATAGAGCACACACTGTGTAGAGAGGATTTTTATTTAAAAATCTCTATGGTACAGAGACGATATTCATTAAAAGCAGAAGTGCAGGAGACCTACCTGGGCGGTTTGGTCGGTTAAGCTACCTCCTCTGATTTCGGCTCAGGTCCTGATCTCTCTGGTTCATGGGTTTGAAGCCCACTTGAGATTCTCTCTCTCTCCCTCCGTCTTTATCTGCCTCTCTCCCATTCGCGTGCCACCCTCTCAAAATAAATAAGTAAACTTAAAAAATAAAATCAAATCAAAAGTGCACGAGCAATTCCAGTTTTGGGAGGTTTTCCTCAGAGGTATATTGCATACCATGAAGAGCAAGCATTTTTTGAGAGATTTCATTGCATCACTGCTTGCAAAAGCCAAAAAGGAAAAAACAAATAAATAACTAAAACCAAAAAAACCCTTAATATCCATAGTGGGGAGCTGGTAAATAAATTGTCCTACGATCCCACGATGCGATTCTGCACGGCTGTAGAAAAAGGATGTGAAAGCTCCCTGTGTATCCAAGCGGTCCATGTGGCCGTGGGCAATGAGGTCGGTTCTTCAGTGGGAAAGGACAGGACAGGACAGAATGCCTGGCTGTGCCATAGTTTGGCAAGGATCCTTTTTCTACATTTTGAATTTTGTACCTTGTGCCTATCCCACCTAGTTAAAAAACATGTATGCTGGGGGGACACCTGGGGGGCTCAGTCAGTTACGTGTATGACTTCGGCTCAGGTCATGATCTCCCCGTTTGTGAGTTCTGTGCTGTGGGCGCCTAGTCTGCTTCGGATCCTCCGTCTCCCTCACTCTGCCCTCCCCACTCACACATGCGCACTCTCTCAAATATAAACTTAAAAAAAAAAGTATTTTTAAAGACAGAAAGGCGGATGGGAAGAAGAATCTCACCTTTGCTCTGCATTTTAGCAACCCCCACCGAGGTTACCATTTTTATAGACCAAGAAACCCAAGGCTGGAAGTCCGAAGTGACTTGCCAAGTTCATGGAGAGAGCCTTGGAAACTGGCATTGAATCCAGTTCTCACTCCAGAGCCATGGGGCTCTAGTCTGTAGATCACTGTTTTGAGGGGGGGTTGTTTTTTGTTTTTTTTCCTTTATTTTGAACGGCCGTCTCATTGGTCAGAGACCAGTGTGTGTGCCCCGTGGCCCAAGGCCCACCCCTCCCGAGGGAGTGGATGTGCACTTCTGCCCCACCTCCCCCAGCTGGCTTGCGGGCTCACAAATGCCTACGGGGCACAGCTCAGGCGGTCGGTGGTGGAGCCAGCCCAGAGCCCAGCCAGCCACATCAGACACAATGAGCAGGATTAGGGATGGGCTTTGCAGTCCTGCCTTTGAAGTTCCCAGCTTTTATCAGAGTGTCTGAACCTTAACATTATTTCAAGGGAGCTTTTATTACTGCCTGTGAACTGGCCTCAGGTAGGTACCAGCTGCTGCCAGGTGCCGAGGGAACACTTCCTGGTGCCTTAAGCTGGTGCCTTCACTTTGTGATATGGCAGAGAAGTTTTTAGGGCTAACGGCACTTGGTACTTTTAGAAGATTCTGGAAGAAAACAAATTTCTGTTTCAACTCTTCTGTCTAGAGGTGTGATTGGATGGCATCCCTTTAATTAAAGGGAAGAGAAAGTGCTGGCTTGCTTTATTCCTTTTTTTTTTTTTTTTTTTTTTGTCTCACAGAAACACCTCCTGTGCTGTTTTCAAAGTAGAGTATTGACTGCTTCCTTTTTGTCAAGGAGAAATGCTGTAGGAGAACAAAGCTAAAGGTGTTGGCCGTGTATAATACGAGGCTGTAATTTATAGGTACAGCTTCACCCGTGGGGAGAATTTGATGTCTTTAAGGACAGAATCATCCGGCAACACCTGTCCCTGTGTGTGGTGGTGTATTTATTTTCTAAGTTGGAGCCATCGCTTCTTAAGAAAGAAGCAGGGCCCTTGGGGACTGAGGAGTGCTCATGGGGGTCAGGAGGCTTCAGGGTCCCAGGGCCTGAGCTGACCTCCCAGATCCTCGTCACTGTGCTACTTGGCTACTTTACGAGGGATGCATCCTAATGACTCACGCTATCCGTTTTTGTCTGGCTGGCTGGTGGACGCGGAAGCACCTTGAACATCACAGAGCTGTCCCCACGTGAGGTTCATGCCCCGTTTGCCAAATGCATGAACAGATAGAAGGTGCCCAATAAACAGTCCTCAAATGGACACATTTTGATGTTGGAGGTAGATTTTAAAGCTTTCGATCCTAAAGAGGACTCAAGAAATGTAGACGTCTGCATTATTCTTCCTTGGATTCTCCTGACTCTTGAATACTTAAGTGTGTCCTGTGGAGTCTTTCCTTCCTTGGGCCGTAGGTCATCTCTCTTAAGACAAAGGCCAACTTCTGTCAACGGTGCACTGTGCTGACTGGACTCCCAGGCCTTCCCGTCCAATATCTGCCTGTGTTCTAGCTCCTTCTCCGGAAAAGCTTCTATGGAACATCAGCTAAGTTCTTTTGCTTTGGTTACAAGGCTTGTGAGAATTTCGCTTCCAAACCCCTGTTATAGAGCTTTTGTACCTTGGTGGTAAAAATTCATCCTCCAGTACCAGGTAGATTAACAAATCTCAGCTCAGGAACTGGCCTTCTCTCTCCCTCTCTCTCTCTCTCTCTCTCTCTCTCTCTCTCTCTCTCTGCCTCTTTTGAATTTATTGTTTCAGGAGATGGCTACTGTCCTGTCCTCCACAAAGGACAAAAGTCATGTTTGTTTTGCTTTTTGCACCTTGGCCCCTTAGCTCGCTGTCCTCTTCCTACGCTGGTGACAATTATTTGATGGACAGGAAAGCGGAGTCTGGCCCTTCTGGGGGAGTTGGCTCTCTGCTCATGACTCAGACCTTCGCTGCGCTCACTCAGGCCTCCTGGAAATCATTCCTCTTCACTGGAAACTACCCCTTGTTGAAAATATTCTTAGGTGGTTTTTTTAAAATTGTTTTTAATGTTTTTTATTTATTTTTGAGAGACAGAGAGAGACACTGCGAGCAGGGGAGGGTCAGAGAGAGAGGGAGACAGAATCCGAAGCAGGCTCCAGGCTCTGAGCTTTCAGCACAGAGCCCGACACGGGGCTCGAACCCACGAACTGTGAGATCATGACGTGAGCCGAAGCCGGACGCTGAACCGACTGAGCCACCCAGGAGCCCCTCTTAGGTGGTTTTAAGATGTCTCTATTCAGGGTTTGGTTTTTTGTTTATTTGTTTGTTTCAAGTCCCCTTCAGGTTTGAATGTCCAAGGAATGAGCAGTCTCTTGGCTCTTGGATCTCTTTTGTTTTTTTAGAAAATAGATTTTATTGATTTTTTTTTCTTGTTACAAAGAGATTTATGATTTCTGCAGAAAATTTAGAAAATAGAAACAAGCAAAAAGAAGCCAAAACAAACCCCTCTGTAATTATTAATATTTTAGTATATTACATACCCTCCCCGTATATATTTTTTAATTACCATGAGATCATACCATGTGTACCTTCATGTTGCTTGCTTTTCCTTTTTTTTTTTTTGCTTGTCCTTAACAATGTGATTAAAATTTTCATTGAGTTAAACCTCTTCCAAGTCACTTTATCTACCTATCTATCTATTTATTTGCTTGTTTATTTAAAATGTCAATTCCGGGACAGTTCACATGCGGTGCTGTGTTAGCTTCAGGTATTCCGTATCGTAATTCCACATTTCCATACGATCCAGGGTGCTCCTCCCCTCCAGCTCACTTTAAAGGGCGGTCTTTTGGGCACATGGACCATAATATCTGTAAGCAGCCTCCTCCATTTACGTTCTTTCCCCTTTTTCCCTCTTATAAGGAATGCTGCAGCAAACATCCTGAGCAGTTGTAACCACAGCCTTGATTATTCCTTGGGATCCCTTTCTAGAAGGGGATCCCTGGGCCAAGGACACATTTTTTTAAATGTTTTTAATTTTTTTTGGGGGGGGGAGGCAGAGCATAAGTGGCGGAGGGGCAGAGAAAGAGGGAGACACAGAATCCGAAGCAGACTCCAAGCTCTGAGCTGTCAGCACAGAGCCTGATGTAGGGCTCGAACCCATGAACCGTGAGATCATGACCTGAGCCAGAGTTGGATGCTTAACCGACTGAGCCACCCAGGCGCCCTCCGAGGGCACATTCTAAAGGCTCTTGATTTAGAAGGTTAAATTGCCCTCCAGAAAGATTGTATCGTAGTTTTTTACTCCTTTGGGGTGAAGACTAAGTCATTTTCTTTCAAAACCTGCTGTGTGTTTTGCCGACATCCCTTTCCAAATGCTGAGCACCTGTCGGTTAAGAGTCAGTGGCTAGGGAAAGAGCCTCCCGTTCTCAAGGGCTGAGCCTTTCTTAGACTCTCTGACTGCAGGCAGGAAACCTCAAGGTCCCTGTCCTTAGAATGCCCAGGACTGTGCTGGCTCTGAGGATTCCAGAGTCTCTCGGGGAACTTTCTCGAAGTCTTTCATCTAAGAGGATGCTCACAAAACAAACATCCTACCCTAACGCCAGAGACCAAGGCTGCTCCTCCCAACCTGGGTGGGGGTTTGGGACTGCCGTGGGGGGGCTGGGGATTTCCTGCCCAGACCTTCAGCCCTGGCAGCCTGGCAGGCAGGGGTGGGGGTAAGGGGCACCCAGGGAGCTTTGATGGAATTACTGAGGAAGTAGCATTTGCTGAGGCTAAATCGGGCTTTCCTGTTCCAGCTCCACACTCTTCCCCCTTTTCGGCTCTCTTCCGCCTCCACGTCAGCATGTTCTTCATCGTAGTTTTAGTTGGTGTGGCCTCTGAGGACCTTCCCGACTCCTTAGCTTTCCTCTTTGCCGCCGGTGACACCCAGGCTGGTGCCCACCTCCTGGATCTGGCACATGCAGGCTTACTGCTGCTCTTTCCCTGCACCCGCTCTGCTGTGGCTCCCAGTCACCCTCCACCCTTGGGGCCAGGCCTGGCAGGAAGGCCTCAGGGGCTGCTGGGACCCCAGCCTGCACCCCTCACCCCCCACCCCCACCCAGAGACCCAGCATGCCAGCTGCCGCCCATTGGGTTACAAAAAACAAAAACACAGAAGGCACCCCCTTGAGAGGAGGGATGGACGTTTCCGTCTTTATGAACCTGTTCTGGAAATCCGAGGCGCGGGTTGGGAGAGGGAGGCTGGAGGTTTCCCCTGGGGTGGGCTTTGTTTAAAATTTAATATGCTCTTCCTTTCTTTCTCGACGCACCAGCAACGGCTTCTCGCTCCTTTGTCATTTTAGCCCCGTTATCTGTCTGGTGGATGAGATCTCTTATCTGCCCGGTCCTGCCTCTCTTCCCTGAATGGCCCATGGCCATCCCCCACTCTCCAACTTGAGACACGTGCTTAGACCCCTCCTGCCACCTCACATTCAATGAAACTTGTCACTTTGCTTCTTAGCTGATTAAGATCTGGGGAAGATCTTTTAATGATGTTGGATTCACCCAAGGCACAAGTAGTGGGCAACTTTGGTGTCGTGTTAGAGGCAGTGTGGAAGCCCGTCCTCAGCAGTGGGGGGAGCGCTGGGTCCCAGGGTGGGGGTCTCGGCTCCCGGTGGCCTGAGAGAGCCCTGGGTGTGCTCCTGTGCGTGGTCCAGCTTCTGCCCGGACACCCTCTTGGCCTCGGGGGACACAGAAACACGGAGCTGCTCTTTTTCCCCACAGGCTCGCCACCAAAGTGAGCTCAGAGGCAAAGGGGAGGACGTTACTTTAGGCCACAGGACTGGGAATCCCAAGAGCTCTGACTCACCATCTCCTAGCCCCAGTGAGGCACAGCCTCCCTGACCAAACCTTCGTTTCATGGCCTGTGAAATGGGTTTATGAGCCTACGTTTTTTTTTTTTTTGTTTTTTTTGTTTTTTTTTACGCCTGTGCTCTGTGCTGTGTAACATGTGGTTTTCGTTACTGGCTGGGTACTGAGGGCTGTGAAGTCCAGGGAGAGGCACGTGCCCCCCTGAATTCTCTTCGCTCTTAGAAAACTCCTTATCCATCTCTTTATTCCTTCGTCAGTCCCGCAAACATTGACCAAGCACCTACTGCGTGCTAAACTCTGTGATCTGAAGGGGAACCACAGGGGTTTTGTCCCCAGCGAGCCCTCAGCCAGAAGGAATCTTGGAGATGTCAACCAGAGTGCAGGAAGAGAGGAACGAGGTGGGGGCAGGGGTGTGCGCGAAGACGGCCTGGTAGAGGTGGTGTTTAGCGAGTCCCAGCCA
Source organism: Suricata suricatta (assembly GCF_006229205.1). Lineage (NCBI taxonomy): Eukaryota > Metazoa > Chordata > Mammalia > Carnivora > Herpestidae > Suricata > Suricata suricatta. The sequence goes on from NC_043708.1 coordinate 134,988,745, forward strand.
ACCAGGAGCAGGAGCAAGAACGTTCCACTGGGGACTAGAACATGGGGAGGCAGACAGAACAGGGGCCTTTGAAGACTCAGCGGTGTTTGGGGTGGATGGAAAGTATGACGCGTAGGTGGGGTGTTAGAAGGTGCGGTTGGGGGCGGAGGTAGGGGCCCATCTGGGGATGTGTCCGAAGGCTCGGACTTAATCCAGAGGCCGGGCAGGAGCCCCTGGTGGCTTCTGAGCAAAAAAGCAACATGACAGATCACTGGCCTAGACCAGGAGACTTGGGGCTTGTGTTGTTGTTAAAACTCCACGTGGGGGAATCCCCATCCCCTCGGAAAGTCGATCTCAGGGTTGAGAAACCTCTCAGAGGGATAAGTATGGCACTTTCACTTGAATTCCTTCTCATTTCACCTAAAATTTCAGCTTTGCACCAGTTGTTTACAGATAGTTTACAAAAGTACATTTTTTATGCTTCATTGTGTTTCTTAAAACTCACCAAGAAATAACCCCAAGTAGAATGTTTCCACCGGGGTGTGTTCCTAATACATATTCATCGTTACCAAATTGACTTGCGATGTAGGAAGGGCTTTTGAAATGTTGCGTGAGAGCCTGAGAGCTTCAGGCTGGCTTTCCCAGAAGGCTGGCGAGAGAAGGAGAAAGAAAAGTGACGTCGGGTGAGCACCTGCTCGGGGCCAGGCGTGGGGCTAGACCCTTTGAATTCAGTAGCCCTGCAGGAAACAGCATTCCTGACCCATTTCACAGGCGGGGAAACTGGGTCACGAAGGTGGCCGCCTTCCCAGGGCCTTGCACCTGAAGGGGATGGTAGGGGGGTTGAACGCAGGTGTGGCTGAGTCCAGAGTCCACACTGCATCCATTTGAACCCCCCTGCCTCCCAGCCCCTAGGACATACGAGAAAAGTAAAGCAGGAGATTGGGGGAGGGGGTGCCAGATGAGCCGCTGGAGGGCCTGTTGCCTTCTAGATAAAAATTAGACCAAGTGGCACTTGGGTGGGTTAGACAGTTGAGCATCTGACTGTGGATTTTAGCTCAGGTCACAGTCTCACAGTTCGTGGGATCGAGCCTCGCATGGGGCTTTGCACCGTCAGCACAGAGCCTGCTTGGGACTCTCTGTCTCTCTCCCCCTTCTCTGCTCATGCCCTTTCTCTCTCAAGATAAAGAAACTAAAAAAACCAACAACCACCCACGCGCTCACTCCCATTCTCTCTGTGAGTGCTTTTGACAGCTTTCCTGGGGCACACTCTTCCAGAGGGCCGTGGCTACACTCTGATTTGGGGGTTTCAGCCTGCTGTGTAGACGCTGCGTGGAGCAGAGGGCAGGAGGTTGGTGCCTATAGGTGAAGTCAGGTTTAAACATACACATGCTTGAAGGTCACTGCCCGGAACCTCCAGGGTGGGAGGCAGAAGGGAGCCACTGGGGCGGCGATGGTGAGACGGGGTTTATAGGGAAAGGGTGTCTGTGGCCCTTTTCCCTGGTGGCCTCCTGGGACCCTCGTCCACGCCCCTTACCTGAGCCAACGCCAGGCAGCGAGCGTTCCCCAGAGACGACACCGCTGGGAGCTGGGCACCCCGCGTCTCGCTGCCCGTGTCCATCTCGGCTTGGCCACCTCGATCCCTTCCCGCTGGGGAAGGGACCTCCCTCGGGATTCTCTTTTCCGGCTTTCCAAGCGTGTCCTCCCTGTGACGCAGGTGGCCCCGGACCACCCACCAGACGTGAAGGCAGCTCATTAGAAGCCAGGCGAGACATCGGAGGGTCCTCCGGCCCCCCTTCCTCCCCAGCGCACTCTTCTCCCTCCTCCCTGCCACAGCCTTCCAGGGCAGAGGGTTCGGGTCTGCAGGGATGGGGGGCAGGGAAACAGGAGAGAGACCCCATGCGAGGCGACTCCAGGCAGTGGTAATGAACGAGAGAGGGAGTCGGCCCAGGCGGCTGGTGGGGCTGGCGGGGCGGGGGCGCCTGTGCGGTGCGCTCACTGGCCCGCGGTTGTCAAAGGGAGGTTCTCCCAGGAACACCTGAACTGCCTCTCTCCTCCCTGCTTCCTTGTCAGGGTGGCCAGTCTCGGAGCAGGCTTCTGGGTGTCTCCAGAGCTGCTGGTATTGGAGTGAGCCGCAGGGCCTGGTGGGATAGTCGAGGGGGACATCAACCACCTTTTCGGTCTCCAAGGACCCAAATTGGGGTGGGGGGGCTGGCCAGAGTTGCTCCAAATTCAGCTCTGGCATTTGACCCGGGGTTGCAAATGCATTTTTGGAGGGGGGTGGCCTTTGAGATCATGCTGAGGTACTAGGATTTCGCTTTTTTCCCCCTCGAGGGATGACTGCACATCACAGTAATGAGGGGGCGCTCATTTGCGAGTGGGGACCATAATGAGGTGACTCTCCTGGGTGCGTCCTGGGAATGAGTGTCCTCCTCCCGAGGGGACCCCCAGCACCAGAGTGACTGGGTCCCTCCCAAGGGCCACCGTTTTCAGGTGTTATTGCCGTTTGGGGTCCCAATCCAGCCATTCCCCAGCTTCTTCTTGGCGACCCCCTTCACTCTGGCGGGGGGAGCTTTGCAAAATCAGTTTCAGCCACGGAGCATTTCTGTTCCCAAACCTTAGGCAAATATGGATTCAAAGAAATCCTATTAAGATAGTAAATCTTGCACGTATATAGAAAATTTAAAAAATAGAAATGGAGGCCCCTGGATGGTTCAGTGGGTTAAGCAGCCGACTCCCAATATCTGCTCAGGTCATGATCTCGCGGTCGTGGGATCAAGCCCGCCGTCTCTTGGTTCTGGCCCAGGTCGTGATCTCCAGGTTCATGGGATCTAGCCCCACATCATGCTCTGCCCTGACAGTGTGGAGCCTGCTTGGGATTCTCTCTCCCTCTCTTTCTGCCCCTCCCTCATGCTTTCTCTCTCTCTCTCTCAAAATAAATAAGCTTTTAAAAAAAAGGTACAGAAAAGTGTAAAGAAAGTAAAAATTGCCCATAAATCTCCTCAAGTGGAATTAACCAACACTGCTTAGTACCTCTATGTATTTCCTCACAGCCTTTTTCCGTGCACATATGTAAATATACTGTATTTTAAACATGGTTACAAACACATTGAACTTTGTATCCTCTTTCTTTTTCATTTGACATAACATTATGGCAAGCAGGGACTTTTCAAAAGCACTTGGGCTTTGCAAGCGAGCATATGCTTTGTCAGCCAGCGTGAGCCAACTGTAAGAACTCAAGTTCCGCCCAAAACAGAAATCGTGCCGCCTGGGGGTCCTTTGATCACCAGGCTGTAAACGTAGCCAAAATAATTGTACATTTAAACGGACTAGAACGAAAACCTAACCACTTGAAAAAAAATTGAAAACACTCCCCTGAATTGCCATTTGGTTACGGAAGAAATAAAGAATATTGTGACAAATATTTAGAAAGCATTGAAAACCAGAATGCCACCTAGCCAAACCTCTGGGAGACAGCTGCAGTTAGTCTTAGAGACCGAAATGCTTTTATTATTAAGAAGGGAAACAGAAAAAGAGAATAAACCAAGCATTAGCTTGAGATCTTAGGGAAGAAAATGAATAAAAAACAGCCCCTAAGGAAAATGGGGAGAAAAAGAGAGTAAAGCCAGAAATAAATGAATTAGAAAACAGAAACGCAGTGAAATTAGCAAATATATCCAAGAGCTGATTCTGTTTTAAAACAAACAATAAAGTAGACTAACCTCTGGCAAAGCGACTTGAGAAATGAAAGAAAAGAAGAATATAATAGGAAAGAGGATGGGAACGTTGCAATAGAGATTTTAAAAATGTATATATAGGCACAATCGCCTTAAGTTTGAAAATCTCAATTAAATGAGGCTTTTCTAGAATATATATGTTGTTAGTTGAGAAAAAAATTTGTGATTGTTATCAAAGCACTACCCCCTTTACCCATAGAAAAACTGGTCCCAAGTGTTTTTGCTAGGTAATTCTTTTAAATTTGATAATACTGATAACATTAAGCAGTTTCCATGGCTTAGCAAAAGATTGATGGAATGGTCCAATTCATTCTACAAAGCAAAATAAGCCTGATATTAAGCATGGCAAAGAAACCATATTAAAGGATGGAAATGTTATGTGGGAAATAAAATTCGATAATGTATTAAACAAGTCGTCCACCATAACCCAGTGGGGCGATTGTCAATATCAGGAAAGCTTAATATAGAAACCACGTCATGCTAATGAGTTAAAGAAGTACAGCCGAATTGATTCCAATATATGTGGGGGGAAAATTGATTAAAGTGGAGAAACCATTTCTACCTAATCAATACACCAAAAAAGGAATAGAAGGGTACATTCATAGTGTGATTATCTATTTCAGGGGCACCTGGGTGGCTCAGTCAAGTTAGAAAAAAAAAGTCATCAAAAAACTCAGCAGATTTGACTACATTAAAAAAAAAAAAACTGGGGGGCACCTGGGGGGCTCAGTTGGTTAAGCATCCGACTCTTGATTTCAGCTCAGGTTATGATCTCATGGTTTGTGGGATGGAGCCCCGAGTCAGGCTCCATGTTGCCAGAGCAGAGCCTGCTTGGGATTCTCTCTCTCCCTCTCTTTCTCCCCCTCCTTTGCTCTCTCTCAAAATAAGTAAATAAACTTAAAAAATGTAAGTGATGTGTGAATTCTACAAAATAATTGATAGCCTGGAGGAAAAGATTTTATCATCAGATATCTAAAAGGTAAAAATGTTCTACTGAGATCATATATATGTGTATATATATATATATATATTTGTTTTTTTTTAAATCAAGATTTAAACTTGAAGAGAATACTGAACAGACCATAAAATTAGCGAGGGGAAATATCATACCCAGAGAAATGTTGGACGATAAGTAAGCTCTGTGAGGTCAGGGACCAGCTCAGTTCACTGTGCCACAGATACTGTACTGAATATTATTTGTTGACCAGATAAATTAATGAGTGCAAGGTTTTTTTTAAACTTACTCAGTCCACCCCCTTTTTTGGGTAATATTTACTTATTTTTGAGAGACAGAGCCTGAACAGGGGAGGGGGCAGAGAGAAAGAGACACAGAATCCGAAGCAGGCTCCAGGCTCTGAGCTAGCGCTCTGCACACAGCCCCATGCGGGGCTCGAACCTACGAACCGTGAGATCATGACCTGAGCCAAAGTCAGACGCTCAACCGACTGAGCCACCCAGGCGCCCCACCTCCCTTTTAAATTTAAAGCAGTAGTTTTCATCAAGATTTTATCATGAAAAATTGCAAAAATATAGAAGAGTTGAAAGAATGGTACAAGAAATACTCAGACCCGTGACTAGAGAGAACAGATTTACCGTATTTGCCTCATCTGTACATGCATGTTTGTTTTGTGTTTTTCTGAGCCATTTTGATGGAAGTTGCAGGACACGGCTTGTCCCCCTGAGTTACATCAGTCGTGAATCCTAAATTTCCCTGAATGTAGCTGTCTGTGCGAGGACCTGGGAGCCCCACTCTCCCACGGTGGCTCTGTGGCTTGTCCTAGCCCTTGAGAAGGCATTCAGGACTCACGGCTGTGACCGTCTGTCATTTAAGAGGAAAGAAGGCATAATTATTGTCGGGCCCCGCGCTGGGTGTTTTACGGGCAGCCTCCAGTTGTAATCCTCGTCACAACTGTTTGAAGGCAGCGTTACGCCCATTTTCAGGGAAACTGAAGTTCAAAGAGGTTAAATGACTTAGACGTGTGAGTTCACACGTGGCATTATTCAACCCAGGCCCCCCTGACACCATTGAGTCACTCATCTGCCTCTTCCCTTCATCTGCCCTCTGCATGAATGTATGAAGGCCTTTCGTGGGCAGCGTGGACAAACCGGAAGCGATCTGAGTGCCGTTCGGCGTGGGTGTGGACGGGCAAAGGGTGATCTGTGTGTTCGTGCAGTCGTGCTGTGTTGATGAACGTCGATTATTGATCATGAACCTGCAACGTGGAAAGTTGCTTGGGGGTCCCACTGAGGGGACTGAGCGGTGCACCAGGGTGTATACCCCGTGGGCAACACCTTGTGAAAACCGCATGCTTGGGGAGGACCTGGAAAACATAGCCAGAAGTAGCTGGGTTAGGGCGAGAAGGAGTATTCACTCTCTTTTTCAATGTCTATTTGCTTTTGAGAGAGAGAGCAAGAGAACATGAGTGGGGGACCGGTGGAGAGAGAGGGAGACAGAGGATCCGAAGCAGGCTCTGCACGACAGCAGAGAGCCCGATGCAGGGCTCAAACTCCCAAACAGATCATGACCTGAGCCGAAGTCGGAGATCAACCTGCTGAGCCACCCACGTGCCCCTTAATTTTTTTTTCTTTTCCATCTTTTTCAAACTCTTTGCAATGGGCAGGGTTCCCCCCCCCGCCAATTTTATAATAGAAATGTTTCATCAGAAGAAATTTGTACCCACTTTACTGTTTTATAAGCTCATGGCAGGGGAAAGCTCTTTGTATTGCTCTTCTTTTATTGCCCAGTGCCCAGGCCCACACCTAGCACGTTACGGACATAATAAGCGTGCTGGACGAGGGCCCACTGGGATCCCTCTCGGGGCCCACGACGTGTCTGCAGTTTCCGCCAGCCGGTCTCCCCGGGAGCAGGCACAGACCAGGCATGTGTCACGGGCTGGTGTATCTGCAGGGTGGGGCGCTCCCCTGGCCCAACCAGCAAGGGCCCCATCGAGGGGTAGGTGCCCTTTGGGCCATTCAGCATCACCGGGGCGTTTAGTGCTAATAGCCATGCGGCATGAACAAACTCCGGTCAGACAGAAACAGGTTTTATGTCCTTCTTAGACTTTCAACGTGGATAATAACGAGTACAGAAGCCGTCATTGTTCGTGGAGTGCTGACCACATAAAGATTATCAACTATATGACGTCCATTTTATAGATGAGGAGACTGAGGCACAGGGGAAAGAGGCGTGAGTTCCAGGGCAAGTGTTGGTTTGGCCAAGAACCGAACTTTCTGCAGATCACAAGCCTTCTGGGCTTTAGTTCCCTTGTCTGTGAACCACGACAGGGGACATGAGTTAGCACTCACTCGGCACCAGGCCCAGCTGAGCCGGGAAGGCGAGGCCACCCTCCACCCGCAACCCGGGTTTATTCTGCTGGTCCCTCCACGCCAGGGACTGACGCTGCCCCCGTGCCCCGTGCCCCGTGCAGCCAGCCCCGTTGGTTCATTTGAGCCCATCTTTGTTCGTAAGGCCAAAACTTTTGAACCCCTGGTTCTTACACAGAAGGGGGCGCTGCGCTCAGGAAGCGGTCACAGGGCAGTTCCCCGCACCCAGCCCCAGACCCCCTGGGTCCCGCCAGGGCCCAGGAGGCCGCATCTTTTCTTATTTTTTAATTTAAACAAAACTTTTTTTTAATGTTTATTTCTTTTTGAGAGAGAGACTCGGAATTCAAGCAGGGGAGAGGCAGAGGGAGAGAGAGAGAGGGAGACATGGAATCCGAAGCAGGCTCCCAGGCTCTGAGCTGGAGGCACAGAACCCCACCTGGAGCTTGAACCCACAAACCGTGAGATCATGACCCGAGCTGACGTCGGAGGCTCAACCTGACTGAGCCACCCAGGCGCCCCCGAGAGACCACATCTTAAAATAATGTCAGGTGATTCCTGCCTGTCGGTCTTGTTGTGGCCAATGTGGGCCAACCTCGAGCTGTGCAGTGCCCTTGTCCTTCTGACAGTGAACCTGCACGTGCTTGGGCTAGTCCAAACCAGAGCCCGTTTCCTTCTGGAGGAGCCCAGTAGGGCGACATCCACAGCTAAGGATCGCAAATTCCCTACTCTGACCGGACGCTTGTGGATTTCCCATGGACAGAACATTCCCTTCAGACCTCCGGCTCGTGGAGCTCAGCAGGCCATGGGCAGTTGAATGTAAATTCCAAGAACACTTAAGAAACTTAAATGTTTCTTATTTTTTTCTGTTTTGAAGACACGGGAGAGGCCGGCAAGAGAACCTTCGAGAGGGCAGATTGGAGGCCGCCTCACCTAGCACCGTGCACACAAGAGCAAAGATACACAGCTACGTTTCATTTCTTAAATTTAGGAACCCTGTCACATACTCTTAGGCCAGTGCCACGCAGGATGGGCCATGGGCCGAGGACGTGCTGTCCTGCACAGCGTCACCCGGCAGAGAGGAATTGAGAATGGGGATTAGCGACTTATTCAGTGTGACGCTGTCCGGATGACATCCTGGAGGTGGGGGGCTGCAGCTGTATCTGGAACCAGCATGGGCATTGTTGGCCTCCTGCGGCCAAGAGGAGGCTGCCCGGTAGCTTTACTTATTTATTTTAATGTTTTATTTATTTATTTATTTATTTATTTTGAGAAACAGAGCAGGGAGGAGGGTGGTGAGACAGAGAGAGAGGGAGACGCAGAATCCAAAGCAGGCTCCAGGCTCCAAGCTGTCAGCACAGAGCCTGACGTGGGGCTCAAACCCACGAACCGTGAGATCCTGACCTGAGCCGAAGTTGGATGCTTAACCAACTGAGCCACCCAGGCGCCCCTAGCTTTCATTCTTCGAGGGACCTCAGCAGGCCGGCTCACGCAGACGGGGGTCGGCTGCTGCAGCAGCTGGCCAGTCCGTTAGGCCTGCTGCTAATCCCAGAGGATCCGTGTACAGCCTGCTCGGGGAGCCTGGGGGAGAGACGTGCAGTCCGGGCCCAGAGCGGGGTGGTTTCGGAGATGGCCCTGGAGTCCCTGCAGGCCTGGCTTTGCAAGTGGGCGCTGGTGGCTGTGACTCCGGCCCCACTGGCTTTCCTGCCCTGCGTCTCCAGGTTTAAGAAAAGGGGAATGGCGGTCCCTCCTTTTGTGCGAGATAAAAATGAGATAATACAAGGGACTCCAGGCTGGAGAAGGCGGGGGGGGGTGCTTTGTGCTGTTTTGCCTGTGTTATTTGAGAAAGTAGATTGCATTGTGGGTCTCCAGGAAGTTGCCAGCTGCCCTCCCTATTTCTGAATTCCTGTGTGTGTGTGTGTGTGTGTGTGTGTGTGTGTGTGTGTGTTGTGCCCTTGGACCAGGGAAACAGTCATCAGTTTCCTGCTGATTAATTCAGTTCCTGGAGGGCCCTCCCTAGCAGTGCGGGGGAGCCCCCCCCCCCGGCCTCCTGCCTCACTGCCTCCGCTCTTCTGGCCCCGTGAAGAGGCCACCTGCCCTCCCGCCACCCGGGGGCCAGGACACCCTTTGCAGGCCTCTGGAGCCTGGCTTTGTCCCGGCCGTGGGTGGGGCTCCCAGGTCCCAACCACCTGGGGTTCTGTCCGAGGGTGTGTTCCTTTGCACACCTGTCACCTGTGGGGACTTAGGCTTCTTCCATGTCACCCCCAGGTTGGGCCTGAGAGGTTTTGATCACCTGAACCACAAGCCCTTGGAAATGATGCTGGTCCTCTGCCCCTTCGGAGCAGGAGGCTGACGGCCAGGACTCCAGAAAGGCCCCAGAGTGAGGGCGGCGGGACCCTAGGATTGCTCTCCTGGTAGAAGGGAGTGTGGGGTGTATCCCTTTGGTTTTCAGAAGGAAAGTTCTGGCAGCGGGGAGAGGCCAGTGAGAGAGAGAGCAACAAGCAGGAGAGGGGCAGAGAGAGAGAATTCCAAGCAGGCTCTGTACGGTCAGTGAGGAGCCCGATGTGGGGCTCGAACTCCTGAACTGCAAGATCGTGACCTGAGCCAAAGTCGGTCATTTAACCAACTGAACCGCCCGGGCGTCCCCTTGCCACTTCGTTGAGAGACTCGGTGACCACACCGCGGTCCCATGAGTGGTGTGGGGGCACACACACGAGGCCGTGGCCTTGTCCCCCAGCACCGCGGCCCTCCGGCTGTAGCGTGCGGGTGATGAGCTGAGGCTCCCTGCGTCGCACCCTCAGCAGCCACAGGCTGGCGTCTCCCCTGTGCGCAGAGGGAGACAGCTGTTCCCGGAAGCGGACCCTGGGCCGCTAGCCAGCGACGGACGGCAGGTGTTCAGGCCCACCTGTGCCTCTTACACCGAGGGGGGAGGGGTCAGGACCGGATTATGCCGAGCGTGTGGCCGACCCTGAGAGCCCCCTGGGACGATCACACCTTACACTCTGCTCGTCACCCTTCATCAGAGTCAGGGCAGGGCTGGGAAGCCCGGTGCTCGCTAATACCTGCAGGCCGAGTCAACAAGGCCGGGTTGTGTATTTGGTTAGCAAACAGGGAGCCGCAGCCGGAGGCGGCCCACTGCCTTCCTGCTCCCTGCCTGTCTGGCAAAAATGTCCTCTGGAAAGGTCAGCCGGGACCAGCTACATAATTTGCTGCTGCCAAAGGAAAACCAGGGCCCTGTGTTTGAAAATTAGTAAGAATCTCAAGAGATCGATGGAGTCAGCACCCACACCCCGAGGTCAGCATTGCCCAGCCTCGTGGGGTCCTGCCGCTTCTGGGGTGACCCAGCTGGGCTCCTCTTTGGAAGAAGAGGGACTTTACCTCCTCACCAGCTGTGAGCTCTAAGACATGCTCTCCCCACGCTGTCCCAGGGACAGGCCCGCTTTTCTCAAGGGATGGAGAGACGTCCGCTTCTCCTTTTTCTTCTCTACCCTGCTTCCCCCTTTCTTGGTAAACTCAGAAACGTTGGACCCTCCCTCCCATTCCTCCTCCCTCTTTCTTTCTTTCTTTTTTTTTGTAACGTTTACTTATTTTTGAAAAAGAGAAACAGAGCACAGGTGGGAAGGGGCAGAGAGAAAGAAGGAGACACAGAATCCGAAGCAGGCTCCAGGCTCCGAGCTGTCAGCACAGAGCCCAATGCAGGACTCAAACTCCCAAACCCCAAGATCGTGACCTGAGCCGAAGTCGGATGCTCACCCGACTGCCACCCAGGCTCCCGGCTTCCTCCTTTCTTTCTCACCCTCCCTCCACCTCTGTTTCCCTCTGCCTCTCCCCATTGCTCTCATCTGGGGCAAAACCCTCACCATGTTGGGTGTCCAGCATTTCCCAACCATTCCTTCGGTGCCGTTGGACTTTCACGTCCCTTTGAATAAGCGAGAATGCTCATTGGATTTCCAAAGCCCCTCTCGGAAGCGGCTCGAGCCGGCACCTTCCCCCACCGAGGACGTCCCTTCAGTGGCCTCTGGCTCTGTCCAGATGGTCCCTGCCCATCGGGAGCCTGGAATGAGTTCTCATTGTTAGCATTTGTCACTCACCACGGCCTCCTCACATTCAGCTGTCAGCCCTCCTGGCCACAGTGGAGAGAAGGCCTGCCGCATTCTTCCTTGTGAAACCCCATGAGCCCTGGTGACAAATCTGGCCACGGCTCCCAAAGATGGAGGCTTCCCGGCTTCCTCTGGGGGGGCCAAGAGCCACAGGGGTGGTGACTCTGAAGGACTTAAACAGGTAAGCCCGGCGGGACACTGTCCTGGCCTTCCTTCACCGTGGCCGCCCCATAACCAAAGGACTTGGCACACAGCCTTAGGATCACAATCCTTCCTTGCCTGAAATCCTCCTCTGCTTCCTGAGGCCTGAGAATGGCATCCAGACCCTTGTGCTGCCTTCCAGGCCCTGTCCTCCTGAAGAGGCAGGCAGCCCGGGTTGCTGAAGTGAGGCTTGAGCCCCACCTTCCAGAATGCTAGAGGTTGGGGAGGTGGGGATGGGAGGGAACATTACAAGGAAGGGAGGGTCCCTTGCCTCCTCGGGATGGCTGGGGAGGAGGGGGAGCAGGATTGGGAGAAAGTGCCTTGACTCTGATCTGCTTCCTTTGGGGACGGTACTGAACCCTGGTGCACGTCCAAATCACCCAAGGGCCTTGAAAATGACCAGAGCCTCTGGGGATGGGCCCATCCCAGGGTTTTCGTTTACTCCCCCAGTCCGGAAATTCCCCGTGTGTGTTTTAGGACGGTGGCCAGAGCCACCAGTCTTGGCCACAGCAAGAATGCACTGGGACCTTTCTCCGGCTGGGAGAAGGTGGGAAGGCTGCCCTTGCCAGTCAGCCCCGAGCCTCCAGCCCGAATGAACTAAAGGAGCACTAAGCAGAGATGGGATCCCTAGAGAGTCAGCCAGCAGGCCCCACGCTCAGAAAGGGAAAGTGAGGCCTGATCACCGGTGAGCATCGCCACCGGGTAGCCAAGCCTGGGGTTTCCGGCCTTCGTCGCCACCTGGCCAGGATGCCACAAGGGCTGAGCTAATGTGTCACAGTCGACGTGACCCAGTAAGTTCTTCGTGCTTCTGACCGTTAAAGCATCTTCAGCAGCAGGATCTGGGCTTCTGCCTTGAAAAAACTCAAGATCCAGGGGAGGCGATGGGCCACGGCAGAGTATTGAAACCTGGACCCACAGGAGATGGGCCTGAGAGAGAAGAGATGAGCCCTCCGGGGACAGACCCGAGAGGAAGCTGTGCCCAGGTCCCGAATTCCCTTCTGCCCTCGAGCCGCAGGGCTGGGCAGGGCCGGGGTGGCTGGGCCCTAGGCTGGCTGGGACTCCAGTGCACAGTCCGTGTGTCTTCTGTGTGTGCGTGTGGATCGGGGAGCACAGCCTGGCCCCGGCCTCACCATGAGCACCTCACTTTCTGCATGGGACAGATTGGGTAACAAACCAGAGACTGGCCCGACACCTGCAAAGGACAGGTCCAATTCGCCTACAGGGCGAAGTGAAGTTCCCTCGTAACTTTATTTTCAAAATGTCAAGCCTCACAGAAAAGCTAAGAACCTTCATCTCGGTTCACCAATTGTTAACATTTTTGCTGCGTTTGCTTGATCTCATTCGCTTTGAGATGGTTTTGCTGAATCATTTGAAAGTGTTACAGGCAGCCTGATTCACCCCTCAATACCTCGGCAGGTGGCTTTTAGGAGCAAGGGCTTCCCCTCTGTAGCTGCGACACCATCGTCATGCCTAAAAACTTACATTATTCGGGGCGCCTGGGGGGCTCCGTCAGTGAAGCGTCCGACTTCGGCTCAGGTCACGATCTCACGATTCTTGGGTTCGAGCGCCGCGCTGGGCTCCGTGCTGACCGCTCAGAGCGTGCAGCCTGCTTTGGATTCTGTGTCTCCCTCTTTCTCTGCCCCTCCCCTGCTCGTGCTCTCTCTCTCTCTCAAAAACATTAAATTTTTTTTAAATTACCATTATTCAATAATATACTGTAATATAGATCATAATATAGTATCCCCCTGTTGAGCTCCAGAAATGTTTTTCAGGGTCTTTCCCTGATCCAAAAAGGCTCATGCGTCACGTTTGGTTGTTATTTTTCTTTAGCCTCTTTTAATCTAGAACAGTCCCCCTGTTTTGTGTGTGCGCTGGTGGCTTTGAAGTGTCCAGGCAGGCCAGCTGTCTTGTAGAATGGTTTTGTCTTTGATGGAGGGTGTACAAGTTCCGTTTGCACGGTTTTGAACCTGGCCTGATAATTGCTTCATTGTGTCTAAAAAAGTTCTAAGGGAGAGGGCACAGTGGAGGGTATCTCCTATGTCCCCTGAGCGTGTGTGAGTCCTGTCCAGCCACCAGTAAAAGAGGTGGCTTTAGTAACGTTACATTATATGTATAAAATGTTTCTGCTGCCTGTAAAGATTACTTCACTCAGTCCCTGCCAAGCCTGGCCGGAGCGGGCAGGCGGGCGCTCTCTGTCCACGTTTGGTGGATGGGATTCTGAGAGGTTGAGCTTGTGCCCAGGTCCACACCGCAGGCAGACCGGAACCAGAGCCCAGCCCTTGTGACCCATGGTGGGGCTTCCGGTGCCTCTGCACAGAGGAAGATGGGGCAGAGTCCGTGCTTTGCTGTGTTTGCTCCCAGACTGGCTAAGTGACGAGGTGGTGTCCCCAAACCTCAGCACTGGACCCAAGACATGCATCCCTGAGTGCTAAACAGAATATTGGATATACTCTTAATAGGATCTAACCTGTCTTTTTTTTTCTTCTTTTAAGTTTATTTGAGAGGGAGAGAGAGAATCCCAAGCAGGCTCCACACTGTCAGCACAGAGCCCAACGCAGGGCTCGAACTCACGAATCATGAGATCATGACCTAAGCTAAAATCAAGAGTCAGGCGTTTAACTGACTGAGCCCTCCAGGTGCTCCGGATCTTAGCTGTTCTTGTTTTTTTGTTTTTGTTTTTGTTTTTTTGATAGAGACAGCGCGAACAGGGGAGGGGCAGAGAGAGAGGGAGACACAGAATCCAAATCAGGCTCCAGGCTCTGAGCTAGCTGTCAGCACAGAGCCCGACGTGGGGCTTGAACCCACGAATCGTGAGATCATGACCTGAAGTGAAATCAAGAGTTGGACGTTTAACCGACTAAGCCCCCCAGGTGCTCCGGATCTTAGCTGTTCTTGTGGGTTTGTTTTTTGTTTTTTTTTTTTTGATAGAGCGTGAACAGGGGAGGGTCAGAGAGAGAGAGAGACAGAATCTGAAGCAGGCTCCAGGCTCTCAGCTAGCTGTCAGCACAGAGCCCAACATGGGGTCGAACCCACGAACTGTGAGATCATGACCTGAGCCGAAGCCGGACGCTTAATCGACTGAGCCCCCCAGGCGCCCCGGATCTTAGCTGTTCTTGATGGTTGTGAGCTTAGTGAGTGATGTGCGTGCGGAGATGCTGAACTTGTCTGTCCCCCACTGACTGTCCCCACGCTGCCCCTGGTAGCCTTCCTCCTCATCCTCACTGTCACAGCCTCCAGCAGCGGTACCCCCTCCGCCTCCCCGCTCCTCCTTCTACTTTGTGGCTCGCGCCTGCCGGCCTAGGAAGCCAGACACAGAAGCTTGTTAGAACTGGGCCCGGAGGCTGCAAGCGAGGGGCATGGGCCGTAGAGGGAAGAACAACTAACCGCAGGGCCTCCTCTTCGAGCCTCGTCCGCCTTGTCCGATGAACTTCTGGGCGTTTGGCGCGTCCGGCCTGCTCTGCTGTTCTCTGTCTTGGGGGGCGGGGACGGTTGCCAGAGAAGGGACCTCTGGACAAGTGAGGTCGTGCTGTTACATGTTGCAAGTTTAAAAGGCCTAGAAAAGACCGTAAGGCACAGCATAGTGGCTGGTGGGAACAGCATGCGTGTGTGAGGGCCAGAACATGAGGGTACTTGGGGCACAGCGGCCTCGATGCGGAGGAGCCCGGGGAGCTCGGGCTGGGGTGTGGCGAGGGGGTCCTGGGCTCAGGCCGGTGTGTCCCCACCGCCACCCTCCCTGCGCGGAGATCACGCTGCCTTTGGCCCAGTGGGCTGTATTAACATGCGCCCCAGTTTTCCCGAGGACCTGGAGAGCCGCGTCCCCGTGTCTGGATCTCCTCGGCCCCCAGGGAAGGATCCCTGGTGCTTCGGATCTTGTTTTGCAAACCACATGCCAGCATCCTGCGGATTTTTCTCCCAAGGCACTTCCCCTCCATTCTGTTCTGTCTAATTACATTACCTTGGGCAGGAGCCCACTGAATTGTGTTCTTTCTCGAAGAAATTTCTTTTCTCTTAAATGTATAAGCATGGTACCCTTTCTGTGTCTCTGCTGAGTGCTCCAGAAAGATCCCAGTTTGACTTAACAGTGAGTCCTTTGCCAAGCCTTTTTTTTTTTACTTGTTTGCTTGCTTTTAGTTTTGTTTTTTTTAATCAAACTAATCCACATGCAGCTTTTTTAATGTCAAACAATACTGAAGGTCAGGTACGGATATAGCAGCATCCTGACCCACCGCAGCCCTCCAGCCCCACACACAGTCTCTCTGTTCTTGTATTTCTCCTATTATTCACCTCTGTGTGTTTGAAAGACTGTGTTTATCCCCCCACTTCTCCGTTTAGCAATTTGGGACATTATCTGTTGCCTCCATGTTCTTGCCTTTCCTGCTAATACCGTTCTATTCATGACGTGGGGTTCAACTCACAGTGTTAATACTGTTCACTGCTAAGCCGAGCGCCCAGCTCTATTTCTTCTTTAAAAAGAGTTAATTATTGTTCCCGGCAGCTCCGTTTTCTGGGTCTATTACTCATGCTTCCCAATACACCAAAGGATTGAGAAAACATCTATCAGGTGTTTTTATCTATTGCTCATTGATCAGTTCTGGTTTTTTCCTAGGCACTTGGGTATCTCGCCGGCGAAATTCTTTAAAGCTTTCTTAGAACAAATGAAAATCTAGTTCATTTTCATGTATTACCATAACCCAGTGCCCCCTCCTCTGAAAAGGCTCCCCTGAACCCCCAGCTCCCCGGGGCTGCCCCTCCCCAGGGCCCTCACAGCCTCCTCACCCTAAATTGTAATCACTGCTTCCTTGCCCAATGGTCTCCCTACACCATGAGTGTGAGTTCTCCAGGGCCAGCCTGGGTCTGGTTCACTATCTCCTCCCTAGAAGTGCAGGAGAGCCGGCTGGCACCTAGCAGGCGCTCAATAAATATTTGTTGGAATTTGCATTTGTTGGATTGAAATGCAAGAGTAATTATATGCTCCTGGTGGTTCAGTGAAATTTCCGACCCTGCGCTCCTTTGCATTTTCCATGTGCCAGCCTGTTCTCTCGGCTTCCTTGGGTTTGGAGGCCTTCCTGGGCCCGGTCCAACTGAACAACCCTTCCCAAAGGAAGGTTTCCTTTCCCAGCTCTGTGGCGCACCCCACCCCCACCCCCCACTAGATTGGCCTCAAGCGTCTCAGGGCCTCTGATTGGTCCTTGTCACTTTCTAATCCCAGCCCACGCCACTGAGCTCGGCACAGACTGATGGCTCTGTGGAGTGAGGTTGAGCTCACTCAGTCAATCAGTCAATAAACCAATCCGTCTTCCTGCGCCCAGCTTCTCTGTTCCCAGGCGTTTCTCATTATCCAGCGTCTGGATGATCAGAAGGAAAAAGGAACCTCTGCATAAAGGGGACCCCATTTCAGGCTTCATCATGACCCCATGAGTAGTGAAAGACAGGAAGAGAGTGAGACAAGGAAAGACAAAGACAGGGGGACCCGGGCGTTCACCCGTGATTTCAGAGGGACATCTTGGGGGCCATTTCGTCACTTGACTGACGACTGTGTATTAGGGACAGTCCCTGTGCACTGTGTGGCCTGGAGCTGAGCACTGGGCTGAGCATGCAGTAGGTATCGGGTCAGTACTGATGTCTGACTGCGGGGAGGAGGGAAGGACAGAAGCCCAAACCTTGGACTGTTGCAAGAATTTTTTTTTATCTATTTAAAAAAAATTTTTTTTAATGTTTATTTATTTTTGAGACAGGGAGACAGAGTGCGAACAAGGGAGGGGCAGAGAGAGAGGGAGACACAGAATCCAAAACAGGCTCCAGCACAGAACCCGATGCAGGGCTCGAACCCATAACCACGAGATAATGACCTGAGCTGAAGTTGGCCGCTTAACCAACTGAGCCACCCAGGAGCCCTATTTACTTTTTAAAAAGAGAGAGTGAGCATGTGAGCAGAGGAGGAGAGGAGAGAGAGGGAGACAGAAAATCCCAAGCAGGCTCCAGGCTGTAGGCACAGAGCCCCATGTGGGGCTCTATCTCACCAACCGTGAGATCATGACCTGATCCAAAACCCAGAGCTGGACGCTTAACCGACGAAGCCCCCCAGGCGCCCCAGGAACTGGGCTTCTTAGGCACCCGTGTATCTCGAAGTGTTTGGGTCTCAGCTGACTCAGGAAAGTGCTGATCTGTGATGTGTCCATAGAGACTCCTCCCTTGTAAGCCCAGTGATCCCACCGCTGGCAGCTGCTGAAAGGACTCACCCACGTCTCCCCTTCCCAGAGCGAGGCCTGACCTGAGCAGCGCCTCCTTGGCCCAGACCCCGGAGAGGATGCCCCCATCCGGGAGCCGCCAGAGGCTCATTCGTCCCACATGTACCACGTGCCCCCTGCCTGGCTGTGCAGCCCAGGCCGGCCTCCAGCTCCGACCCTCCTCCGTCGCCCTCCTGCCTGGGCCCTCCGCTCTCAGCTGGAGCCTGACAACCACGAGGGCCAAGCCACCCCGCAGCGACCGGCCTCCCCAACAGCCTCACAGCCAGGGGCCCCTCTCCGCCTGGCTCACCCAGGACCTGATGGGAGGAGGCCGCCCCTGAAATAAAGCTGATGGCCACCAGCCTGTGTCCCCCGCTCCCCGAGAGGGAGCACTTCCCTCGCGGGTGTAGTGAGTTTCGGGGGGAAGCCTTTCAAGCCGCTCTTTGATGCTTCTCCAGTGGAACTGAATTTTATTTTTTGTATTTTTAGGAATTAACTTGCAGTGCTCAGCCTCTCCCTCCCTCCCTTTCTCCCCAGAAAGGAGAGAAGGAGAAAAGAAGAAAGGGTCTGCATTGTCGCCGTGATTGGCACCGAGTGTGAATGAGGGGTCACTGCCTCGGCTGCTCCTTTTCAAGTGCTCCCTCTCCCCTGCACGCCGCATTCACGAGGAACACTCTTCCTTTCAAAGCTCCTGTCTTTCTCCCCCGCTTTGTCTGCGCGCTCTCCTTCCCTCCACGCTCTGCCTTTCATTCCGAGCCCTGCCCGGCTCCCTCCGGGACCCTCTCCTCCCGGTCTCCTTCTCCTTCTTCCTCTTCTATTCAGTTCTTTTCTTGTTGCCTCTTTTCTTTCTTCTTTTTTCTTTCTCTTTTTGAATAGTGCTTCTGTTTTCAAGGGAGGGAATGAACATAGAAGTCGGTTTATTTGAGCAGAGAGAATGTGAATGTGTTCATTTTCCTCCGTGGCTCCAAATGTGTAAAAAAAAAAATGCCCGTGCAGGACCCGGTTTCCTCCAGGCTCCCACTCTGAGAGGGAAGGGTGTTTGCAAAGGGCTCCGCCAGACCCCAGGGAGCCGCGCACGGCCAGATGGTTCTCGCTGGGACGTTCCCGAGAATCTGTCACCAGGATATGGCCCGGTTCAGACATAGCCCTGGGGACCAGCTCCCTCTCTGCCTGGCCCACGGGTGGGCCTCGATGTGATGGTCAAGGTCCGAGGTGGATGCGGACACCCCCCTCCCCGTCAAGCCACCCTGCTCTCTGGGAGCCTCGGTCTCCTGCAAGGGACGGTCCGGTGGAGGCCGTGGGAACGCCGTGTAGGGCTGAGTGGCAGGAAGAGGGCCCGGTTCGCACGCAGAGCCACTGTTGTCTGGTGTGGCCTTGGGGGCGGTGGGCCCTGCGCCGGCTGGACCTGGGGTCCTGGAGAGGAGACTGGCAAACTGGAACGACAGAGAGGAGGATCCTCGGAGTTTCGAGGGATGATTGACAGAAGGTTCGACACCTAGGAAACGCAGTGGGGCAGGGAGGAGAGGTACAGGCATGGAGGGGAGAGTAGAGACCGGAGATGAGGGAGGAGAGGTGGAGGAAAGCCGTGAGTGGCCTGGAGTCCAGGGAAGTTGGCAGGGCTGCTCCTAGGTCAGGGCAGAGACCCGAATCCTCTGTGTTTGGAAGTGGCCCGGTGGAGGGGACAGAGAGCAGGGGTCCAAGAACTGACGCCCTGTTCAGGGAGTAGAGAGAAGGCAAGAGAAGCCGGCCAGCGGCTGCAGCCTGGGTGTGACGAAAGCCTCGATGGCCCCTGAGGCCCGAGAGTGGAGGCGTGTGAGTGGATCAGGGTAAACTCGGTAGAGTGGGCGGCAGGGAGGAGAGGTGTGGGGGTCCATTTCTCCCCCACGGAGAGATGGCCTCAGGTGGAGGTCCGGGAGGCCCTTCGCACCCTGGCAGCCCAGGACAAAAGGCTAGTTCTTCAGCTGCAGGTCCCTGCGGCCATGGGGGCCTCAGCCAAGCCCGGAAGGGCCCAGGGGCCCCAGGATGGGCCAGGGCACCTCGGGAGACACGGGAATCTCTGGGAAGGAGCCCTGGGGTGTGGGGGCCTGGGCGATGCCGAGGAAGGTTGCTGGCATAGCTGAGAGGCCAAAGCAGAGGCCACAGCAGTGGGGAGAGTCCCGAGGGCCGGCCCCGGGTGTGCCCCCTACCACATCCCACTTCGCTGGCCCGTGGTAGGTGCTTCCTAAATGTCTGTTGAAGTGTGAACTGAATTTGTCCTTAGCAGGTGTTTTAATGGTTACCACACAGCACGGAGCCAAGCGCTGTGTAGAACGGAAAGCTGCGTGCCAAGTGGGACCCCGTCCCCCACCTGCTGAGGGCACAGGGTATGAAGGGAAGGGAGTGGTCTCCTCCTCAGGGAGACTGGGCCAGGGTCCCAGCCACGTCTGTGGAGCAAGCTAGAGGGGACAAGTCAGCACCTGGTGTGGAGGGTGGTGTGAGCAGCTGGTGACCAAGCCAGACATGCCAGATGGGTGGGGACAACGAGCAGGCTCATCAGTGGTGACTGGGGTCCGGGTGGAGGGAGGGGCTCGGGGAAGTGGATCTGAACCCCTTGGAGGGTGGGTCCTTCAGGAGCCATGCCTGGAGCATGGACTGTCCTCCCCATGGGTCTGCGTGTGAGCGGTGGGTACGGGGCGTGGGGAATGCGGTTATCTGGGGGGGGTTGGGATTCGTGCTCCAGGGAAGGATGGAGATGCCTGGGGGGCAGGTGCTGTCCCTGCTGCAGAGAGAGATGTGAGACCGGGGGCGGGCGCAGAGGCCACCACCACTGCCGTTCCTGGCCCCTCCTGCGTCTCAAGACACCTGCTGGCAAAACTGGAGGTTCCAAGAGTTCGGGATGCTGACGCCCATCCGGTTCTTCCGGTTTGGGCAAGAACATCTTACACCCCATTAAGGCACCCACACCCACCCCGGCCTAGAGATGAAAGGGGAGATCCTGGCGGGGGAGGCGGGGGTGAGGGTCTGCGTCTGTGGAAAGGCTTTCAGAAGCAGCTATGTTTCCTGGGCCCCCAGCTGCCAGGCCAGCAGAGGCGCCAGTGGTCCAGCTGACATCACGGACCAGCAGTCCGGCCCTTAGCAGGTGCACCAGGTTCTTCTGTGAGCACCTCGCAGTTTTAACTTAGAAGGCAGGTGCTGTCAGAACCACCCCAGTTTAGTAAAGAGGAGACTACGGGGCGCCTGGGTGGCTCAGTGGGTTAAGCATCTGACTTTGGCTCAGGTCATGATCTCACAGTTCATGGGTTAAGGCGCCGCATCGGGCTGTGCTGACATCTCGGAGCCTGGAGCCTGCTTTAGATTCTGCACGTGTGTGTTGTGTGTGTGTGTGTGTGTGTGTGTGTCTCTCTCTCTCTCTCTCTCTCTCTCTCTCTCTCTCTGTCCCTCCCTTGCTCACATTAAGTGAATAAACATTAAAAAATTTTTTTAAAGAGAGAAAAAGAATAATCACAGCTCCAGGAAGGAGCAGAGGCCGGACTGACCTCAGTGCTTCTGCTTTTAAAACTCCTCGTGTTTGTAATCCTCACAGACTGACACCTTCTCAACTCTGCCCAGATGTCCTAGCAATTTCTTACCCTTTTTTTTAACGTTTACTTATTTTTGAGAGATAGAGTGCAAGGGGGGAGGGGCAGTGAGAGAGGGAGACACAGAGCCCCATGCAGGGCTTGAACCCATGAACGGCGAGATCATGATATGAGCCTAAATCAGGTGCTTAACTGACCGAGCCACCCAGGCGCCCCATCCTGGCAATTTCAAGTTGTTATAAAAGTTTCTAAATGCTACCTGCTGGCATCAGTGCGAAGGCAGTCACAGAGAGCACTGCTCTAAAGATGTTCTTAACCTTTCTGTGCCTCAGTTTCCTTTTCCGTAGAATGGGGGTGATGGCACACACAGACAGCGGTCAGTACTCACTTAGGTAATGCGCGTAGAGTTGGCACCGGCACCGCCAGCCAGTCCGCTAACATCAGGGTCCGCATCCCCCATCTGCCCAGTGGAGGAGCTGCGTGCAGAGACGCCAGCCAGATCGGCACCCAGCAGAGAGGTTCCGATGGCATCGAGCCTGGGAGGGCTTTGTAAACCGCAGAGGGTGTGCCTGCGTGAGCGGGTATGTTCACTCCCCGGCCTGGCCTGAGTCCCCGAGGAGCTGGTGTTCCGTCACGTGCTTGGCACCCAGACCTGGGGGCGTTTGGAGGAGTGACTGAGCCAGGCCTCCCGGAGGTGGGTGCTGGCTCCGAGCCCCGGCCGGGCCCTGCTGCGGGTGGGGGGGTGGGGGGTGACCCGTGCCCCCCTGGTCCGTGCGCGTGAGTGTGTGCAGTCTTCACACGAGCAACTTCTTGGGCATTTTCGTTTCAGGGAGTCGGGCCCAGCACAGGGGATCTCATTCTCGAAGTCTCCCCTTCCCCCTTGTGACCCCTCGGGGAGATGTTTGTGGACGATGGGCCATCCCCACCGTCAGAGACTGCGAAGGTTGCCCAGGGACCCCAAAAGCGGGCTCCACTTTGAGGAGAGCTGGGCTTTGGATTTGTTTGTGAATTTGGTCTTTTTTTCCAAGTTTGTTAATTTATTTTGAGAGAAAGAAAGAGAGAGAGAGAGAGAGAGTCAGTCCCAAGCAGGCTCCATGCAAAATCCCAAGCAGGCTTCAGAGCCCAACGTAGGGCTTGAACTCACAAACCATGAGATCATGACCTGAGCCAAAATCAAGTTGATCGCTTAACTGCCTGGGCCCCCCAGGCGCCTCAGGAATTTGACCTTTGGAGCTGCCTCGATGGGTTCCTCAGAAGAGATGATGTCAGGCCTCTGTGAGGACGGCTTCCGCGTCCTTCCAGAAAGGACGCTCCTGCCTCTCCGGGGCTCCACGCTGGGTCCTGCGGCCCAAGGGACCCTCATGGCCCCACAAGCATGGGGTCGGGAATGCCAACCCCAGGCAAGCCAGGGGCACCTGTGAGGGCTGAGAACTAAGCTAGAACCTTCGTTTCCAGCCTCTCTCCCTGTGTACCTGATTTGGCTACTTTTTCTTCCTCAGAATAGCAGCTGCTTTATCCAAGTGGCCATGCTTATTCATGGGAGTGGTAAGAGTGTATTTTTAACAGTAATAAATATATGCCAAGTATTTTAGGGTCCTGGGTGATTCACCTTTTGTGTTCACATGTATTGCAATGGTGAAACCAAGAAATCACCATTTACCAAATACCAGCCCCGTATGCCAAGTACTTTCACTCTGTTATATATATACATATGTATTTTTTAATGTTTATTCATTTTTGAGAGAGAGAGCATGAGCAGGAGAGGGGCAGAGAGAGTGGCAGGACAGAGGATCAGAAGTGGGCTTTGAACCCAGGAACCGTGAGATCGTAACCTGAGCCAAAGTTGGACGCTCAACCCACTAAACCACCCAGGTACCTCGCTCAGTTAGTTTTTAATCTTCTCCACCCTTCTGTGAGACAGGCAGCTGGTATCCCCATTTTACAGATGGGCAAACTGAGGCTCTGAGAGATGAAGCAAGTTAGCCAAGGTCATTCAGCCAGACAATGGCCGGGCTCACTCCAGCCACCATAGGCTGACCCCCAACAGCAGGGATGGGGGGTCATCCTCCCCCCGGGTCACAAACACCTCTGGTGAAGGCAGATATTTGCTTGTTCTGTAATTGTCACCGCCACTAAAATCGCTTTGGCCCTCGGGTCACAGCCCCACATGCATTTGAATTGTAGCACTGGGGCCCTGCTACCAGCGCTGAGTGCTCTGCAGATGAATCTCTGATGCTCTGAGCGATCTGGATCGAAGGGGAACCCAGGTCCCGCATGAGCTGTGCCTGCCACGTGGGGCACCTTCTCCTCTGAGTCTGTGGAACCGCCCCGCTCTGGGGACCTGCCCACAAGGCCCCCTCCTGGCTCTCCCTGCCCTCCAGGACTCCCCCGATGTCCCCTCCAGTCCATAGATGAGGCCCCCGGGGGCACACCCCAGTAGCTCCCAGTACCGTACAGACCCAGCGGCACCCGCCTGGCAGGCCCCACCTGCCTTCCCTGCCTGTCTCTCATCTCACAGCTGCCCTGTGTTCCCTCCACCCCGCTGTGTGTGGGTTCCTCCCGGGCCAGTCTGCGGGGTCCTCAAACCTGTGTATGCACCTGGGCTGCCACTCCTCGCGCGGGTCCCGTCCCTTCGCTGGCTGCGTGCAGGTGCCGAGTGAAGGTGACTAAGGACTGAATGGATTTGCGTGTTGCTCCAGCTTGCTGCCGATTCCAGCCTGTGTGGATGGCGTGTGTGTCTGATGTCTGCAGGCACACTGTCAGCCTAAATGTTGCATCAGCTGTCCCTCTCCCCCCCGCCCCCCTTCCCCGGGAGATACAGGGAGGCATTACGTGAATGAGAGAGGCATCTTTTTTTCCTCCTCTCCTGGCATAAATCCGTTCTCGAGTTGGGTGTGTGGGTGACTGCAAAATAAATGTTGATTTCGGCATGGGCATCAGCCGGCAGCCGTGCCAGGGGCTCTGCCGGGATGGAGGCCCTGGGGTGACTCACACAGGCTGCCGTGAGGAAGAGGAGGAGGGCTCTGGGCCCAGGCCCCACTCCTCCCCCGTCCTTACCCCTCTGCACCTTCTCTCTCCTCTGCTCTCCCCTCCTCCCTCCTGGGCCTCCAGCTGGCCAGGCCCTCTTGGGCTCCCCAGCATCTCTCCGGTTGAGGGCTACCCAGCCAGCCTTGCCCGTCTCTGGGCCTCCCCAGCCGTGCCCCCCGACCTCTGTGTGCTGAGCACCAGGGATCACGCTCCCTGGGATGGTGGGCTCGATTAAACCTGCCGAAGGCAGAGGTGGCAGATGAGGAGATGGGCACCTGCAAACCAACGTGTTAGGGATTCAGTTGGCTCTGCGGTCCATGCCCTGAGCTTCTGTGGCCTCCCGAAGGGCCAGTGCACGAGGAAGAATGTTCCTGACCCCCTACGTTGTAATGGAGGGAAAAAGCAAGGCGATTTTGTCCTGTCTGTGGTACCCCGCACGTTACTGCTGATTTCCTGTCTGCCACTTTGCTCTACTGTTTCGTGGTCCTTCGTCTTGTCTTTCTCACCAAATTGGGAGGTCCCTGAGAGGGAGGGGGGTGGTCTTCAGGTCCCACCGGCAGCCAGTGCCGGCCTGGCCCAGCAGAGTGGATGGCGATAGGAGAATAGGAACCAGAGCTCCTAGAAACCGAGTCCTTCCTGTGCCCCAGCTGCGCGATCCAACTCCATCTCCCCGATCCCCTCGACCTTAAAAGCAGGAGCGTGTGAGTGAGACCCAAGAGCAAAACCCAAACTCCAGCTTTCTCCGACGTATCCAGTGACTGCTCAGGCCGCTCGACTTCTCTGTGCCTGGGTTTCCTGCTCTGTAAGACAGGCTCCGTTAGCAGGAGTCCGTCCTTTATGTACACGATCTCATTGGGGACAGGCCTGTCCAGAAGGAAGAGCTTCAGCGTGTGGTAGATGCTTTTCATATGTCTACTCCACTCCACCGAGAAATTGCCCCAAGGCCACACAGCCCCTAAGTGGCAGAGACAGGGGTGCAGGCCAGACCTGCCAGACTGAGAGCCAAGTTCATCACCACTGTTCCTCCCGGAGCCGGGAACTGCCCTTCCCCATCCCGTGTGCTGCTTCCTGTCTCTTCCTCCTTAGGCCTTGCTCCTGGGGTTCCTGAGATGCTAAGCCAGCCGCTTGGGGGAGAAGCTGAGCTGTTGTGTCACTGACACCTGTGTGGCCCCTGGGACCTGTGACATCCCGGGGCCAGGCCCTGGCAGCTGCCTCCCGTACGGTGTAGGCTGGGAGCTACTGCAGGAGCTTGGTCCCAGGGCTTAGGGACCTAATACCAGGGCTCACCCCCTGGCCCAGCAACTGGTCACAGCTCCCACAGGTGCTCACAAGCCTGCGGGGCTCCCAAAGACCCAGGGCCCCCTTCTCTCCATGTGACTTTTGTGTCACAGGGGAGTGCTACCATTTTCCACCCGCCTGTTTATTCTCTCCGTCACTTTGAGATGCCGGGGCCGCAGCGGTAATCGGCTTGCTTGTAGTTTCTGTGGTAAATCCTTTTGTTTCTCCTGTCATTTCTGATCACTCCAGATTAAACACAGAAATGTAGAAAGAAGGTCAGGGGGGCTGGGCCAGCGGGTGGCCCGACCTGCCCCGCCTGGGAACATGGGAAGAAGAGACATAAAAGGGGACGAACATGATCGTAATCCATTCAAAGCCCGCCTTTAGCTTTCTGGCTGTGTGATTTGGACAAGTTACAGCCTTCCCGAGCCTCGGTTTGCCCATCTGTAAAATGAAAACTAAAAGGTCCAACTCCCTGGGATGGCCCGTATCGTGTGCCTGGTCCATATGAACTCAGGGAACGAAGGCCCGGAGGAAATTGTTGGCCCCCTGACTTTTGTCTTAAACTGTGGAGCCGCAGACCTGGTTATGAGAGCGGACTCTTCCTTATCTCAGAGGCAACTGGAGATTGTGGTGAAGAGCGGATCTTGAGAAATGAAGGAGCCCAGCATCCCGTTTGGAGGCAGGGGGTCTGGTGCATCGGGGGTCCTCTGTGTGCCGCAGCCCGGGGCCCGGCGAGCTGGGGCCTGGTGCAGGGACCTCGGGGCAGCGTGTGGGTGGGCTTCCCCTGGGCTGCACTGAGGGGGGACGCTGGACCTGGCTTATCCCACACTCCAGGTCCTGCCCTTGCTTCATCCTGAGGGGGGTTGGGGGGGCCCTCCGGCATCTCCCCCTGCCCCCTGGAGTGCCTCCCCCCAGTGATCCCTCACCTGGACCCCTCACAACTGCCCCCCCTGAGTTGTGCATTCGCCTCCTCCCTTTTACGGGTGAGGCCAGGAAGGAGCCTGCGTGGGGGTTGGCAGGGGGCCCATTCCGGGTCTTGCCTACGTCTGTGTGTCTGCGTCTGGATACCTAGGAGAAAGGTGGCTGGGCCTGAACAGAGAAGCCAGGGCTGCTGGTGAAATGGGGCTTCTTTGCCCTCCTTCCTTCCTTTCTCTCTTTTCCTTTTTCTTAAGCAAGAGGTAAATAAACGCTGTGCTGAGATGACAAGAGAACACTGAAGGAGATGAAAGCATGGCAAAAGGGGGTACGAGACCAGAAGCAAAGGACAGAGGGGCATTTGGACCTTACCCCGCGCTCAGGGGAGAGATGAAAGAGGAAAGAACGAGATGGGAGCGCAGGACCAAGTGGCAGAGCGGAGGATGAGGTTGCCACGGAAACGGGAGGAGGGGAGGAATGGAGGGAGAGGAAGACAGGATGGAGAAGGCTGAGGTCTCAGCGAGGGCGGGGCCTGGGGAGGAGGAAGGAAAGCCACGAGGGGCTCCCAGGGCTGATATAGGCCCCAGCGGGGAAACTGAGGCCGGCAGGGGAGAAAGACGTGCCCCAGAAAGCCCATCCCTGCCCAGGGCTGGCCTGGGCCCTGGGAAGACCCAGCTGCAGTCTGCGGCACCAAGCCTGCAGGGGCTGCCTCTCTCCCCGCCTCAGTTTCCACGACTGTAAAACAGAAAGGGTCCTCCCGACCCCAGAGGGCCGCCTGGAAGGCTGGAAAGTGTGTGTGACGAAGTTCAGGCCCGGTAGTTGCCCCCGTCATTCCTTCGCCGGCGATTCTTATCCTTGTCCAGGAACTTGTAGCCCAAGGTTGGTTTGTTTCTGTTCTGTGAAGCTGGTGTGGCGGTGGCGTAGTGCAGTTTATGAAGGGCAACCTTCTGCTTTTTGCTTCTGGAACCGGAGGAAAGACCCGGAATCTTCCGGAAACATGAGGCTAGCTGTCCCTTCCCCTGGGAACAGACACTGGTCCTGAAGCTCAAGGAAGGAAGTCAAGGCCTAGGGGAGGAGGGTGGTTCCACCTGGGGCTCTATTTTTCTTGGCACTTGAATATGGGTATTCCCTTTAAAAAAAATTTTTTTTTCAATGTTTATTTATTTTTTGAGAGAAAGAGTGTGAGTAGGTTAGGGACACAGAGAGAGGGAGACAGAATCCGAAGCAGCCTCCAGGCTCTTGGCTGTCAGCACAGAGCCTGATGCGGGGCTAGAACTCACAGACGTGAGATCATGACCTGAGCCGAAGCCGGACGCTGAACCGACTGAGCCCCACAGGCGCCCCTGAATGTGGGTATTCTCCAAAGGACAACCTTCATTCTGTATGTGCACTCTGCTGGGAGTGCAGGGGGCTGGAGTTTGTGTAGTTTGTGATCCAACTGGAGTCCCAGATAGGAAGCCAACAGCTATATGAAGAAATACATCATTCAAAATTGTAATGAGGTCCAGGAAGGGAAAGGGAAATTATTCAACGTAGAACTTCTTAGAACTTGTGAGTTGGGGGTGCAGACCTGATTGGGGACATGGAGGGAGTCGGGGAAGGCTTCCCGAGGAAGGTCTGCCAGGCCGAAAGGTGAAAGATTGGGAAGAGCATTCCAGGCACCGGGAACAGCATGTGAATAGGCGTGTTCTGGCAAGTCTGTTCGAGAAGATGGAAAAAAGGCCACGTGTCTGGAGGGTGACAAGTAAGGGGACAGGCAGCACGCCGCAAATTTGCCGCAGGGGCCGAGACCAATTGTGCAAGTTCTCCTAAGTCCTGGGTGAGGTGTCTGCTCCAGATTGTGGGGGTGGAAACGCCTGGGGTTCTTGGCAAGGTGAGAACCAGGATTGTTTCCACGTGTGAGGTCCAGAGGTAGCTGTGAGGCTGAACTCTGGGGAGCTCAGGAAGTTCCTGCAGGTGGGCGGAATGCTGCCCAGTCCCCTCGTGCCCACCCTCATGCCCCCAGACACTGGAAGGCAAACGCCCCACTGAGGGTCCTGAGCTCGGAGTGGCCACCATGTTTGACATGGTGGGACAGACATGCATCGGGAACCAGTGTCCACTGGGGGGCGGGGGCTTGGGGCCCCAGCTCCCACATCTCTAAACGATGGCATTGGACAGGAGGGTCCACGAAGCCTTCCAGCCCTGCCGATGAAAATTCCAAAGCCAGCACTGAGGGTGCACAGCCCAGGTGGCCGAGGCCAAGGGCACCGTCCTGCTGTGGGAGAACCCAGCTTCCTGCATGGTAAAGTAACAGAGGCATCTGGCCAGGGAGCTGGTGGGGTGTCAGGCAAGAGGACCCCGGACCCCCTGTTTCTGGGGACCTGGTGACTTCAGATCCAAGACACCTTTCATTCCCAGACTAGCATCAAGAGGAAGCTTCCCTGTGTCCCACAGGCAGCTCTGCGGGCGGCTTGGCATTGGCTCCCATGATGTGTGCATGAAATGCCCCATTAGGCTTTAGGCTCCTTTCTCCAAGGATGAGGGCCCCATCCAGCGACGAGGGCTCCCCGGGCCCTCCCCAAGGGGCCTCCGTCTATCCCTGGCCTTTGCTTCTCCGGAGGGTGTGTGGCCTCCTCCTCCGCCCCAGCCCCTGCTCACCGAACCTCAGGCTTGCTCAGGATCTCTGCCCCCTCGGGTCCTGGTCTGGCTCCATCTAATGGCGTGTCTTCGTGAGGTCCTTGTACGTCTGCTCCTGCGGGTGAGGGCGTGAGGCTTGGAGCGTAGCCGTGTTTCCAAGAGAGAAACCCGTTTGGCCCAAGTCCATCTGGGGCACGGGGGAGGGCAGGCCAAGGTGTGGGTCCAGCTCCGGTGTGAACTGTGTGGGGTGGCCCTGGGCTGGGGGTGGGGCAGCCACCCACAGGGGAGGGAGAGGAAGGAGCCCACGTAGGGTGGTTTGTCACAGCGTCAGGAAGGTAGAGTATGCTTGGTTTTTTGTTTTTTAATTCCAGTATAGTTAACGCGCCGTGTTACATTAATTGCAGGTGCACAATACAGTGATTCAACACTTCCACACATCACCTCATGCTCGTCACAAGTGTCCTCCTCAGTCCCCACCCCGTTTCCCCCAGCTCCTCCCCGCCTCTGGTGACCAGCAGTGTGTTCTCTAAAGTTAAGTCTGCTTCTCAGTTCCTCTCTCTCTCTTTCTCTCTCTCTTTTCTTTATCCTTTGCTCCCTTTGTTTTGTTTCTTAAATTCCACATATGTAGGGTAGGGTGGGGTGTCTGGCCGGTGAGTTCAAGCTCCACATTGGTTGTAGCAGTTATTAAAAATAAATAAATAGGGGCGCCTGGGTGGCTCAGTCAGTTGAGCATTTGACTTCAGCTCAGGTCCTGATCTCAGGGTTCATGGGTTCAAGCCCTGCTGTCAGCTCAGAGCCTGGAGCCTGCTTCCGATTCATGTCTGTCTCTCTCTGCCCCTCCCCTGCTCGTGATGCTCTGTGTGTGTGCGTGCGTGTGTGTGTGTGTGTGTGTGTCTCAAATATATATATTATTTTTTAAAATAATAAGTAACTATAAATAAGTAAATAAATAAATAAACTTAAAAAAAATGATATCCAGGCCCCTACCCAGATGTTCCAAGCCCAGGCACTGGTGCTCTTAGTCAGACGATGACTTTGAACCCTGTGAGGCCAGGATGTCTGCCCTCGGGAGACTTTGGGGCAGAGAGGCCACTGTGGGCCCAAGGTTGTGCCTCTTGCCACAGGGACTCCATTCCTTGTTTCCTTGGATTTAGGTGTCACCGTGGCCTCCCTGGAGGAGGGGGCCTCACAGTAGCCACTCTGTGGCAGCCAGGCCCACCTCAGCTTCTAAGCAGAGGTTCGGCTCCCAGGTGGGTGCGTCTAGGGGCCCCCGGGCCCGGGAGGAGAGGGTGGGGAGGCTTTCAGAGCAGGCCTTGCTGTCACAGGGGAGATAACTCCGAGTCCTTGGGCCTGAACCCCTGGGGACTCTGCCCGAGCAAGGCGTCCTCCATGCAGCCTGGAGGCCACCCCTGTGGAGGAGGCAGGGCTGTCCCGGAGTTGAGGCAGGTAAAGGGACAGGGAAGAGCAAAGCAGCTGTGGAACTCTTGGCAAGGATTTCTCCCAGGCCCCATTCATTCATTCATTCTAGATTCCTCAGTGACTGTGGGCTCTTTCTTCCCTGCTTGCCTACCCTGGTGTCTTTCTGTTAGGACATCCCCCGCCCCCCACTGGGCCCACCGTGTTCCCCTGCAGTCCCCGTCCTCTGGGTGGGCCGTCTGCTGGGAGAGATGATCATAAACATACAGTTATGAATCAGCGTGATTGTATAGACTTTTCCAGAGAAGCAGAACCAGTAGGATGTATATATATACACACACAGAGAGAGAGGATTTATTTTAAGGAATTGGCTCACCCAATTGTGGGGGCTGGCAAGTCCGAAATCTGCAGGGCAGACTGGCAAGCTGGGAACTTGGGCAGGATTTCCATGATTCCGTCTCGAGGCAGAATCCCTTCTTCTCTGGGGAACCTCCGATGTTCTCTTAAGGCCCCAGCCGACGGGATGAGACTGCCCACAGTAAGGAGGGCGGCTGCGTTCCTTAAAGTCAGCTGGTGGTAAGATGTTAGTCACACTCACAGAGTAGTTCACAGCAACAACTAGATTAGTGTGCAACCAAACAGTGGGGCACCACGGCCCCGCCAAGTCTACAGTAAAATTAACCTGACGGTCTCAGGCTGTGCAAGAGGACCTCGCTCTGCCCTACAGGCTGAGGAATGCTTCCCGGGAGACGGTGCCTGCCATGAATCTTAAAGGATGAGGGAGTTTTCACTCTGTGCAGGGGAAGGGCAGGCCTGGCAGAGGAGTCAGCCTGTGCAAAGGCCCTGAGGCAGGAAACAGTCTTGTGTGTGTGTGTGTGTGTGTGTGTGTGTGTGTGTGTGTGTACACACACGTGTATACCCACACTGAAGAGGTACAGCAAGACCTAATGGAGGGTCAGGCGGAGCCTGGGTCGGGACAGCACCGAGCGAGCACCCAAGGCATAGGGACTTTACCCTACTGACCATAGGGCTGGGGATGGGCTGAGGGGCCCACAACCTGTCCCTGCCTCACCCTCTCACCGTGTGACCCCAGACCAGCCCCTTCGCTGGGCCTCAGTTTCCTCATCCATAAAAAGCAGCAGTTGGACACAATGTACGTGTGGTTTGTAGTTCAGTGGCGCTGTGTTGGTGGCCCAGCCCCTCTGACTCCTGGAGGCAGGCTCAGCAAATCTGTCCGCAGAGAAAAGGGGAAGTTGAGGCAGAGGGAGACTCACACACTTCCCCCTTGGCTGCGCGCCCCACCCCCCTCCCCTGCTCCCTCACTGAGTCCAGGGAGGGCCGGGGCTGGCAGAAGTGAGACTGTGGCAAGGAGCCCCGAGGTTTGCACAAGACTCCAGCTCTGGCCGTGGCTTCCTCTTCCTTTCCGGGGACAGGAGCAGATTTACCTTTCCGTCCACAGCGAGGAAGACAGCCGAGGACACGGGGAGTGGTTTTGCTACAAGTTGAAGTCCATGAGCGCTTACACCGGGATTGCCTTTTCTCCTCCCCGGAGAAGCAGGTGTTGTGGACACTCCAGGCTCGGCTTCCCGGGACCTGGCAGAGGCCGGGACACACCGACAGCCGCAGGGCCCCGGCACTACAGCTGGTGACGGAGGCAGATTCCGCGGGGAGTCTGGCTCCCGTGGGGCGGGAACACCCGGCAGAGGAGTGAGACCGTCCTGGTGCTCTGCTTTCCCCAGGGCCTCAGCCCCGCCCCCAGGGCTGCACCCTACACCCAGAGATCTCACCCAGGGTGGCTCCTTGTGGGCGCAGGTTCATTTTGCTCTCAACAGGATCCCTACAACCGAGACCGGCGCCCAGCACCCAGTGGGGACCTGGTAGTTGTGAGTCACTGGTTCCGTTGCTGAACTGGACACCTTGCCTCTGGGCCACCTGGTGATTCAAGGCCAACATGAAGGGGTCAGGGGTACACTTGCCCTCCCAGCAGAAGCCCGGAGCCCTGTGGAGCCCGCATCAGGGCCCAGGTCCTGACACCTCCTAGCCCCTCAAGGGCGGTCATCGAAGTGACCTGGTCCCAGGGCATGTGGGGACATCCCAAGGCTGGGCTGGCAGAAACCCCAAGGCGTTCAGTCCAAGCAGAAGCGGGTGGTCACTCCCGTCACAGTGCTCCTATCCCAGCAGCCCCAAGCCAGACCAGGCCTCTAGCATCTTCCACCCAGACTCTGCCCCACTGTCCGTGTTTCTGGGACACTGGCCACCCCAAGCCCCCCAGCCGTCTCCTGCTCTCAGAGAAGAATGTGTACGGGTGGGGGGCAGGGTCTTCCCTGACAGGAAAGGCGCTCTTAAAGCAGAGATACCCTCGGTGATGGGCAGGGAGGCCGAGGATTAACCTACCCTCAAGTTTCCAAGAAACCACTTGTGCCCTTTTTACAGATGAGAAAACTGAGACCCTATGTGGTCATGACTTGTCCGGCACCACACAGAAAATCACCCATTAATGCATTTGACAAGAGGGTCCGTGTTTATAGGAACCATTATAGTACAGTAGTAGGTGAGGTGACAGCGCTCTGGGGGGTTGGGGTCCCTGTCTAGGTGTGGAAGCCCTCCTGCTGGGCCTCAGGGGTGCAGCGTGGGGCCCTCCCCAGGAGGTGGCCTGCCTGGTGCTGAGCTGTGGGAAACAGGGCCCCTCCTTCCCTCCCCTCCCTCTACTTTTGTTTCTTGGCCTCCACAGCCTCTTTCCCTCCCCTTTCCCCCCACTTCCTCATCCCTCTCCCCTCCCCCCTCCCTTCCCCTCTTCCCCTCTTTTTATAACTCTCCCCCTCTCTCCTCCCCTTTCCCTCTCTCTCTCCTACCCCCTCTTTCTCCCTCCTCTCGCCCCTCCCCCCCACTTCTGCTGTGGCCTCCCTTCCCCCCACTCCCAGCTCCAGTGTTTAAGCTACAATCAGGCAGTGATTCTGCCCCCTCCATGTTCTTTCTCTACACCCTGGGGAACCAAGGGTGCCCTGGCAGGAGGCTGAGCTCCACCCTGCCCGATGGATCCCCCTCGCCTCCTAGCTTGGCTGTGGAGAGCCCACGAACATCTGAGTTCCTGTCTCTCTTGGACGCAGATGAGCTTGTCCACAGCACAAGCGGTGGGGGAAAGGCCTTGCCCTGAGAAGGCAGCGCCACCAGGGGGCCCCAGGCAGATGACAGAGGCGGCCTGGATCATGTGTTGGGGGGGGCGGAGCCTGGCACACAGGTGGTGCGCACCTGGCAGGCTCTGCTCCTGCCCTGGGTGGCCTCAAGCTGGGGCAGAAACAGAAGGGCTGTGACCAGTGTGTGTGTGGAGGGGAGACCTAAAAGGTGGCCCCCGAGGAGGAGAAACAGGGACACTGGGTTGCAGAGCCCCCGCCTGCCCACCACCTGTTTCTCCGTGTGGTAGACAACGCGCAGGTGCAGTGCATGCGAATCCGAACCCCTGTCTTCCTTCTCGGGGCCTCGGTCTCTGCACACGGAGCGCCTGGGAAACACGCACGGGCCTGCCCCGGGGCGGGGCGCCTTCTGCTCAGGCAGGTGTCTGTCCCGTGTATGTAGAAAGCAGGGGACGGCCTGGCCCGGCGGGCACCGGGCCCACACAGACCCCGAAGAAGTGCTGTCGGAGTGCAGAGCCCTGGAGGGGGAGCAGCCAGAGGGGATCGGCTCTGAGGCTTCACAGGTGCCCTTTGCCCAGGGCCCATGGGGCCCTGCTGTCTCCTCGGGACCTGAGGACCACAGGGAAGCCCCTGGGAGCTGGGGCCGGGCTGCAGACCCAGCTCAGCCCCTACAGGACGTGAAGCATGGGACGTAGGCACCGGATTCCTGGGCTGCGGCATGGAGTGCACGCTACCCCCCACCCCTACTCCCTGTGGGGTGGTTTTTCGGATTAAATGACTCCCCTGGGACCTTGTGAGCACTCAGCAAGGAGAAGCCAGAGCTGTAGCTCTTTTGTCCACATTTGTGGCTAGCTGGCCCCTCTGCGTCTCCCCCCACTTGCGCACTAACCCCTGGTGAGCAAGCACCCTGAGCAGGTCCCCTTTTATCCCCAGGCAGGGGCTCCTGTCGCAGAAACCTTGAATCCAGCCCCAGAGTCCTGCCTGCTCCCACAGGAAGGGGACGCCTGCTTGGCCGGGTCTGGTGTAATCCTCAGGAGCGGCCCCTTTCAGCCTTCAAGGTCACTCCTAGCACGGATGGTAAACTGTAGGGTGATCCGCCCCCCTGGGGGGCCACACCAGACCTGCACTGCGGTTCCCACAGCTCATCGGCCACCAGACTGGGGGTCTCTTTGCTCCCGCTCCCCAGGCCCCTTGAGGTTGCCAGGAAGGAAGGGTCCCAGCTTTGGGGTTGAGAAGACAGAAAACTAACATTTTTTACAATTTTTTTTTAAGTTTATTTATTCTGAGAGAGAGGGAAGGAGAGAGTCCCAAGCAGGCTCTATGCCATGGGCTGGAGCCCATGACGCTGGGCTCATGACCTGGGCCGAAATCAAGAGTCAGACACTCGACCCACTGAGCCCCCCCAGGTGCCCCTGGAGAACTAACGTTCACCCTGACGTTCTGGGCTGTTCGTCCCGCCCCATGGGCCGGCACTGCGCGCCCCCTCCACAAAAAGGAAGAATCTGGGGCCTGGGACACTGTGCGGTATGCCCGAGCGGGAAAAGGGCAAAATTCGAATTTGAACTCCAAACCTAGCATAGGCTCCGCTGCTGGGGATGGGTTCCACCTTCCGCTGGCCGTGACTTGAGGGAAGTCTAGAAAAAGTGCTGCGCTTGTGCTTCTCGCAAACCCACGGTGGGCGTGAGGGCTGCGGCCGGGCGCTGGCCGCTGAGAGCGGAGGCGGGGATACTGGTGGCCAAGGGGGGCACAATGGTCTCTTCTCTGAGGACTCCATGAGGGTGGGGACCCGGCCTGGCTTACCTCGCATCTCTGAGCACAAGGCCCCGCCCATAGCAGGGATTTAGCAGTTTTTGTTGCGCGAAAAAATGAATGAGTTCTTAGTCCCAGAAGCACCCCAACCTTTGCTGAATTTGGGGCCCCAGAATGGAGAAATCTCCCGGCTCTGGCCTGGCCAGCAGGAAAATCCAGAGATCTGGGCAAATAAAGAAGTTAATTGTTTACATTTGGTGAGGGCTTTATAATGAACTAATCCCCTTCACCGGGTTATGACCTCTGGGCTCTCGCAATCCTTCCGTGCATAGGTGTTTCCGTTCCCATTTTTTAGATGGGGAAACTGAGGTGCAGAGGAGACTCTGAAGTGCCTCTCCTCAGAGTGACTCTTGTCACTTGTAAGTGACAGAGCTAGGACTTGGGGCAAGCTGCCTGACCACCCTTTCCCTGCTCTTCCCAGCAGGGGAAGTGGGGGTGGGCCGAATCAGGTTTAGCCCCTCCGGCCTGGTCCAGATGGGCCCCGAACCCGTGTCAGGTTCTGTTCCACCTGACCTTTTCCACGAGAGCCTTCCTTTAAGATTAATAGTTTAATCTTTAGTGTCCGTTTCAAGGAAGCTAAATTCCTGTCTGGGGTATTTTATTTTTAGCCGGCTTCAGGAAGGGGAAGTGCACCGGCCTGTGGGGGGAGGGAGACACCAGGGCCAGAGCCGGAAAGGCCGCAGCCAGCCTGACCGTGACCCGGAGACCAGACCAGGCAAGGCAGTCAGGGACCATCCCAGAAATTTCTTTCCCTTTCGTCTACAGCAGGCGCTTGGGCGGGGGTGGCCTAACCCTCCTGAGTATCGCAGGCCCCTGGGGCAGGAGGCCCTCCCACATCGGGGCACACACCGCAGTCCTGGGGAGGCCCCGAGGAGGGTGGGGACCCCGGGAAGTCCCAGGAACAGGTGGAATTTGAGGAAAGCCTGGGAGGCTGGCGGGAGGGGCCTGGAGCTCAGCAGGGGTGTGAGAACCGTGTTCTGGGGCGGGCTAGACAGACTGCACCCCTTAGGGAGGCAGGGAGCCACTGCACCCGGGGCTGGACCGGAACAGGTGGGCGCCTTGGCCTGTGAACCTGGGAGCCGGCTCTCAGACCTTCTTGCAAACGTGTGAGCCATCACGGGCTCTTCTTTCAAATCAGATCTTACGTGGGATTCCAGTGTACAAATCAGATAAAATCTGTGTGGTTTTTTTTAATTTTTAATGTTTATTTTTGAGACAGAGACAGAGTGGGAGAGGGGCAGAGAGAGAGAGAGGGAGACACAGAATCCAAAACAGGCTCCAGGCTCTGAGCTGTCAGCACAGAGCCCCATGCAGGGCTCAGACCCACGAATCAGTAGATCATGACCCGAGCCCAAGTTGGACGCTTAACCGACTGAGCCACCCAGGCGCCCCAAAAGCTGTATTTTTAACTGGCATAAATTTGGATATTTGAATGTATAATACTTAGCTAATCCAGACCAATAACCTGTTGTGACAGACAGTTTTGTAGCAGCAGGCTTAAAAGATAGGGTGGCTGCTGAGATCGACCTCGGCACCTACTTTACGTTTGTGTACTGCCTTGTGTTTGCCACATATGTGTGCGTATACATACATATGTGTAATTTCCCCCGCCCCGCCCCATGTAGATATATATTAAACCAAGCCCCTCACTCATATGGTCAAGCCATTACAAAGGTGACAGCCGTTTAACACCTCACGGCACAGTCTGAGGGTCTGTGCAAAATTAATTGTCTCGGCAACCAGGCCGATGGAGCTACAGAATGTGTTGGTATGAGGTATGTAATACATGTGAGGAGACGAGTTTTCCAAAATTGATTTTTAAAATAGAGGGGGGCACCTGGGTGGCTCAGTTAAGCGTCGGACTCTCGATGTCACTCAGGTCATGATCTCACTGTTCGTGGGACCCAGCCCCTGGTGGGGCCCTATGCTGACAGCGCAGAGCCTGCTTGGGATTCTCCCTCGCTTCTCTGCCCCTCCCCCATTCTTGCTCTCTTGCTCTCTCTCAAAATAAATAAACTTTAAAATAGGGGCACCTGGGTGGCTCAGTCGGTTAAGCATCTGGCTTCGGCTCAGGTCATGATCCAACAGTTCGTGGGTTCGAGCCCCACGTCGGGCTCTGTGCTGACAGCTAGGTCAGAGCCTGGAGCCTGCTTCAGATTCTGTATCTCCCTCTCTCTCTGACCCTCCCTGCTTGAGCTGTCTCTCTCTCTCTCAAAAAATAAATAAAAAACATAATAAAAAAATTTTAAATAGAGGCATCTTTCCTTTTTGCAATTTCCAATCCGAGTTTTGAACAACTCTTGGAAGGACGTTATGGGGAACCTAGTTTAAGAACCGTGGAGGAAATTCAGCCCTCCTGTTACAGGTGGGAACACTGAGGCCAGCCAGGGGGCAGGGCTTACCCAGGATCCCACAGGGAGATGGACAAGATGGTCGGATCCACAGAGGGTGTCACTGCTCTTGGCAGTGACAAGTATGTCCCATGCAGGAGGAGGAAGGCGTCGGGGACAGACGTGCCCCGGATCAGCCGGGCCCTCGCCGAATGTGTATGTCTGTGTGTTGCGTGTGCAGCATTAACATTCCCTTCTCTCCCCGCAGCGATGCCCTCCTAGCCAGCCGCCGCGGGATGGAGGGCTTCATGGACTCAGGGACACAGACGGATGCAGTGGTGGTGCTGTCCTTGGCTCAGGCCGCCGTGCTGGGCCTGGTCTCGGAAAATGAGCTCTTTGGAGCCACCATAAGCGCCGAAGCCTTCTACCCGGACCTGGGGCCCGAGCTGTCCGGGACGGCCATCGGGGAGCCTGGGCCCCCGGGCCCGGACGTGTACCAGCTGGCCTGCAACGGGCGGGCCCTGGAGGAACCGCCCGAAGAGGAGGTGCTGGAAGTGGAGGCGGCCTTCGAGAAGCACACCCGGCGGAAGACCCGGCCACCCGTGCGGCTGGTGCCTAAGGTCAAGTTTGAGAAGGTGGAGGAGGAGGAGGAGCAGGAGGTCTACGAGGTGTCGGTGCCCGGTGATGACAAGGAGGCGGGCCCAGGGGAGGCCCCGGCCGAGGCGGCCAGCGGCGGCTGCGAGGCCCTGGTGCAGAGCAGCGCCGTCAAGATGATCGACCTCAGCGCCTTCAGCCGCAAGCCCCGGACGCTGCGGCACCTGCCCCGGGCCCCGAGGCCAGAGCTGGACGCGGCCCCCTACGCCCCCCACTTCCCAGACCCGGCCCGGGACGGCTTCTCCGAGGCCAGCATGGCGCTGCCCGGGCCCGAGGCCCTGCCTGCAGAGTGTGGCTTTGAGCCGCCCCACCTGGCCCCCCTGAGTGACCCCGAGGCGCCCACCATGGAGTCGCCGGAGCCCGTGAAGCCGGAGCAGGGCTTCGTGTGGCAGGAGGCGGGCGAGTTCGAGGCCGACTCGGCCGGCTCGACGGTCGAGCGCCACAAGAAGGCGCAGCTGGACCGGCTGGACATCAACGTGCAGATCGACGACTCCTACCTGGTGGAGGCGGGCGACCGCCAGAAGCGCTGGCAGTGCCGCATGTGCGAGAAGTCCTACACGTCCAAGTACAACCTGGTGACGCACATCCTGGGTCACAACGGCATCAAGCCGCACTCGTGCCCGCACTGCAGCAAGCTCTTCAAGCAGCCCAGCCACCTGCAGACGCACCTGCTGACGCACCAGGGCACGCGGCCCCACAAGTGCCAGGTGTGCCAGAAGGCCTTCACGCAGACCAGCCACCTCAAGCGCCACATGCTGCTGCACTCCGAGGTCAAACCCTACAGCTGCCACTTCTGCGGCCGCGGCTTCGCCTACCCCAGCGAGCTCAAGGCCCACGAAGTGAAGCACGAGAGCGGCCGCTGCCACGTCTGCGTCGAGTGCGGCCTGGACTTCTCCACCCTGACGCAGCTCAAGCGCCACCTGGCCTCCCACCAGGGCCCCACCCTCTACCAGTGCCTCGAGTGCGACAAGTCCTTCCACTACCGCAGCCAGCTGCAGAACCACATGCTCAAGCACCAGAACGTGCGGCCCTTCGTGTGCACGGAGTGCGGCATGGAGTTCAGCCAGATCCACCACCTCAAGCAGCACTCCCTCACCCACAAGGTAGGGTGGCTGCTGGCCCCGCCCCTCTCACCCGGCCCCGCCCCTCGCCCAAGCCCCTCCCCATCTAACTCTGCCCACGTCGCCCGGCCTCGCCCAAACCCCTCCCCCTCTAACCCCGCCCCCGGCCCAGGGCCTGCCCCTCTCCCCCCGGGTGCTTCTCCCCAATCCCAACCCC
>NC_043708.1:135028423-135054177 GCF_006229205.1 Suricata suricatta
TGAGGCTCCTCCCCCGCTAGAGATCATCTAGGTGTAATATAGATGGTCCACTGGTGAACATTTCATATGTTTGTAGTTACATGTTTATTTGGATGAGTGTTAGTGTTAGAAAAAGTGCAATTGAAATTAGGGTTTTTTTAATAGCAAAACTTACTTTTAGAAGTTTTTGAATGAGGGGCACCTGGGTGGCTCAGTCAGGTGAGCGGCCAGCTTTGGCTCCGGTCATGGTTTCATGGTTCGTGGGTTGGAGCCTGGAATTGAGCTCTTTGCTGTCAGCGTGGAGCCCGCTTCAGATCCTATCTCTCTCTCTCTCTCTCTCCCTCACCTCCCTCTCCCTCTCTCTCCCTCTCTCTCTGCCCCTCCCTCACTCTCGCTTGTTCGCTCTCTCAAAAATAAATAAACATTTAAAAAATTAAGATAAACATTTAAAAAAAATAAAAAATAAAATAAAACTCTTTGAATGAAATGTTCATGGAAGCCCTGCAGGACTCGGACCGAGCTGGAGAATCACCGAGGCAGCCTGCCCTTCCTGATAGCCTGGAGGGTGGAGGCCAGGAGGCCCTGGGCGATGGACCTGACGGTCTTCTGACTGTCAGAGGGTTTCCTTTCTCCTTGTAATTACAAAAGTGTATCAAAACCTGTGCCCTCCCGTTAGGAAAAAGGCTATGTATGTGTGTGTATATATATATATATTTTTTTAAGTTTGTTTATCTATTTATTTTGAGAGAGACAGAGACAGCGTGAGTGGGGGAGGGGCAGAGAGCAAGTGAGAGAATCCCCAGCAGGCTCCACTTTCAGCCAGAGCTGAGACCCCCACTTCCCAGACGTGGCCCCGAACCCAGCATCGTGCTTCCTGGGCCAGAGGCCTTGCCCCCGGATCGTGGCTTTGAGCCGCCCCACTGGCCCCCTTGAGCGGGGCTCAAACCCACGAAACCGAGAGATCATGACCTGAGCTGAAACCAAGAATCAGATGCTTAACCAACTGAACCACCCAGGTGTCCCAAAATATATTTCATTTGAAAAGGGAACAGATGTAAGGGAAAATATTAGCTATAGAAAAGTCCAGTAGGACTAAATGAGGCAGAGCAGTTTGTGGGGCTACACTCTGGCCTTGTCTGCTCTGTCCCTTGGACATAACTTTGACCCATTGTCCCCTGTCGCCATCTCCGTCCCTTCAGACCAGTAGCCACCGTGCCCTTCAGCCCCTGCCCCTCCCCTTCCCAGAGGCCCCTCCGTCCAGGCAGGTGGATGGAGGCCTCTTGGGTCCCATAGCCCCACCCTGCACTTAGGCTGCCCCACCGTTTCTACCCCAAATCGCCTTGAAGCTGGATGTGCACACAGCTCCCTCTTTCCCTGGTGGCAGCCTTAGGGACACTCCAGGTCCAGCCTGTGTCCTCACCTCTCCTGTGGACACCGCAGCGAGTGCCGGTCACACCTGTCCTGCCCTGGGAACATTGTCTCCTAGAGCAGAGATGATTTGTAGGTTTTATCGCAGCTGCTGCCCCCATCAGCTGGCATGGTGCCCACGCTGTGATGTCAGGAAGGGTCCCGAAGCTGAAGCTGAGCTCAGCCTTAAAAGCAGCCCATGCGTGGTGTGAAAACCAGATGACTGACTACGGGTGTGTGCAGGGGCGAGGTGGGAGCGATGAACATTTGTGCCCGTACGTACCATCTTTCACCTCTGCTGAAAATCCCCACCAGTCTGCAGAGTCTTAAAAGAGAAAGAATGCCGTGAAGAAACACTGACAACAAAAACCAAAGGCTAATAAAAATCACGCATATCCCTGTCATCAGCGTAAATTTGCACGTGTGCGTGTGCACTGGGCGGTAAGCAGCCCGGGGCAGGGCCCCCTGGTGGTCAGACGCATCTTCAGCGTCCCCATCTGCTGAAAGAGACACAGGCACCGTTAGGTTATAATATGAAACTCTGTACCAAATAAGCAGTGGGGACGGCAGCTGTGACCGCAGACACGTATCTGTCCTCCTGCTGGAAGCTACTAAATTAACTGACTCAGCAAAGAGATGAGCGTTCCCCACCCCGCCCCGCTGCCCAACTTTTGTCCTTTCCTCCCCAGACAATACATCCGGCCTCCTGTGCCCACACCACCCTGTCCCGTCCTGGGGGTCACCTCCAGACCAGGGGAGAGTGCACTGACAGTCAAACTAGAGGCTCTTCCCCTGGAATTTTTGGCTTCTGGGGCCACGCGTCCCGAACTCCACTGATGAGAATCACCGGGGCCCTACCGAGCCCAAAACTTCCCCGGCCGCTGGGTCGGAGCTCCAGGGAGGAATCTCCCAGAGGCTGTGTGTGTAACAGGGACCTCAGGTGGTCCCATCGCCAGCCTGCAGCACTCTCACGGGGTCCAGTGGGTGGGCTCCAGAGGGTCGAGAACTCTCATATTCAGACCCGAGTGTCATTTTTCCTGGAGTGTCCACGCTTTTAATCATATTCTCAAAGGGGTCTGTGAACCCGGAGGACACAGAGATAACACTGAGCGGGGGAACACAGACGCATGCTCTTGACCTGAGGACGGTCCATCAGGCCGCAGCTGCCTTCTTGGCCACAGATCCCTGGTGCCGGGCGTGCGTTGATGTTGGCATAGCGGGTGCCCGGTGAATTGTTGCTGGATGAAGGAATGAATGAGTGAATGAAAGAATGAATGAATGAACACGTTAGCCTCGGTGCGCTGGT
The DNA here is from genome assembly GCF_006229205.1 of Suricata suricatta. NCBI lineage: Eukaryota > Metazoa > Chordata > Mammalia > Carnivora > Herpestidae > Suricata > Suricata suricatta. The sequence continues at coordinate 135,031,116 of NC_043708.1, forward strand.
ACAAACCTACAGGTGAGCAGGAAACAGCGGGTGTGTGGGCAGGAACAATAAGGCCCAGCCGGTCTCTGCCCACTACTGGAGGGCTTCCTGGAGTAAGTGGCCCTGTCCCAACATTCTCCCAGTCACTTAAAACAAGTGGTACCTATTTAGAACACTCAGACACTGTGGTCACCACACACACACACACACACACACACGCACGCACGCACACGTCCAGAGGCCGTGTCCGTCGTGGGGCCCTGACCATCACCCCTTCCTCCCCACCCCCCGCCAGGGCGTGAAGGAGTTCAAGTGCGAGGTGTGCGGCCGGGAGTTCACCCTGCAGGCAAACATGAAGCGTCACATGCTGATCCATACCAGCGTCCGGCCCTACCAGTGCCACATCTGCTTCAAGACCTTTGTGCAGAAGCAGACCCTCAAGACCCACATGATTGTACACTCACCTGTGAAGCCATTCAAGTGCAAGGTACCGCACCGGAGCCCCCAGGCCGGGCATCCCCACGGGCGGCCCAGAGTCAGCATGACGGCCGCAGCGAGAGCCCACGCAGAGCAGGCCTGGCCGGCACGAGCAGGGGCAGGGCGGGGGGGTCCAGTCTGGGGTGAGAAGGCCAGGGTTTGCTGGGTTGGAATGGGCCGTGCTGTTCAGAGCCTACAGGCTGCTGAGGTTGTGAGTTTTGGAAGTTGGGGAGGAGGTGAAGGTCCCGCACAGCCACCGGCATGGGACTCTGCGTGGCCGGAGAGACGGCCCCGGGCCTCCGGTAACCCCAGCTCGCGGGGAGGGTGGTAGAGTGACCAGCGAGGAGTGGCTTCGGGCTCTGGCTGGCGGGCCCCGGGGGTCACAGAGGAAGGGACGGAGTGAGTACCGTCTGCAGCGATGGGGACCCCGGCTCCACCGGGGAAGCGGGAGGGGCAGGGGTCGGCGGAGGGCGGGCTCCTGGGGGCTCACCAGGCCGAGTCCGTGTGTTGCAGGTGTGTGGGAAGTCCTTCAACCGCATGTACAACCTGCTGGGCCACATGCACCTGCACGCGGGCAGCAAGCCTTTCAAGTGCCCCTACTGCTCCAGCAAGTTCAACCTCAAGGGCAACCTGAGCCGGCACATGAAGGTCAAGCATGGTGTCATGGACATCGGCCTGGACAGCCAAGGTGGGTGGGCCAGGCACAGCGGCGTGCCCGGGAGCCTCCTGGGGAGGCCAGCCAGGCCTGCGGCCTCCTTGGGACAGGCTCAGCTCTAAGGAGGGAGGGGTCCTCGTGGGTCGTGTGTGTGCTCTTCACAGGACTTCCGTGGGCTCACAGAAACGATAGTAAGTAAAAATCGTAAGTCCTGTTGATCAAGTGTTAACTCACGTGATCCCCACGGGGAGGTGGCTCTGGAATCATCCCCATTTCACAGATGCAGGAACTGAAGGACAGAGCAGCCAGGTAACTCATGAAAGATCACGACACACAGGAGGTGACAGGCACTTTTATGTTAACGACTAGGTGACGTGTAAAAGAAATGATGGGAAAGAAATTAACAAAAGGGAAAATGGCAACTGGAAATATGAGGGGAGCCAGGTGAGGTCACAAGTCCAAAGGTACCCAGGGAGGGTCCATGGATATCCCTGGGGAGCTCTGAGCTTCCCAGCAGCCAAGGCAAAGAGGGTAACGCGACCCTTCGCACTCTTGTAGGGCTTGCCAGAGAGAATGTAGCCCACACGCCCAGGGAAGGGGCCTCACCTCCGCGCTGAGTAGGCGTTTCCCAGGCTGTTGGTCGTCAGATCCGTAATGTTGGTAATAGTCTCTGCCCTCAGTGCTCGTCAGTAGTGGGAAACATCAGTCTCTCAGGCCTTCCTGAGAGGAGGAGGGACTTTAGACATTCTGCCAGAGGAGAGAGCTGACGGCACTTCTGGAAGGCTCCTTGTTCAGTCTGGAGTGGTTTGTCTGGTGCAGCTTCGGAGACAGCAGCCAGGAGGAACATGCCTGGAGGGTAACGGGTGAGTCGACTCACCCGGACTTACCCACCGGCAGTCTGTCAGAGGCTGGGGGATGGTTGCAATAACCCCGATTCGGTTTTGCAGCAGCTAACCCGTGAATGGCCACGGTTTTCTGGCAGAAACAGGCGTCCTCAGTTTCCCGTTCTTGTGGGCAGGGAAAGACCCTGTTCCTCTTTAGCCCCTTCCTACGCACAGCGCAGTAGGAGAACCAACAATGTGGGGGCGCAGCACCGGGGGTCCCGCTAGGACAGCAGACCCAGCCCTCCCCCAGACCTGCCGACTCCGAATCTGCATTTCCGGAAAGCTCTTTGTTTTGCACGCTAGAGTTTCGGAAGCAAGGAACCGGGGAGCTGCTTTCAGACATCAGTATTTGCTGGAGACTCTTGGGACCTTGTGACAACACCAGGTGGGCGCCACCCCAGGGCGTCTGCGTCTGTACCTCTGGGGCCCTGCCACAGAAGGTGCATCTCCAGCACGTTCTCAGGGGATACCGAGGCTGCTGACCGGGGACCTCCCTTTGAGAACCTTCGATCTGGACTCTAAAAGGACTGGTACTCACACTTGGCTGCACAGTGGATGCAGCGGGGGAGTTTGTGAAATGCTGATGCCGGAGTCTCAACCCCAGAGATTCGGACGTAATTGATCTGGCACGTGGCCTAGCATTGGCACTTTAAAGCACTTTAGAGACTGTTTTTTTAAATATTTATTTATATTTGAGAGAGAGAGAGAGAGAGAGAGAGAGAGAGAGAAAGAGAACAAGCAAGGGAGGGGCAGAGAGAGAGAGGGAGACACAGAACCGGAAGCAGGCTCCAGGCTCCGAGCTGTCAGCACAGAGCCTGACTCGGGGCTCGAACCTACCAACTGTGAGGTCATGACCTGCGCCGAAGTCGGACCCTCAACGGACTGAGCCAGGCGCTCCAGCACTTTAGAGCACTTTGGGTAGTTCTCTGTGCTGGGGAGTTTGAGAGCTACCGCCGCCCCCCCATACTCCCACCCCCCCCACCCCTACCCCCACCCCGCAGACCTGCCGTGCATCTAAGTCACCAGGAGGGAGCGGAGCAGAACTGGTCCCTTTGGAAACTGAGGTCTCTGCACACCTTGCCCCCGGGGGGCGGGGGGCGGTGAGCTCAGTAACCAGGGCTGTGCGGCCTTCCCGGGGAGTGGCGTGGTAGCGATTGGCGCTGACATGGCTGGGACCCCAGCCAGCCGGCTCTCACGGACAGCCTTGATCTGAGAGATTCAGGCTTGACATTTGTGCAGGAGGAAAGCAGCAAACATTCTAGGTGCTTGTCTGATAAACGGTGGACCTGTAATTTGTGAGCTGGATCAACGTCCTAGTAGAAAACGGGGCACGCTATTCCTCGGGGCAATGAGACGGGACCAAGAGAGTGGATAAAGGGAAAGAAAGCAGAGCGGGGAGGACCCCAGCGCTGGAGGTTTTCAAGTATCTTTTTCAGCTTGTTTTGCATTAGTCAGCCGTTCCGTAGGAAGGTATGGCATAGGATTTGAGGAAGAAAAAGCCTAAGGTCTTTAAGATTTGGAACGATTGGCCTTGTTTTATAAAGTCAGGAAGACTCACAGTGTGTCAGAGGCTCTGGGCGCGCACACACACTCCCGCTGGCCATCTTCAGAGTTGGCTGATTCAGCCCCTCAACAATGACTGGGAGGGGGGCGGTATAGACTCCCTCCATCTGTTTAGAGCATTAGCTGTGATTTTCCTCATGGTCACAAGATGGCTGCCCGCACGCACAACCAAGGGGCCAGTAAGAGCCTGCCTTTTTGCTCTAGGAAACCAGTGAGAATTGTGTGGATTCAAAGATTTCACACACAGCCCTTTCCTCATGAGTCGCTGGCCTGAGTTCATTCCCTAACCACTCGTTGGCAAGGGGCGAATTACCCCTGGACCGTTGGTTCTCCACCGGGGCTGAGTTTGCCGACACTTGGCCGAGTCTAGAGGCGGTTTTGGTTGTTCCGGGGGTGATGCTCCTGGCTGGTGGGCGCCTGGGAGACTGCTAACCGTCCGACCACGCACACCTACAATAACCCGCGCAACAAAGAATCGTGGTGCAAAGTGGTAGTAGCGCCAAAAACCCGCCTTAGACTTACTAGGGCTGCCCCCAGACTAGGGTCTGTTTCTCTACAAGACACGTCACTTCTAGGTGGACGGGGACAGAACACGCGCTGCGGCTCAGGCACAGTCCCTGCCACCCAGCTTCCCGGGGTCCCCAGCTCCTACCACGGGTTCCCATCCTCCAGAGGAAGGCGGCTCCCGGCGGCCTCCGTGGACCTTTCTGTCCCGCTTTTGTTCTGGCACTAAGCACTAAGCACTAAGTAAGATTTCAAAGAGACAGAGCAGGAGCAGGGGAGGGGCAGAGAGAGAGACAGGATCCGAAGCAGGCTCCAGGCTCTGAGCTGTCAGTGCAAAGCCCCAACTCAGGGCTGGAAACCACAAACCGTGAGATCATGACCTGAGCGAAAGTCGGCGCTTAACCTACTGAGCACCCCCAGGCACCCCCTCCCTCCCACCATTTGAGACAGAGCAGAACAGTGGATTAAAACAACAGCGCTTTGGGGGTGCCTGGATGGGTCAATGGGTTTAAGCATCTGATTTCAGCTCAGGTCATGATCACACCGCTTGTGCGTTCGAGCCCCACATCAAGCTCTTTGCTGACAGCTCGGAGCCTGGAGCCTGCTTCAGATTCTGTGTCTCCCTCTCTCTCTGCCCTTCCCCCACTCGCACTCTGTCTCTCTCACTCGCTCAAAAATCAACATTAAAAAAAGGTAAAACAACTGCACTTGTGCTGGGCGCCCTTTGGCAAGTTGATTAACCTCTCTGAACTTCCTTTTGATCTCCTACGCCCGTTTGCTGTGAGCACTCATGAGAAGTACCACGCCCACAGTACTTGGTGTTGCAGAAACATGACAGAGAGCAGCAGGTTTGCATGTGGCCGAGGGCACCAATGAGAGACCTTGTAGAGGACGCATAGGAGGGGCAATAGAGGCACGACAAAGAGAAGTTCAAGGCCAGCCCTGCATCCACCCCACTGCACACACACGCACAGCTTTAGGGCTCGGGTCTGGTGACCCATGGGAGAAGCCGCAGGAGCCTGGGGGCCTCTCTGTGCAGGAAGGGAGGCAGCTGAGCGTCCTCTGGAGGCAAGGACTAGGAAGTCCTTGGAAAGGCCCCCTGCTTCCGTGTCGAAGTCACTGGCTCCTCCTGGAGGCGGCATCCGGGCCTAACCGCACCCCTCTCTTGCAGACCCCATGATGGAGCTGACGGGCACTGACCCCTCGGAGCTGGACAGCCAGCAGGAGGTGGAGGACTTCGAGAACGCCTACGCGTATGCCGGCGTGGACAGCGGCGCCGAGGCCAGCGTCCTCACCGAGCAGGCCATGAAGGAGATGGCCTACTACAACGTGCTATAGCACAGGCCGGGCCGCCCACGGGGGCGCGGCGGGCCTGGGGCGCGGGGGGAGACCCACGTGCTGCGGGCGCACCCCCGCGGCGGAGAAAAGCTACTGCCCCGCTGTCCCGAGCCCTCCCCTCCCACGGGGTCGTTTGCGCCACTTAGGGACTCGAAGACCACATGGAGACTGTACTACTGGTCTCAGCTGTGACCCAGGCCCCGGGCGTCCAGGGAAGGAAGGGGCACGGAGGCCCGGCTCTGGGTGTCCTTGGCCTGCTGCTGTGGGAGGGGGGCGAGAAATGCTGATCGGGGCCGTTGGGGTATGGGTCACAAGGGCACAGTTCCTTGGGTCTCCCAGGCCCGGAGCTGGGCAGCTTGGGGACGGGGGGGACTTCCTGACGGCCTCTCGGGGGTCCTGGCCCTGGAGGACGAGATAACTTGAGCCTTGCCTTGTTTCTCCTCTGGACCAACTCCTGCCTCTAGGGACGTCTGAGCTCCTGCGCTCTCAGCACTGCCCCCCTCCCCCCGCATCCCTCGCCAGCCCCACAGGCTGGGAAGAGCCCAGGCCCCAGAGCCCCCTTCCCCACCCTGTCCACGGACAACCAGGCAGGGCCCTCTGCCTTCTACCTCCTGGTGCCCCCCACGCTCCCTCCAGCCAGGCATGCATGCTGCCCCGGTCCTGGCCTTAGGAAAGCGGGGGGTAGCCCAGCCCCCAGCTAATGCCCGCTCCAGCCGACCCCCAGGAGGCCCGCCTCTTCCGGCCATTCGAAAGCGGGCACCCCTAAAGTGGATTTCAACAAAGGTCAGCCGGTTCCGTGCTGAACTGGTCCCCGCACCAGGCTCCCCCGATGTGAACAAAGCTGGGGTGTGCCTTTTGCTGGGCACACATTGAGACAGACGGGGGATCCCCTCACGTGAGGGGCAGGGCACAGAGAAGGGATCATGGGGACCGAGAGCGGCTGTCCCCAGAGGAGGCCGACGACCCCTGGGGGTGGCTGGAGTATTTTACTATTAAAAGTACCCATTTTGGGGACGGGGACAGCCAGGAGTCAGCAGGTTCCCAGGAAGAGCAACATCGTTAAGAAAATGAAGACGATAGAGAAAAACAAATTTTTTTGAGCAAAAGGGGTATTTTGAAGGTAATTTATTTTTTTTCCTTTCCAACTCTGTGTCGCCTATTCTTTCTGCCGGAGATCATTTTCTTTTTCCAAACGGAAGCTCCCGTATGTGCTGTGCGCGCTTCACGCCCCCGCCAGCTCGAGCGGCCGGCCAGGAGGGCTCCGGCGCGGAGGGGCCTGGCAGGCGGCGGGCGAGAGGCAGGATGCAGAGCTGGGCAGGCCCCCGCCCCTGCCCGGCCTCTCCAGCCAGTGACTCGCTCTGCACCGGCCACCTCGGCGGCCCAGGCCGCTCCGTTCTGCTCAGCCAGCAGCGCCCTCCCCTGCTTGCCTGCTCCCGTCGCCTCTGTCCCCACGCCAGCTCCTGCCCCGGGAGCCGAAGACAGGCCCGGGGCACGAAATAGCACATTCAGGAAGGCTAGGGCACCCGGGACGCCTGCCCACTTGCCTCCCAAGGCCTCAGTGGAGCCGGGCAGGCAGGGCTGTCCCCAAAGGCACGAAGGAGGTGAAGCCACCAACTTCGGCCCGGAAACCAGGAAAGGAGGGGGAACAGCCGGGGTGGGGTGGGGGGGGACCAGTTTGAAATGCAGCTAACCACCCCCAGAGCTGTATCCTTCGTGAAGGACCAAGCCAGGCTTCAGGTTCAGGGTGGCCGTGATCAGGACCGAGGGGAGGACATGGCGGCCTCGGGACCAGGCGGCCAGGTGCCCCTTCCTTTGCTGCTTAAGCTCATGCTAAGAGGCAACAACCGAGGGCTGGGGGCTCATAGGAGCCTTTCCCCCCCCCAGAACCCCGAGGCCCCCCCCCCTCCCCGGCCCCCCAGGTGCCCGCCATGATGACCCTCAGGTGGCAGTGACCCCGTCACTGTAGAAGACATTTTCTCCTGCTGAGCAGAAGCGTCGCCCCCTGCAAACTACCTCTTCCCACAATGTCTTTCTCCCCTGGTACCAAAAAGAACCCTGTACCTCCTCCTCCTCTTTCCTGCCAGCGCAGTGGCCTTGGTCTTGGAAACCCAAGGGAGGCGGTCTGGCCCCCAGGGCGGGGCTCTCCTTTCCTCCCCCAGCCAGCCCTGCCATCAGCACGGCCCTCTGCGAGGTTCAGTACTTGAACGCCCCCTGCCCTGTGCCTTGGACCCGGGCGAAGCTAAGAGAAGGCAACGGCACGACTTACACAACTTGAGCCGGGGGGCGGTCTCGGCAAGGCCCCTGTCCTCACTCCTCCCCGGCCTCTCGAGAGAGGCGCGCGGCCTCTTGGGTGACTTGGAAACTCCACTCTAACTTATTTTGACGTGTACACAAACCAACCGTTTAGAAATTCCCCTTGTGCAGAGCCCTACTGTGTTTTTATGTTCCTGTTTAAAAGAGAAGTTTACTTAGCAATAATTATAAATAAATGAATATTCTTTAGCGAGGTGACTGTGAGTGCTTCTTCCCGTGGTTCTTGGGGACGGGGTCCTCCCCTCTCCCCCGGAAGCAGTTCCCAGCACGGCTTCCCAGCCCCACAAAGTACAGGCATTGCTCTCCCCGGAGGGAAGGACAGAGGCCACTTCCCCTCTTGACCCACCCAGGGCACCAGGACAGAAGCCAGCTCACGATGCCGGACTGTGCCTCAGAGAAAGGGCCGGAAACCTTGGGCTTTGCCCCAGGAGTTGGGCCCTAAGCAGAGCCAGCACATCAGCCTTGCTTCCCACAGCCCTGGGAGTTCGGTGTGGTTACTGCGGGTGGGTCCTTCACACGGACGGAGGCCACCAGGGTGAGTGGTGGTGAGAGGCCATCTCAAAGCCACCGAGGTCCCAGCTGTCCGGTTTCAGGAGCTCTGAGTCTCCCCCGTTCCCAACCCTGGAGACTGGGGAAACAGACTTGGGTCGCCAAGTATGTATTACGTCAGGTGACAATGGTACAGCTCTTCCCCAGGACGCGGAGACCCCCAAAAGTAGAATATACTCCCTGCATAGAAAGGGAGCCCTTTACGTCGGGCCTCTTTTGCTTTACTGCAACTTTCCCCGTCTTACTTTTCTGGTTTGGCCAAAGCGTGGCGAGGAGGAACCCAAGTTAGGGACCCGGTGGGCCTGGACTACATGTTCACAATCCCAGCCCCAAGCCCCAGGCAGCCGGGCCGAGGGCCGTGGAGCCCTGCTGGGTGGGACCCATTCTGAGGACCAAGAAAAGGGCAAATAAAGGGGTCTTGAGGGGCGCCTGGGTGGCTTTGTGGGTTGAGCGTCCAACTTCGGCCCAGGTCATGATCTCGCGGTTCGTGGGTTTGAGCCCCGCATTGGGCTCTGTGCTGACAGCTAGTTCAGAGCCTGGAGCCTGCTTCGGATTCTGTGTCCCTCTCTCTCTGCCCCTCCCCTGCTCATGATCTGTCTCTCTGCCTCTCAAAAATAAATAAATGTTAAAAAAATTAAAAAAAAAAAAGGGGTCTTGAGATTTTTAGAAGGTTGAAACTAAGAAAGGAAAAATCAATGGCGACGTACCCGAGTCTATGAGCAAGCGGTAATGATCCCCGATGGAGATCAGGATTAGGAACCGGTGCGGGGGGGGGCTTGGCAAGTCCAGGCCTGCACATCAAGGCCCAGCGGCGGGTCTGGCGGCTCCCAGAGAATCCAGGACGCTCCCACGGCTGCCCCATCGCCCCCCTCCCCTCAGGGTGGCCCCTGACCCAGGGGTCGAGGGTGGGATCTGCCAGCCCTCTGAGGGCTTCTTTCTCTGGGGCCCCGGCTGGGCTGCCTCCGTCCCTGGGACACAAACACAGCAGACAGTTCTGTGAAGAGCTTTTTAGTAGCTAAATGTGGCACCATGTGTTCCAAGGGCGATATAAATTACAGTCTGCAAAACACACCGACTGGCTGAGGTAAAACACGCTGATCCTGCCTCACGTCCCCATGAGGGGAAACACAGACATTTTAAAAAACATCTTGCTTATAAAAAACGTCCCCTAGAAAGGCCTCCTGAGAGGGGCCGGGAGGCTCACCCGCGGCCGGCTGCCCCCCACCCCCACCCCGGACGGCCCCCACTACTGGCCCAGGGCCTTGTCCAGGTTGTTCTTGATGGTGTCCAGGAAGTCCGAGGTGTTCAGGAAGTGCTCGTTCAGCTTCACACTGTGGGGAGAAGGCCGCTCAGGTGAGGCGCGGCTCCGGCCTGGGCCCCTCCAGGCACAGCCTGACACTGGGCACCGGAGGGGGTTGCCCTCCCATGCCCCCCCGGCCCCTGTGGGGAGGGGGCACACCCAGGCTGCCTAGAACCCACAAGTTCAGCAGGGATTTGTACAGAAGGCGATGGGAAGGCTCTGAGCCCCCAGCCTCAGGGATGGGGGGATGGGGACAAACTCTCGGGGCCTCAGGACTGTAGACCTGTCTGGCCCCAGGCCCTTGGCAGATAAGCTGATTTGAGAAGGTTGGGGGGGGGGGAGCCTCTGAGAGGGTCCTCTGGCTTCTTCCCACCCAGGGAAGAAGGTTCCAGAAGGCCAGCCCTTCCTTCTGCCACCAGGCACGCACTTGCTGAGGCCATGGATACAGCCGGCCAGGTCCTTGGTCATGGCTCCGCTCTCCACTGTCTGGACACACACCTTCTCCAGGGTCTGTGCAAACCTGCGGGGCACGGGCCAGAGTGAGGCCCCGGCGGGACGGAGCCGGGCCCAGGACCTGCCCTGGGCCAGCTCAGGCCCCCCGTCTCCGCTCACCTGATGAGGTCCTGGTTCCCATCCAGCTTTCCCCGGTGCTCCAGGCCGCGCGTCCAGGCAAAGATGCTGGCGATGGGGTTGGTGCTGGTAGGCCGGCCCTGGGGTGAGGGGTCACAGGGGGATTAGGAGCCAAACCGGCTGAAAAGGGGGCCACCTGGACCCAGCTGCCCATCCCTAGGCTGACAGGTCAGCCCCATCCCCCAGTCCTCGGGGCCAGTGGGTTCTGCACCCCTGGGGCAGATGGGTATGTGACCAGTCCCCACACTCACCTTCTGGTGCTCCCTATAATGGCGGGTGACCGTCCCATGAGCAGCCTCCGCCTCGATGGTCTTCCCATCCGGGCAGACCAGCACAGACGTCATCAGGCCAAGGGAGCCGAAGCCTGAAGAGTGGGAAGACCCTCCACTCGGTGTCTGCACCCTCCTCAGACCGCCGGGGTCGAGCCCCCCGCCCTTCTGCTGCGGGGAGGAGCCTCTCAGCTCGTGAACCCCCACAGCATGGGGGAGGTCGGCCACTGCTTTGGGCTTGCCCACTTTCGTCGTGAGTCTCCGGAGCCCAGCACAAGGCACGGGGACGTTCGAAGGTGGCTATCATCAGCCTGTTCATGTACATCTGGGTCCCCACCTCCAGGTGTCCCAGAGCCCCCAGACCCCAAGACCCCAAGAGTTCTGCCCACCCAGCCTGGCTCACAACCACACGGTTGATTTAAGCAGAAGCAGAGAGCCTGACACCAGCCACAGCAAGACGACCCCTCTGTCTGCTGCTGAGAGCTTTGTGATTTATTTCCAAGCTCGCCCAAATCCAAATGTCAACCTTTTCTATTGTCAAGGTCCCCTGGGCTTACAAAGCACCCCACGGCACAAAAACAAGCACTCTGCAAAGTCCCAAGAAAGAAAAAGTGAAAAGCCTCTATAGGAAAATGAGTTGTCTAAGAATTTCTTCGGCTGAGGCTCGGGGAGGGGTCCCTTCTCCACGTTTCCTGGACTTCATACGTGCCCATTCCTTATTAACTTAGGGTAACTTCCGTGCCCTTCCCTTGTCTGCTATGGCTTCTCACCCTTCCATCCTAGATCGGAATTGTTCTAGTCAAGAGGATCACCACCACACTTGTCAAGATCGAGCCAAAGGTTTTCATGAAACATCAGGACCTTACGCATTCTCCTTGCAACCCCGGGTGGGCTTCAGGTTCCTTCCTACCAGGAGCGAGACCCCAAACCGTCCACGGACCCTGGTTTCCCTTCCACTCTCTATGCTTTCTGTCTATCCCCCACCACTGCTCCTGCTCTTGTGCCCAACACAACTGGGCTAGTTCTTTTTTTTTTTTTTTTTTTTTTTTAAGATTTTTCGAGAGAGCGCACATGCACACGTGTGGGGAGAGGGAAAGAGAAAATCTCAGCAGGCTCCAGGCCCAGCGTGGGGCCCGATGCGGGGCTCCATCGCACGACTGTGAGATCATGACCTGAGATGAAATCAAGAGTCGGACACTTAACCAACCAAGCCACCCGGGCGCCCCAAAGATTTTATATTTTAAGTGATCTCTACACCCAACTTGAGGCAAGAAATCACAGTCCCTGAGATCAAGAGTCACCTGATCTTCCAACTGAGCCAGCCGGGCACAATCGGGCTATTTCTTATGGCTATTTCTCTAACGGTCTCATCCATGCTTTCTGTTAGAATCCCAGTGATCTCTTGGAGGACACGCTAGGGCTTGGGGCTTTACCATACTCCCCAATATCTTCCTACGTCCAACAGGTTTACTGTGCAAAACGAATTCTCTGTAATCCAAAAAGCCCCCAGTTGCACTCAAATCCATTTTCCTACCGGAGCCAAGCTGAGCCCAAACCTGCAGGCACGGTCACTTGTTCCCTTCGTGGACAGGCACCTCAAAGCTGACACACGTAGCCCCTTAGAACTTGAATTCCTAGGTTCTCCTTTTTCTGGAACAGCAGCCTTAGTGATACACCAGTCCAAACCTAATTCGTGATCCTTCCTCCCTCTGGGGCCAGGGAGCTCCTGTCCCCTGCGGTCCCCAGGGAACCCTACAATGAGGCTGCCACACTGGACACGTTTTCTACGAAGGGGGTCTGAAAACCGCCCCCAGCCAGAGAAGACCACCCGTGCACCCCGTGTGGAGCAGGGCGCTCCCAGCATACCCTGGGCCAGGATGTCCGACTGCACGTCCCCGTCATAGTTCTTGCAGGCCCACACGAAGCCGCCCGAAGACTTGAGGACCTGAGCCACCATGTCGTCAATGAGCCGGTGCTCGTACCAGATCTTATTCTTGTCGAAGTCGGTCTTGTAGTGCCTGGGAGCGAAAGGGCCTGTTGTGGGGAGAGGGCAGGAGGCTGACAGACTGAGGGGGTCTCCCCGAGCTCAGAGCTGAGCCACATGCACCGGGACAGTGGCCACCCCGTCGGATGGGGGCCGCAGGGGACAGGCGAGAAGGGCTGTGGGGTCCTCGGGAAGCAATGAAGGGCGAGGCCGTTACTTCTCAAAGATCTCCTGGAAAATGTCCTTGAAGCGCCCGTCGTAGGCCTTCAGAATGGTGTTCTTGGTGCTCATGTAGAGCGGCCACTTCTTCTGGATGGCGTACTGGAAACAGCTGTGCGCAAAGCCGGAGATGGACTGCGGGCGGGGGGAGAGAGCGGTCCCTGGAGTGGGGCCCGGCCGGCCCGCAATGGCCAGCCCGCCCTGGTGCCCGGAGCCAGGCCCAGGCCCCGCGGGCAGAATGGCACCCCTTCCCTCCATATCCGACCCACGCCGGCAGTCGGGTGAACCCCGCCACCCTAGAGCGAGCATCTGCTGTTTCTGCTCACCCGGGCCCCCCTCCCCACATCTGGGAGGAAACAGCCCCCAAACTTGGCTTCAGAAAACTACCTTCCTCTCCCCAGCTCTTAGACCACGTGGCCGGGGTGAAGCTAACTCCCCCAGCCCCCCTGCCTGACTCTAGAGGTGACAGGGTGTCCCGGCCTATCCTATCTGAGCCCTGCGTGGCTGGCTCTCAGAGGGTCATGTGACCCAGGCCTGGCACTTTCACTGGAACCATGAACCAAAAAGGCTCTTATTTGATAAGGTAGCCAAGTCCGCAGGGGATAAGCCTAGAATTCTTGGTGGCCACTTTCCTCACAGCCTGGGGTCGAGGCCAACCAGAGATGGGAAGCCAAGAGATGGGAAGGGAAAGAAAATGCTCATCTGGCTCTCTTAAGCCAAGAGTCCAGACAACTACCGCGCCCCCACAGGTGTGTCGGAGAATGAGCGCGGGAGCGCCTAGCGGAGCAGGGGTCGTCCGGCCCCCCTCCACACCAGGCCCCCCACAGGTGCCCCTGAAACACGGCCAACATGCATTGTTCACAGGCCTCGGACCTTCCTCAGGACACTGACGCAGGAGTGGTGACGATCGCCAACCCCAAGTGGCCCCGGGGGGAGGACAGGCTCAGGGAGGAGGGAACCCCAAGCCACCCGCCGGGCCTCACCTCGTCGGTGTTGTACATGCCCATCCCCACGCCGCCGGCAGGGAAATTGAACACCTCCCATTCCTTAGCGCCGCTGCCGTCCTTCGGGGAGAAGACGATCTTGAACGTGCCGGCCCGGTCGACCACGAAGTCTGTGGCCTTGTACTGCAGAGACAGAAGAACGGCTCAGGCCAGGGGTTCCGAGTGAGGGGCCCAGGCCGGTGAGAGCCAAGCCCCGCCTCTTGCCGCCGCCAACCTGATCGCCGTGGGCGTGCCTGCCAATGGTGATGGGCTTGGTCCAGCCGGGGACGAGGCGCGGGATGTTTTTGCAGATGATGGGTTCCCGGAAGACGGTTCCCCCGAGGATGTTCCGGATGGTTCCATTGGGACTCTTCCACATCTTCTTCAGCTTGAACTCTGGGAGGACAGAGATGAAGGGGCCCCGCTTTAGTCCCTACCTTCCAACCAAAATTTGAACCCTAAGCAAGAACACAGCCAGAGGGGAGCCCTAAAAATCCTCCTGAGGACTGTCTAGAATACAAATATGTGGGCTCCGGGACCAGATTTCTGTTTGTTTGGGTTTTTTTTTAATTTTTTAATGTTTAATCATTTTTAAGAGATAGATCACAAGCAGAGGAGGGTTAGAGAGACAAGGAGACACAGAATCCGAAGCAGATTCCAGGCTCTGAGCTGTCAGCACAGAGCCCAACACGGGGCTCAAACTCGTGAACCGTGAAATCATGACCTGAGCCGAAGTGGGACGCTCAGCCGACTGAGCCACCCAGGTGCCCCTCTGAGATCAGATTTCTTGGCTTCAAGGTCTGGCTCTACCATCTCTAATTGTGAGTTTTATGCAAGTAGGTTACCCTGAGCCATAAAACGAAATTACTGATAAAAACACCTACCATCTTGGGTTGGCATGAGGCTTAAATAAACGTCTCTGTAAAGTGCCTAGAACAGTGCCTGGCAAGTGCTCCTTCAGCTAGAATATTATTCCCACGTCATGATCGGACGTAGCTCAGTCCGACGAATTCACTGTGGATGTTCTGTTCCAGCCTCAGTCCTGCCACAAACCACGGGGTCCAGCCCACGTTACTAGGACTGTGGCCCTCAACTTCCTTCTCCATAAAACACAGATACAGAAATCCCAGGGGGGCTCAGGAGAAATGAAAAGAAAACCCACAGAAAAGAGCGTAGCACTGAAATGATCCCAATGCCCTAGGTCAGGTACAAACTCGAAAGACAGAAGAAGGTCTAGAGTGTTTGGAAATGTGCTCGGAATACTTCCTTCTGGCTCCCTCACGCCGCAGGACGCCGGCAGAGAGAAAGAGCTCTGCAAACCCCTGAACGACCCTTTCTCGAATTTTCCAAACCTGGCCCCTTTATCCACACACTGGTGCCGTATCTCATGAAACCCTCGAAGGTGCTCCCCAGAAGCAGGGACCGGCAGCCAGTCCGAGCCTGGGGAGGGCACCTGGCCGAGACCCTTCCATGACCGCAGGGGCAGGGGCAGACCTGCAATGCCAGGACAGTGGCGAGACACTAGCCGTGCTCCCCAGAGCCCTCTGCGGCTCTGAAGGGTACGAGGCTGACACATGGCCCTCCGCTGGACAGAGGTGGCCCGGGATGTCTCTGTGAACCTGCCCACAGAACAGTCCAGGGGTCCAGAGGGGCGGGCTGCCCAAGGGCGCTGCCCTTACTGTGACGGCATCGGTATTCGCTTCCTCCTCGCTGGCGTCCAAGACACCAGCGCGGACCTGGGCCACACAGCACGGCAGAAACGCCACCACGAGCCTGGGAACAAGCAACATGGATTCCGCCCCACCCCCCCCACGTGTGTGCCAGCCCCTCACCGGCCCTCCAGCCTCCTCTTCAGGAACCTTCCATCGCCTCCTGGGAAGTCGCAGGAAGACGGGGTTCGTGTCGCAGCCCCCACAGCCCCTGCCCACCCACCTCCACACCCTCATACCTTCCACACGGGCCTCATCAGGGGTGATGGTGGCACACTTGACGGCCACACTGTACTTCTGGGTGGCCAACGCGGAGTCTATGGTGACCTGGTCGTCGGTCTTGTCACGGTTTGGGAGCCCCAGGTCGAAATACTTGAGCTGGACATCCACGTGCGGTAGGATGAGCTAGAGACAGATAGATGAGCAGGGCAAGGCATCAGCCCAGATGACTGTGACTTGGGGCCACCAAGGGGTTGTGGCAGAGGACACCCAGTCAGGGCAGGGATAGGAGAAGGCCAGCAGAGGAAGAGGGCAGCACAGCAGAGGGGCCAGGTGCAAGCTGTCCAGGGGTCAGGGCTCCAGACAGGGGCCACAAGACCAGGCCGCAGACCCTCACAGGGTAGGGCTCGGCCCCCAGCATGGACCACGATGGCCCAGCAATGCGGCCGAACCCCAATCCCAAGTGCACCTAGATTTCCTCGTGCGCTGGGTTCCCTCTTCCCTCCCATCCAGAAGGGGCAACTCTCAACTTCTTCTTGCAGACAGACCCACAATCCGGGGGTCTTCACATGGACAACGAGCTCCACCAGACAGATCCTAAACACGATGGCTCTGGAGAAGCCAATTAGCCACACTGGGAACCATCTGCCTTGACGGCTCAAAGCCATCACTGTCCGACGACCCACCACAGCCACGAACCCCAAGGACACCCCAAGGACACCCCAAACTGCTAAGAAAGGGTTGTGTACCCGGCTGCAGGCTGGCACACCAGCCCCGCCCTCTTTCCACTCCCTCTAGAAAGCACATCGGCAGGTGGGCATCAGGACAGACCTGACGCAGGACTGGCGCCCACACCTGCTGAGGACAGAACCCTGCCTTACGTCATAAAGACCAGGTCTGGTCTGGACACGACAGAAGGGGAGACGAAAGGCCAGAAACAGGGCTGCCGCCGCCGCCTGCCAGGGTGACAGGTGAACGCTGGGACCCGACGCGGGGTCCGGAGGCCCGTGCAGGGACTGAACGCCCACTTTGGGAGGCACCTACTTTCTCCTTGATGAACTGCCAGATGATCCGGGTCATCTCATCGCCGTCCATCTCCACCACCGGCTTCGCCACCTTGATCCTCTTGTCGGCATCTAGAAACAGGCACACACAGTGATCATGCCTGGGGAGGGGGGGGCGGTCCTGGGGGGGAGCCCCCTCCTCCCCCATGGGACCTGCCCTTCACCCAGGAGAGGGCAGTGTCAGCCAAGACCCAGTTACCCGCACTCGCTCCCTCTCAGCAGGACTAGCTCCTGGGCCGGGCCACCTGGGGGACCCAGATGTCCCCCTGAGGATGGCCAGCTAGGGCTGAAAGATGATGGCCTGACCCGTCAGATCCTCTCCCCCAGAATATGAAGGCAGAGGAGCCCAACACAGAAGACAAGAGCCAACCGGGCCACCTGTCCGGCAGCAAGTAGGGGCGGGAATGCCTACGGGCTGTCGCCACCCAGTCCCAGGGCAGCCGCTGTGGCCCGGCCCCAGCAACTCTTGAGCTTCCCCGTAACGTGTTACAAGAACTCGACTAAATCTAAGTGAAGACGGAAACTGTGCCTGACATGGTCCCCACACCCTTTACATGACCCCTTTCTATTCTCAAACCACTCCTGAAGGGAAGATGGTTATCTCCACTTTAGGGGCACCTGGGTGGCTGTTGGTTAAGCGTCTGACTTCAGCTCAGGTTGTGATCTCCTGATTCGGGAGTCCCAGCCCCACGTCGGGCTCTGTTGATGGCTCGGAGCCTGGAGCCTGCTTCAGATTCTGTGTCCCAAGCTCTCTGCCCCTCCCCCACTTGTCCTCTGTCTCTGTCTCTTAAAAGTCAACATGAAAAAAAAGCTTAAGTGTGGTGCAACTGAGGCTCAGGGAGTTTACCAGCTTACTGCCAAAGATTACAGGCCTGACAACAGTTACCAGGATTCATTCACACCTTTCTCAGGGGAAAGCGGGGGCTTAAGGCACGCAGAATGGAACTCAGACCCTGGCAGGCTGGCCAGTCCTGCCAGAGAAGCATCAGAGGTCCAAAGAGACGGTGGAGGAGGACAGGAGTCGGGGTAAGCTCTTCAAGGAAAGTCTGACTCATCAGAAAAACCAACAGTCTGGGAAGTGAATTCCAAAGAAAACTCAAGACAAAGGCTCCTCCAATTAGATCAGTGCAGACCACCTTGAGTGAAGCTGTTGAACCTCACCCTGTGGCACGGAGGTGCCCCTGCCCTGGCACGCTCCTCCACCCACAGCCTGGGAAGGAGCAGCCCCTGCAGGATCGGGCAACAAGACCGGCGCAAAACCCAGAGCCGGGCGTCAGCCATCAGAAGGCTCACTCCCGCCCGGCACCCCCGGGCAGGAGGGAGACAGCTGAGAACTGGGCTCTGTCCCCAGCAGAGCCCCCTCCGTCCTCACTTAGGGCCCATTTACTCTTCAGTTACGCACAGTCCTTACAGATGTGGGTCTTGCCAGAGATGAGACGGCAAGTCTGAAGGACTAAGATGTTCAATTAAAAACACCAACGGTCAGAAGAAGTGACATCTGGGAGGTGGACAGCAAGGGACAGAAGTTTATGAAAAGCAGGCCCTGAAACTAAAAAAGCATATTTAAATCAGAAGCCACCGAGGGGCGCCTGGGCAGCTCAGTCGGTTAAGCGTCCGACTGGCTCACAGTTCGTGGGTTCAAGCCCCAACGTCGGACTCTGTGCTGACAGCTAGCTCAGAGTCTAGAGCCTGCTTCCGGTTCTGTGTACCCCTCCTCCCCCACTCAAAAGTAAATAAACATTTTTTAAAAATGTTAAAACAGACGTGACCAAAGCCCAACGGATCCCCCGTGGATCACTGCCCTACAACACACAGCACAGCCAGGATGCATGCTGACACCCCCAGCCCGCTAAGAGAAAGGGGACTTAAGTGCCGCAAAATGACTCACTCTCCAAAGATCCACACAGATTTTTTTTAATCTAAAAATAATCTCCCAAAGATGTGCAAACAGGTTTGTTGTTGTTTTAATCTAAAAGGACTCTCGGAGGTGACTTAGGAAGACAAATGAATGCAGGAAGTGTGGCTTGTGTCAATGTCAGGACTGCTCCCAGGTCTCTGGCCCCAGCGCGGCCTCTGGACACCCTCGCGGGTCATGTGTAGAGAACCAGGAGGCAAACACAGACTCCAAACATTCCATTCCCCGGAGAACAAGGTGAACCCAGTTGGCACCTCTCCACCACCCTTTCCAGCATGCAAAGGGGCCTTTGGATCCAAGCCACAGAAGTCCCTCACCTTTCCAGGTTGAAAGCTTGAGTGAAAAGGGCTTTGGGACTTGCAGAAAGTCTACTGGGCTGTTGCACAGTTAGCTTTGTTTTGTTTTGTTTTCTTTTTTCTTTTCTTTTTTTTGATGTTTATCTTTGAGAGAGACAGAGAGCGCGAGCAGGGGAGGGGCCGAGAGAGGGGGAGACAGAGAAGCAGGTTTCACACTGGCAGTGCAGAGCCAGATGCAGGGCTCAAACTCAAGAAACCGTTAGATCATGACCTGAGTCGAAATAAAGACTAAGATGCTTCACTGACTGAGCCCCCCGGTGCCCCGAGCTATAGCTTAGTTTTTAAGAGCATCTCCTATGAGCTGAAGTCATGACCAGTAATCAAGGTTGTTGTAATGCACTGAACCTCCCATAAGCATAACCCCTAAGGAGAATTCATTTGTGGCCAGTCTTAGAGGTTTCCGCTTCGCTGGGCTCTCCTCAAGTTTTGGCTTCAGATACAGCAGCCTGTGGGCTGTGGACACCGTACCTCCTGCATCTGACAGTTCAATGTCACTGATCATAGCAGGCAGCCCTCCCTGCGGTGCCTGCAGGTGTCAAACCTCAGAGACCACAGGGCCCACTTACTTACAACCAGGTGCAAGGCACCTCTTCCTGAAGCACCAAAAAACTGTAACAGTTCCTGGTCTAAAGGAGCGAGTATGGAAGGGAAACCCGACGGATAATGGAGAGAGAGCGAACAGCCCAGTTACCAAAGTCAGGAGAACAGCCTCCCTGGCACTTCCCAAGACTGGGGTCAGTCATGGAGCCCAAGCAGCCGAGACTCCTGATTGGCTCCTGCAGTGTTTTTTAAAAAGTATACTAATTGGTGACCAAGGTTTTAAAATCAGGTGATTTCAGGGGCGCCTGGGTGGCTCAGCCGGATGAGCTTCCGGCTTTGGCTCAGGTCATGATCTCACCACTCGTGGGATCGAGCCCCACGTCGGGCTCTGTGCTGACAGCTCAGAGCCTGGAGCTGTCTTCAGACTCTGTGTCTCCCTCTCTCTCTGCCCCTCCCGTGCTCATGCTGTCTCTCTCCCAAAAATAAAAAATAAAAAACACTAAAAAAAAGTTATTAAAATCAGGTGATTTCAACAACAATATAACAACAAAAAGCCAATTAATAAATGGGCAAAGGACTTGAATAGACATCTCTCCAAAAAAAAAAAAAAAACCGTATATAAAAGGCCAATAAGCATATGAAAGGTTGCCCTACAGCACTCATCATTAGGGAAACGCAAATAAAAATCACACCCAGGAGGATGGCTACCAACAAAACCAAAACTAAACCAAACAAAAAAACCCCAAAACAGAAAACAGCAAGTGTTGGGGAGCATGTGGAGAAGTTGGAACCCTTGCATACAGCTGGCGAGGACGCTATGGAAGACAGGATGGTGGTTCCTCAAAAAATTAAAGATAGAACTGCCATATTGTTCAGCAATCCCACTTCTAGATATGTATCCAAAATAATTAAAAGCAGGGTCTCAGAGAGATATCTGTACACCCATGTCCATTCCAGAATTATTCACAACAGGCAAGAGGCGGAAGCAATTCAAGTGTCCATCAAGGATCGAAGGGATAAACACAAAGCGGTACGAGCCTTCGAGAGGACAGTACTATGGAAACTGACCCAGGAAGGTTAAGAAAAACGTCCCTCCAAAAGGTTACATGATGTTCACCATTTCAGGTTTCTCCAAGACGGGGCTCTCCACCGCTTAAATGTGGATGGACTTGCTCAGAGACTAAAAGAGGAAGTGCCGCCATTGTTAGCAAAAGCAATGGATCTGGACCTACCTCAATAGCTTTTGTTGCTCGTTCTTTTGTTTCAAATTCCACAAAGCCAGTTTCCCTTGGGATGGGCAGGAGACTTACAATGTGGCATCCTTATATAAATAATATTGCCACATTTCCCACACGCTTTCAATCCAGCAGTGATGAGCACTTCTGACCTCTTATAATAAATTAGAAGCAGTAATAAAAAGGCAAGGAATTAATAATCATATTGTCTAAACTTTTCACAATTCCTGTACCTTACCCAGAAAGTCAATACATTCTAAGTTGAATATTTTTTACATGGCTATATACATAGAATGGAATATTCCACCTTAAAATTAAGAAAATGCAGACACAAGCTACAGCAGGGATAAACCTTGAGGATATTGTGTGCAGAGTGAAATAAGCCAGTCACAAAAAGGAAAACACGGTCTGATTTTCCTTCCATGCGGTACCTAGAAGCAGTCAAATTCACAGAAACAGAAAGTAGAATGGTGCTTGCCAGGGGCTGGGGGAGGGCGGAACGGGGAGCTGTGGTTTCATGGGTACAGAGTTTCGGTTTTGCAAGCTGATGAAACTCTGGGGTTGGCTGTCCAACAGTGTGAAAGTACTTAACACTACAGAATGGCACACTTAAAAATGGACAGGACGTTTTTGATATGTGGTTTTTTACTACAATAAAGATAAGAAATAACAGTTTTTAAGTTTTTAAAAATCTATTGCTTTTTATTTTTATTTTTATTTATTTATTTATTTTTTTGAGAGACAGAGAAAGACAGCTGGAGCCCGGGAGGGTCAGAGAGAGAGGGAGACACAGAATCCGAAACAGGCTCCAGGCTCTGAGCTAGTTGTCAGCACAGAGCCCGACGCGGGGCTCGAACCCACGAACCTGAGATCTGACCTGAGCCGAAGCCGGATGCTTTAACCGACTGAGCCACCCAGGCGCCCCAAGTTTTTAAAAATCTAAACCACTCAAGCAGTGCCTGAGTGGCTCAGTCCGTCAAGCATCCCATTTGGGCTCAGGTCATGATCTCACAGTCCATGAGTTCAAGCCTGGTGTTGGGCTCTGTGCTGATAGCTCTCTGGCTCTCCCCTGCTCACACTCTGTCTCTCTCTCTAATATAAATGAAACACTAAAAAAATAAAATAAAAATAAATAAAAAAAATCTAAACCAGTCAAAACTAAAACAACCCAGGAGATTTTACACAAAAATCCAGTCTCTCTTGAAGAATAAGTTGTTTCTCCCACACTGAGCCGGGCGCTCACTCATGTCAAGGTTGGGCTGCACCGAGGACAGCCTCCCCTCAAGACTCCCGGCCTATCTCAGACCCTCCAGAGGACACATGCCCCAAGGCATCAGAGTAGGAGATCTTGTGTGAGATTCAGCCAATGTGACAGAGACACCCCCATCATCTGCCCCTCCCTGGGTGACAAGAGATGAGGAGCAATCTGAAATCCAAGGAACAGCGCTGGAGCCTCCCTGAAAGCTTCCAAGGGGCAGCCACCGTGAAACCTTCAGATGACATGTTGCACACTGGCCTCTTGGCACACGGGAGCCCCATAGGCCAACTCTCCTCCCCGTCTGGGATTCCTAGCACCCAACACCAAGTAAGGATTCCAAAACCCGTCCCGGGGTTTCGGGATTGGCCTGCTGCTCCAAACTCAAGGCTAAAGGTCCCTCCCAAGATGGCCACCCCCAAGGGTAAGCGCGTTACCACAGGCCTACCCTGGCTGTCAGCCAAGCTGCTAAGCCAGCACAGCCCAACATAATGTGGGGAGAAGCCCCCAGTTCCTGGCAGCGCAAGAAGGCAGGGCAGCAAACCTGGAAGAGATTTCCTTGGTGTCATCCTTCAGTCTCCCTATTCCCTCACGCGAACATGCAAACCATTGAAATATCCTATTAGCTCTTCAAATTACATCCAGAATCCAACCACTTTTCACCACTCCCGGGGCCAATAACCTTGCCAAAGTATGAGATAGCCTCCTACCAGGACCCTGAGGCCAGAATGAGCCTGTTAACATGTAAATCACAGGATGCCGGGTGGCTCAGTAGGTTGAGCTTTGACTTTGGCTCAGATCTTCTCTCAGTTCATGGGTTCAAGCCCCACGTGGGGCTCTGTGCTGACCGCTCAGTGCCTGGAGCCTGCTTCTGGTTCTGTGTGTCTCTCTCTCTGCTCCTCCCTATTCGCACTCTGTCTCTGTCTCTCTGAAAAATAAACATGTAAAAAATAATTTAAAAGCTGTAAAAAATGTGAATCTGGCCACAATACCCTTCTCAAAACCTTGTAAAACTTCCTTTTCACTCAGAGTAAAGGCCAAAGTCCTAAAAAATGTCTGGTCCCCACAAGGCCTGACCTCATCTGTCACTGACCCCCCCCCCCCCCCCCCCCCCCCCCCCCC
>NC_043708.1:135054277-135078241 GCF_006229205.1 Suricata suricatta
TTCCAGCACACCTTCCTGGCTAACTTCTAGCTTGTCTCACTGACAATCTCCACCTTAGGATTTAGGCTCTACATGGGCAGAAATCTTTGCCTCTCACTCCAGGCTCCATCCCCCAGCACTGTGCATGTGCCGGGCACACAGCAGCAGCACGATAGTTGGTGAAGTCCCAGATGAAGGTCAAGTTCACAGTCTACTTGGTCTATAGGAAGGGCTGCCCTGCCCTCATCTCCGGTTGGGATGAAATGTGCTCTCTCCTCCTCCCTGGCTCTTGCCACACGGAGGCCGCGGAGTTCTTACTGTCAGACTGCACCAGACCAGCACTGACGTACACAGCGTGGGGGGCGTCTCTGCCAGGCAATGGCAACTTGCCCTGAGAAGCTCAAAATTTATACTGTTTTTTTAATGTTTATTTTTGAGAGAGAGACAGAGAGACAGAGCATGAGAGGGGGAGGGGCTGAGAGACGTGAGACACAGAATCCGAAGCAGGCTCCAGGCTCCGAGCTGTCAGCACTGAGCCCACGCGGGGGCTCGAACTCAAAAGAACCATGAGATCAGGACCCGAGCTGAAGTTGTACACTCAACCGACTGAGCCACCCAGGGGCCCCTCCGCTGGCATTGTAAACATGTGTTTACACAAGTGTTTCCAATACCCAGAGCCTGGCTTCCAATAACCAGAAGGCCGTTTCCCGCCCAGGATGGAACCCAGTTCAGGAGGCTCCCTCCTCGATTGGAGGATTTGGGGGCAGGCCCCAGACTTTCCAGAGACTTCTCTTCCAAACCTACCAGGCCTAAACATGACCCCCTCCCAAACACCTTTGATGGGGCAGCCCCGGTCTTATCTGGGTCTTATCTGATGTAATCGAAACAACCCTCAGGGAGGGACTCATAATAACTCCGCAGGTGGGTCTCCAGAACTTTCAACAATCATTAAATAATCGCCCTGGAATCTGAGAGTGCGGCCAAGTCACCGAGATCTGACAAGGTAAGAGGCAGCGTGAGAAAAGTTAGAAGCGGCCCGGCGAGGAGTGGCGCTAAGGAAGGCCAGACAAGTCTTTCTCCCGGGGAGGGCCTGGGCAGAGCCCAGCCTCCCCCCCACGAGGCCCAGCTCATCAGAACCTCCACCAGCCGTCGCTGGAGGCCCCGCAATTGTAAAACTAGAGCCGTGGCATCACCAAGAGGCAAAGACACCAGAGGCTCTTAGCCAAAAAAACCATATTTTTTTCTTGTCATCAAGGGGAATGCCAAATATTATTCTCTCTCCGGTGGTGCTGCCAGGGGCCAAGCTCACAGAGGCCACAGTTGTAAGTGTCATGTCCAACTCAAACACTAAGTATTCTCCCCATTAATAACCCAACCAGCTTGGGAACTTCTGGAAGGACCTGCAACTAAAAGAACTTTCTTCTTCTTTTTTTTTTACCATCAAAATGGGAGAAGATTTCTTTACTCTCCCGAGATTTTGCTCAAGGTGATTTGGGGCCTGAGGGCACTGGGAACCTTGGAGTTGCAGGGCTGAGCCCTTCGAGACAAATCCCAGAAGTACAAAAGCATAAATGCCCTCTTTCTCCTTGGTAAGGGAGGCAGCGGCTGAGGCCTGAGCTCTCCCCCCTACTCCTCCCCAGTTCTGGTCAGCTGCTCCCACATGGGTTAAACATTACCTGCCCCAATGCCTGGGCCCCCCTCCCTCTTCCTCACTGTCCTGGCTCACTCCAAGGGGCTTCAGGCCAGGTCAGGAAAGGGGTTTCCGGGGCAACAGGCAAGAGCCGGGGCCAAGGGACCTACATTCTCCCTGCCTTTTGTAGTAGCTGGAAATGGAAAGCCACAGTGCAGGCCACACGCCACAGGGCGCAGCCTGCGATGGTAACGGGGTTCAGATTAAATCCTGCTTATTATGACCCGACCACTGTCTTCTCTCCTAAGCAGGGTGCTAAGAGCACCACAGAAAGCAGGGAGGAACGAGTCGGGAAAGTGACATTTTGGTGCGGCTGCCCAATCACCCCGTCTCCAAGGCGGGTGAGTGGGGCTCAGCGAGCAGCGCAGGAGCCGGCTGGCTGGCGAGAAAAGGCAGGTCAGGGCCAGAGTCCCCAGGATGGACACTTAAGTGTGACGGGGGGGGGGGGGGGGGGGGGGGGGGGGGGGGGGGGGGGGGGGGGTGAGGTGTGTGTGTGTGAAGGGTCCAAACAAAAGGGAAAATAAAACGCACGCTGCTCCAGCTGTCGCGTAAAAGGCTCTAAAAATAGCTGACGCGGGCCTGACAGCGAGGAGGGATTACAGCGCGCCCGGCTGAAAAGGAAAGGGAAGTGAAGGCCATCTCCCCGCCTTTGTCTGAGCCGGGACCGCGCCGAGACCCTCCCTCTCGCGGGGAGACCGGGCCTAGCGCTCCAGCTCTCTACTCTCTGGCCCGTCCCCCTCCCGGGGCGCAGGGTGGGCAGGACATCCTCCGGGCCCAGGACACCCCCAGCACCCCCTACAGGAATCGCTGGGGGCTCGGAGCAGCCCAGAACCCAGGCCCGCGCGGGGCCGCAGGACCCGAAGCGCCCGGGCCACCAGTTGCCACCGTCCTTCAAGTCCCCACCTCTGCTCCCGGGACGTCCCCGCCCCTCCCCCCGGCTCTCTGTGTGCCAACCCCGCCGTACCCGGCCCGCGATCGCCCCGAGTCGCGCTCCCCGGTCCCTGCCCCAGAGGCCGCCACGTCGCGGTGCCGGGCGCGCGCCCCGCCCGGACCCTCCTTGGGGCACTCACAGTGGCGCCGCGGCTGCTCCTGCAAGTTGGGGCCTGTGGGTGTCGCCGGCGCCCAGGCCGGCCCGGAGCCGGAGGCTCTGCAGAGCGAGCGCACGACCCGCAGGTAGCCAGCCATCCCGCCGAGCAGGCGAGCTAACCGACCGTGGCAGGCGAGACCCGAGCCGCCGGCGCTGCTCCCCGCTGCCTGGCGGCGGGCTGCCAAGTCCGGCCAGCCAGCACGGCGCGGGCAGGGGCGGGGCGGGGCTGCCGGGGACCGCCACCCGATTGGCCCGCGCCGGGGAGGAGGCGGGGCCGGGACCGGGGCCGATCCCGACCCCTCCGGAGGCTCCCGCGCAGGCTCGACCACGCCCCCCGCGCCGCCCGCGAGGCCATTGGCGCCGAGCGCAGCCCCGCGAGCCCCCGGGGGAGAGGCCGGGGGAACGCGCCCCGACGGGCGAGCGGGGACCGGAGCTGGGGGATTAGGGCAGCCGGTAGCGAGGCCGAACCACTCTCTCCACGATGCCCTATGTAAACCAGAGCGTCAACTGCTGACGAATCAGCTCCAAACGCCCCCAAAGTGAGCAAACTCCCGCGCGCTTGGCGTTTGCTGGGCTGAAACGCCGCCTTAACCGAGCGCGGGTTGCGAGTCCTTGAGCTGAGAGCGCGGCACGTCGGCCCTCCTCAGGTTCGCTCTGAGAGACTCCTGTCCCCTCCACGGGTTGCGTAGACTTGTCCGGAGGCAAGAGCTGAACTCTCTCCTCTGCCTCCCCAGAAGGTCAAGCTGCTGATCCTCGAAGTCGTACGGCAGGGCCAGAGTCCACTTTTGCCCCTTCCGAAACGGCAGTTTTAACAGACGTCGGGGCCCCCAGGAGACGTAGGTGCAATCACGTAAGTAAAAGGTTCCGGGCACACCCTGTGCTCAACGGTTGTGGTAGATGCCTATCACGATCCAGATAGTTCTTGTGCCGCCTGGACTGAATGAGCGCGCCCGCCAGCCACCCTGGCAGACAGTTCCATGTTTTGCCTGTTTTCATGCACAAGACCATACGGATTGGTTCTGGTATCCAGGGCTAAAGTCGCCTCACCCATGTTCTTGAAAGGAGACACCAGCTGGGGCGGGTTTTATTTAGAGAAGTGTGACCCCAGCCACCCCCCCCACCCCCGTCCAGGTCACACCAACTCTCTCCAAACACTAGCAACCTCGTTCTGTCCTGTGTCCCCAGCTCTCCCCTGCATTGCCTCAACAGTTAACATTGCCAGATGGGGCCGGGCCAGGAAAGCGACCTTGAATTACTGACTTCAAGGCGGCTTCTCCCTGTCCCAGCCGGGCAGAGCTACCGCTTTGGCTCTGAGATCCAGCAGACTGGATCCGAGGGGAGGTGGCTTTTGGACCCCCTCAAAGTCAGATCTCAGTCAGAGGCCTGATCTTAGGCCAGCGTGTCCCAGAATGACTCCCGATCCCTTTCACTCTGTTCCCAGTTCTCTTGGTCAAAACACAATCAAAGACCTTGGAAGCCTCTCTGGTACTTGGATTGATGCCATCCTGTAGTATCAGGCGCCTGGGCCTCAGTGTCCATACCTGTGAACTGGGAGAATGGACCCCCTGAGGATCCTTCTGGCCCGAACACTGAGACTCAGTGATGTATGGCAACGACCCACACTACCACTTGTGAAAAGGTCAGGAAGAAATTGCTGCCCATCCTGAGGGGCTCAGCGGTTCCTCTACACGGTAGATCAGGGTGTCAGAGGCCCTAGTGAGGGGCAACACGGAAGCCTCAGTATGTTCCAGAGTCCAGCCCTCATCTGCAGAAGGATCAGGGTTGGGGCACAAGTGTTCTTTGTTTACACAACACTAGCCTAGGGCAGTTGAGGCAAAGTCTTCTGATTAAACTGCTTCTCACTCCCTGCCTCCCAGAGCCGCAGCTCCATGCCAGCCTTCCCCACACAAAGCCTGTTTGGTGAGGCAGCCGGTGTCAACCTCATTGGCTCAGAGAGGTTGGGAACACTGACTCAAAGTCACAGAACCAGGAAGTAGCCGAGCTCTAGTTCCTACCCATATACCCGGGTAGGAGAGAGAAGGAGAAAACAGAGTCCCGGTTAATTACACTTGTTTGGCATTCTTGGTGGTCATAACTACTGGCCCTGAAATCCACTTCATAGAAAGATAGTGTTTAAAGGAAAAATGCTCAGATCCTCCAGTTTAGGGTCAGCAGAATTGGAAATTCCCACCCTTCCATATTTTTGTTTAATGTTTTTAATTTTATTTTAGAGAGGGAGTGGGCAGAGGAAGAAAGAGAGAATCCCAAGCTGGCTCCATGCTTAGCACGGAGCCCAACTCGGGGCTCAATCCCAAGATCGTGACCTGAGCTGAAACCAGGAGTCACGTGTTCAACTGACTGAGCCCCCCAGGCACCCCATACCTTTCCGTATTTTTAATCAAACCGCATTAGTTATTAAGACTAGGTCATATGCAGGTTCCCTGTGGGGGCACAAAAGTGCTCATCACTCAGTCCCTTTGGGAGCCAGACACACATCTGTGCAATCACCACAAACCAGGCACAAGAGGAAAGTGTCCCAAGAGGAGCTTAGAGAACAGTGAGGCATCTGTCAAAGACCAGATGACTTCTGATGAGGGAGTGCCTGGTGTGCTTAGGGCGGGAGCATCCATCAAGCTGGCCCTTAAGGGCATTTAAGACCTGGGAGTAGGCTGGACAGGCAGGCTGGGAGAGGTGGTCTGGTTTACATAAGGCTTCACCCAGGTGGACACCCCAGGGCCTGAGTTTCCTGGTGTGTTTGCAGGCAGGGCATAAAGCCTGACAGTAGCAGCAAGAGGGTGCTGGGGAGCAGAGGGTCAGGACGGGGCAAGGGAGGCTGGAGTCCCTGAACCAGGCGCTGGCCTGACACAACGTCCAGGCAGGACCCAGACGGTGTAGAGACCGAATCGGCAGGAATGGCAGCTGGCTGGACTTGGGCAGGGAGAGGAGTCAGAGTGACTCAGACTTCCATCCCTGGAAGAATAGGAATGCTATTATTAGAAATCAGAAAAGAAGAGAAGGCCGGGTGTGTGTATGGGGGAGGGGGGGTTGATAGCAGAGCTATTTATGGTCATTTCTAAACTGATTTCCCTGCCAGCAGCCTGTTCTGTCACCTCTCCAGTCACCTAACCACTGCTCCCACCACCGCCACCCTGAAGCACAGCCCAAGAGCTTTACTCCCCGGCCAGGTCCTGCAGAGCCCTCCCCCACCCCATACACTCGAGTCTGAATATCCTATAACATTTCCTGGCCTTCTCGTCCCTCACCGTCTTTCTCTACTTCTTCTTTTTCTTTTCTTTCTTTCTTTTTTTTTTTTGTCTTTCTCTTCTACTGGTTCCTCTCCCCAACAACCCTAAATGGAGCCATTCCCCCAAACAGCCCCTGACTCTGTGCACTGCCCCTTCCTCCCATCAGGTGGACTCTTTGCACTCCCAGGTGGCCAAGCCCACCTTTTCAAGCCTGCTCTGGGGGCTACGGGGGGGGGGGGGGGTAAGTACACAGCATTCATTTACACCTAAGTCATCATGCAAGGTAGACCCCCCCCCAATAAAAGAGCACACTATACTACTTTGATTTTAACTTTGTAAAATAAATCTGTGGACAGTAGCAAGCAAAGTCCAGACACAAATTTGGAAGATTTTAGAATACTATTTAATTTTTTTTAAGTTAGTTTATTTATTTATTTTGAGAAGTGCAGGGCAGAGAGAAGAGAGAGAGAGAATCCGGAGCAGGCTCCGCACCATCAGCACAGAGCCCCACGTGGGTCTCAAACTCACAAATAGTGAGATCATGACCTGAGCTGAAGTCAGGAGTCAGATGCTTCAGCAGTCGAGCCCCGCCAGGTGCCCCAGAATACTATTTAACTTTATGAAATATTGTCTCGGGTTGCTTCAGCGAATCCTTAAGAAAACTGGAGATCCAAAACCTGGAGCAAGGTGAAATTATCATAAAAGCATTAGAAAAGAACCAGAGGCCATGGGGAGGGGCAGGGGGAAAAAGAGTCAGTGAGAGGGAGGGAGGCAAATCATGAGAGACTCTTGAATGCTGAAAATGAACTGAGGGGTGAAGGGGGAGGGGGATAGGGGAGGAGGGGGATGGTCATGGAGGAGGGCACTTGTGGGGAGGAGCACTGGGTGTTATATGGAAACCAACCTGACAATAAACTATATGGGAAAAAAAAAGAAATGAACCAGAGGCATCATTACCGTCTTGGCAGCAGGTTCCTGGAGGGTAAAGGTTTTTGCCTGTTCGCAGAAGTCATTTGTTCTGTCTGGCTCCTGCCTGGGCGAGCCGCTCAGCCACCGGGCCTGGGTTCTTCATCTGCAAATGGAGATACTAACAGTCCCCTCTCCTAGTAGTTCTGAGGATTAAGGAAACTTGTACAGATTAAATGTTTAGAATGGTACCTGGCGCACAGGAAAGAAACCCCTTGGCAGTCTTGAAATTCAACTGAGTAAAATTTAAAGATTGTTTTGGCTTTATTCAGCATTTCATGAACTGGGTAGCTTCCTGTCTAGCAGGTAGAAAGGAGCTCCAAAGACCTGTACAAAATGAAAGGCTTTTGGAGCACCTGGGTGGCTCAGTCCTTTGGACATCCAGCTCAGTTTCAGCTCAAGTCATGATCCCAGCGTCGTGGGATTGAGCCCAGTGTCAGGCCCGCGCTCGCTCGCTCTCTCTCTCTCTCTCTCTCTCTCTCTCTCTCTCCCTCTCTCCCTCCCCCTCCCCCCACATTCTCTAAAATATGGTATGGTATAGTATGGTATAGTATAGTTTAATATAATGGCTTTTATAGGGATGCCAGGGTGGCTCAGTCAGTTAAGTGTCCAACTTCGGCTCCGATCACGAACTCATGGTTCATGAGTTTGAGCCCCGTGTCAGGCTCTGTGCTGACAGCTCAGAGTTAAAGATTTTTTAAAGTAAATAAAGAAAATGGCTTTTATAGGCAGAAGGGGGCAGAAAAAGGAAGTTTCTAGCAAAGAATGGATTGTTTCCAGACAAGGTCACCTTCCTACAGAGAACACAAGGGGTCTATCAGGCGATTACCTTACCAGTGCTGAACAGGTAATTCTCCTGGCTAAAGGTAGACCAGGTAATTGACTGGTTAAAGGTCACGTCCCTGGGAGAGGCTGAAACTGCCATTAGGTTAGGTATTAAGTCTTGGGTTGCTGACACCAGACTTAGCACAAGTAACTCCATTTTTGGTATTTTGGGACCTAATGTTGTTTTTCTTTTTCTTTCTTTTTCCTTTTCTTAAATTTCTTAAAAACATTTATTTATTTTTGAGAGACAGAAAAAGACAGATCATGAGCAAGGGAGGGGCAGAGAGAGAGGGACACACAGAATCAGACGCAGCCTCCAGGCTCCGAGCTGTCAGCACAGAGCCCGACGTGGGGCTTGAACCCACAAACTGTGAGATCATGACCTGAGCCGAAGTCAGACACTCAACTGACTGAGCCACCCAGGTGCCCCTTTTCTTTCTTTCTTTCTTTTTTTTTTGAGAGAGAGAGCACAAGTGGAGGAGATGGAGAGAGAGAGAGAGAGAGAGAGAATCTTAAGCAGGCTCCACCCTCAGCATGGAACCCCACGCGTGGCTCCATCCCAGGACCCCGGGATCATGACCTGAGCCAAAATCGAGTTGGACACTCAAACAACGGAGCCACCCAGGCACTCCTGCTGTCTCTTTTTTAACAGTGGT
The DNA here is from genome assembly GCF_006229205.1 of Suricata suricatta. Lineage (NCBI taxonomy): Eukaryota > Metazoa > Chordata > Mammalia > Carnivora > Herpestidae > Suricata > Suricata suricatta. Next base: position 135,062,726 of record NC_043708.1, read on the forward strand.
GTTAATATTGTCCATTCACTTATATGAATGAGCCCCTGTGACATGACGCTTATGACCCAGGGATAGAAGAGAGGGCACATTCCATTCCTGGGGGGCCTCAGGTCACTGGGGGTGTCAGGGGGATGGATGTATAAAGAGGTCTTTTCACTATACAGTGGATGTGATTGAAGGGAGTGTTAGCTTAGCTAGTGTCATCTCTTTGGAGAGCAGTTGGGTAGCACGCATCCTTTTATAAAACGCACGTACCCTTTCATCCAGAAAGTCCACTTAGAGTGACCGGATACCATAGAAATACTGAAGGATACTCAGAGACGAAAGAGCAAGGTTTTCACTGCAGCACTGTTTATGGTCTCGTGCGGCACCTCCATGACTCAGTCGGTTAAGCGTCCAACGCTTGATTTTGGCTTGGGTCATGATCTCACGTGGGCTCGAACCCTGCATAGGGCACCTCGCGGAGCACAGAGCCTGCTTGGGATTCTCTCCCTCTCTCTCTGCACCCCCAAAAAATAAGTAAAATAAACTTTAAAAAAAAATGAAGTACATCTTTTATTTGCTGATCCAGAAAAATGTATTGTAATACACTAAGTGAAAATAGAAAGTTGCAGAGAAATATCCCATTGTCATATACATACATATATATGAAAAACACATATATGTGAAAAACTGAAGGTTCCTAAACCAAGAGAGAGCATGGGGGAGGGGGTTAGGGGAGACTCAACTTCTGTATATAATTCCATATGGTTTGAATATTATGTAATAAGCATCTGTTACATTTATAACCAGAAAAAGAACAAACAAGATAAATACTTTTTTAATTTTTAAAAGCAAATGCCACGGTAACGTGGGTGCTGAACAGTGTCCCAAGTCCTAGCGCAACTCACTCTGGCCACGTCCTTCACGTTGAGGCTTTTCCTCTGGCTTCCTTTCCACCATCGGGAGGGGTTGAGGGGAGTGAAGGGTTAACGGGGCTGGGGGAGGGGAAGAGGAAATGAGGTGGGGAAAGAAGGGAGAGGGGCCCTCAGGCAATCCCTGTGCTGGGTGGCTGGCCACGGCCCTCCGCTGGAAGGGGAGGGGGGCGTGGGGGGTGGGGCTGCGCTGTTCCTGGTAGCCAGGAGCACAGAGAAAGATAAGAACTTAATATAAAGTCAGGTGGAGATGAGAACAGGATGGTCCTGCCTAGAACAACGGTTTGGTTCTCAAAGTGTGATCCTCAGACCCTGAAGGGGGAGGGGCGGGGCTATCCCGGAAGTCACCTTCGCAGTGTTAAAGTTTGCCCACGTGGGGAAAACTGCTGGCACTCTACCAGCAGTCACGACACAGAAGCACCAAACCACTGTAGCAGTGATTTGATTGCTCACCACGTCATTCTTTGGGTTTTAAGAAAAAGTATGAAGGTATTCTTAATAAAGCAGCAAAAAGTAATCACTATATTACATCGTAACTCATGGGTATACTTTTTGCAAATAGCCTAGATAATATAAGTGGGAAGTGTGCAGAAAGGGACCCTGATGGAGGCTCAGATCAGACGGGTTGTCTTCTGGGAAAGCACTTAGGCTTATTTGAGTTGCTTTTTTCATAGAACACCATTTTTTAAAATATTTATTTCATTTTGAAGGGAGGAAGGGGCAGAGAGAGAGAGGGAATGAGAGCCCAGTGCAGGGCTTAAACCTACAAACAGCGAGATGACCTGAGCTGACATTGGGCGCTTAACCAGCTTAGCCCCCGAGATGCCCCAACATTTAAACTTTCACGGAAAACTAAAATTTTGGAAAACTTGTACATACCCCCTGAACTTGAGAGCTTCCCAGTTCTTAATGATGTTGCTAATGAGATTGGTGGCACATCCAAGTGTGATTTTTTTCATACTGTGTAGAGAAAAGCGTCAGTTTTTAGAAGATTGGCATAACTCAGCAATCCAGTATTTTCCGGGTGACCAGTGTGATGTTAAAGTGTTATGCATGATTAAAAACTCTATTCAAGAAGGAGTTTAGGGGACAGCTAGGTGGCTCAGCCTTATAAGCCTCCAGACTCTTGGTTTCACCATCGGTCATGATGTCACGGCTGGTGAGTACCAGCCCCTCATCAGACTCCGCTCTGAGAGTGCAGAGCCTGCTTGGGATGGTCTCTCTCCCCATCTCTCTGCCCTCCCCTCCTTGCTCTCTCTCTGTCTCTCTCTCAAAATAAATAAACTTAAAAACTATTTTTAAATGAATGTATTTGAATGTAACAGATGCGAATGTAGCAGAGGAAGAAAGGCGCATTGATGTTGTTCTGGGTTCCACGTTATCTTCACCATATGTGAAGATAAACCGGAAGAAACAAAGGAAAGGCGAAGGCACGTGGTGAGAAGCAGCTGGGCTTGGGCAGAAGATTCACCTGCCCTTGGCCGTCAGCGCGTGCTTTGATGTAAGAAGTGAAGAGGCTGCGCGGACCCAGGCTTTCAGAGAAAATGAGGGCATTAGAACTCCAGGAATCTTCACTGCTTCACACTGGATGAAAACAAGCGTGTGACAGTCACAAGGCTGTGGGAGGACCGGTATGGACCGCATACAACCGGCCGGCTGACTGTTCTTCACGCTCAAGGACAGCACATAAAATTTTGGGCACGGGACAGCCCAGCGGCGCTTCTGGGAACTCGCACGCTTCTTGTAAAGATCCTAAACCTGATAACTGAGCAGAAAATCAATCATTTTCTCTCCGCTTTCATGGGGAAGCCTTGAAGTGAGATTATGTTTCCTCTGCAAAATTATTTGATCAGGATATGTTTTAATGAAAGGAGCTATAAAGCTAATTTTTGACACAGAAGCACCTGTGGAAATTTGGAAAATTGCAATCATTTTGTCTCAGTCAAGATCAGTGGTTTACTTTAACTCAAGTGGCACACATCCATCTTTAACTCAAGTGAAAGTCTTATCTCCAGAAATGTTACCTCTTAGATGTTCTGTTCATGAATCTTCCACTTTAAGGCGGATGTATCCTTCAATGCCTTGCCCGTCTTATACGAAGGTTGTGGTACAGAAATGTGTTTGGGCTTTGTCCCCCCGTCCCTGGCACAGAACTCCTAAACCCCTTGGAATTTCCCGAGTGACTGAAGTGTCCTTCATTATTCATAAACTGGGACAGAATCTCCTCTGCTCAGGACCTTCTGGACCTCACTCTCGTGTACCTCTTCATCTGACTGTCCACCAGAATCCTTTAGATATGCCTTATAATAAATTGATAAATGAAAATCAACATTTCCCCGAGTTTTGTGGGCTATTCCAGCGGATTAGGGGACCCGAGGAGAAGGTCATGGAAATCCCCAGTTTACAGCCGGTTGGTCCAAAGGGCAAGTGTCCCAGATCTGCAATTGGCATTAGTCTCGTGGGAATGAGCCTCTCCCCTATGGGATCTGATGTTGTCCCCAGGGAGGTGATGTCAGAATTGAGTTAAATTGTGGGACATTCAGTCCTGCTGAGGATCGGAGAATTGCTTGGTGTGGGAAAACCAACTAGAAAGGGGTACTAGTAGGTAACATAACTAACTAGGTATAGCACACTTTCTTTTTCTCTCCCAAAAATGTATCTTATGGTATGAGCGGCAAGGAGAAATAACTCTCGAAATAGAGGTGCACCCTCAGCTACTGGTGCCCCTGGCCGCTTTCTTTTTCAAAATCAACGACCTGCAACTGCCTTAATTAAAAAAAAAAAAAAAAAAAAGCCCCCTGTGTCTGGTCTCCTTCCTGGTGCGGTGAACCTGGGGGGCCTCGACCAGCCCCCTGTCTCCCCTGACCCTGGGTGCATGGGCACGCTGTCCCGTCTCTTAATTTTCTCAAGCTCCTGCTTAACTCCTGTGGGAAAGAATAGCTCTGAATTGCTTTAATTCAATCACACTTGTAAAAAATTACTTTCTTCCACTCCATCATCTGCTTTTAGAATTGTGGATCTTTAAAAATTAAACGGTTGGGGGATAAGTCACTGGAATCGACTCCTGAAATCATTACTGCACTATATGCTCTTACTTGGATGTAAATTTAAAGATAAATACAATTCATTTTAAAAGTAAAAAATTAAATGTTTGGGGCGCCTGGCTGGCTCAGTCCAAAGAGCATGTGACTCTTGATCTCACGGTCGTGTTCAAGCCCCATGTTGGGTACAGTTTACTTAAAAAAATAAAATGACTTTTTAAAATAAAGTAAGTCTAAAAAATAAAAATTAAATGGCCTTTTATAATGGGGATATTATCTGCAGTATTTGAAAAAGCTATTGAAATCCTCCTTCATGGGGTGCCTGGGTGACTCCGTCGGTTAAACATCCGACTTTGGCTGAGGTCATGATCTCAGTGTTCGTGGGTTCGAGCCCCGTGTCGGGCTCTGTGCTGACAGCTCAGAGCCTGGACCTGCTTCAGATTCTGTGTCTCCCTCTCTCTCTGCTCCTCCCCTGCTTGTGTTCTGTCTCTCTTAAAAATAAACACTAAAAAAATATATTTTTTAATCCTCCTTCGTTTTCTTTTTTCCAAACAAAAATCTGCATGACCAGATCTCCTTCCTATACCTCAGCCAAAACAACACGCACAACACACAATGCAAATTCCAGGTATTTCCATCAAGTCAACTGGGAAGAGACTGGCAAAAATGTAAACAAACAACTCTCCCCACTAAGTTTTCTCCGGAGGGAAACACTGTTTTATTTTATTTTATTATATTTTATTTTTTGAGGGAGAGAGAGAGCATGAGTGGGACGAGGGGCAGAGGAAGAGAGAGAGAACCTGAAGCAGGCCCCACGCCCAGTGTGCCGCATCCAACAAAGGGCCCAATCCCACGACCCTGAGATCGTGACCTGAGCTGAAATCGAGAGTCATACCCTCAACCGACTCAGCCACCCAGGCACCCCTGGATACATAAACGTAAAAAAAAAAATCTACTTTAACTTTTAATTCAGTAAGTGTAGTTTTATATAACTCCTACAAACAAAGCTTTTTGGGGTCCTCGACAACTCCTAAGAGAGTACGGGGGTCCTAAAACCAAAACGTTTGGGAATTATGCTAGAGGAAAGCGCTAGCAAGTCAACAGATGGGTGGATGGGTGGGAGGTGTTTGTGACCCTGTTATTTTTGAAAAAGCCATGTCAGCTGTTTGGTGGAATATTCTAACAGTTACATTGTTTCTTTTGTCTGATTTCCTTATCATTGGATTCAAGTTAAACACCTTTAACAGGAATTTTACATAGATTGTGTCATTCCTAATGCATCCCATCAGGACGCCGCTGATGCTCGTGTGTCCTGTTTTAGTTAGGACTAACTATATTGAGAATTTTCTTTTTGACTGTGATATTTATGTATTTATTTAAGATTTTATTTTATTCTATTTTTTTTCATTTATTTATTTTTTGAGAGGTAGAGTAAGACAGAGCATGAGCAGGGAGGGTCAGAGAGAGAGGGAGACACAGAATTGGAAGCAGGCTCCAGGCTCTGAGCTGTCAGCACAGAGCCCAACATGGAGCTCGAACCCACCAACCATGAGATTATGACCTGAGCCAAAGTCCGACCCTTAACCAACTGAGCCACTCAGGCGCCCCTGTTCTATTTTTTAAAGTTTATTTATTTATTTTGAGAGGAAGATCAATGGGGGAGAGGCAGAGAGAGAATCTCAAGCAGGTTCCGCACTGTCCCCGCAGAGCCCAATGCGGGGCTCAAACTCACAAACCGTGAGATCATGACCCTTGCTGGAGTCGGAGACTTAACCAACTGAGCCACCCAGGCGCCCCTTCAGATTTTATTTTCCGGTGGTCTCTACACACAACATGGGACTCCAGCTTACAACCCCAAGATCCAGAGTGGCATGGTCTAGCGACTGAGCCAGCCAGGGGCACCTTGGTTGTGGTTTTATATGCTGTTGCACCAGGTCGAACGCTATGTCTGCTTCGACACTTACTGACTCTTCCTTTGTGGTCCGATATGTGGCCACATTTGTAAATTCCACCTGTTCTTGAAGACAAAATATGTGCCCCGTATTGTAAGGTACAGAGTTCCGCCTCTGGCCTTGAGAGCAGCTTCGCCATTGTGTTCTTCAAACTTCTATTCTTACAAATTGTTCTAAGTTCTCTTTGTTTCTGAGAGAGGCGTTAAAGTCTCCCAGTATGGCTGTGGATATTGTCTTCTCTATAATTCTATCCATGGTAACGTGTATATTTTAAAACAATGTCAAGTGTAGGTTCGAGGTTGTTATATTTTTCTTGTGAATTATTCTTTTGGTCATTAGGTAACAATAATCTTTATACCTAGTATGGCTTTTTGCTTTAAGATTTACATTGTGTTACATTGTTATGTTGTATTCTGTTATATAATATTGCTATACATTTTTACCTTCAATGATATTTGCCTGATAGATATTTTCTCATGCTTTTTACTTTCGTGTTTTCCACCACCAGGTTTTGCATGTACCCACATGTAGCTGAATTTTATTCTTGTAACATAACTTTGAAAGCCCATGCCTTTAATAGATACATTTAAACGAATCACTGTACAGGGGCGCCTGGGTGGCTCAGGCGGCTGGGCGTCTGACTTCAGCCCAGGCCATGATCTCACATCGTGGGTTCGAGCCCTGTTTGAGGCTCTGTGCCGACAGCTTGGAGCCTGGGGCGTGCTTCCGATTCTGTGCGTCCCTCTCTCTCTGCCCGTCCCCTGCTCATGATCTCTCTCTGTCTCTCAAAAATAAATAAATGTTTAAAAAAATTAAAGAAAAACTAATCACATATACAGAGATTACTGAAGCTTTTTAACTTATTTCTCTCACTCTATTTTGCATTTTCTGTTTGCCATGCTTTTCTTTTGCTTTTTTTGTTTGTTTGTTTGTTTGTTTGTTTCTTTATTTTGAGAGAGAGTGAGAACGCGCACCCAAGTGGGATAAGGACAGAGAGAGAAGGGAGAGAATCCCAAGCAGGATCCATGATCCATTCAGATCATGACCTGACCTGAAATCAAGAGTTGGATGCTCAACAGACTGTGCCTGCCCTTCTTTTGCTTTTGTTTCCACATCCTTTTTAGTTTTCTGTTGGATCAATTAAGATTTCTTTATTCTCCCCCACTCCCTTTACTGGTTTAGAAATTACACATTCTTTTTTTTTTTTTTAATTTTTTTATGGATTTTATTTATTTTTGAGAGACAGAGACAGTGCAAGCAGGGGAGAGTCAGAGACAGAGACAGTGCAAGCAGGGGAGAGTCAGAGAGAGAGGGAGACACAGAATCTGAAGCATGCTCCAGGCTCTGAGCTGTCAGCACAGAGCCCAATATGGGGCTCGAACCCACCAACCGTGAGATCATGACCTGAGCTGAAGCCAGACACTTAACCGACTGAGCCACCCAGGCACCCCTAGAAATTATACATTCTAGTTCTACTCATTTAGAAATTAAATTCTTGGGGCGCCTGGGTGGCTCAATCGATTAAGCCTCTGACTTGAGCTCAGGTCAGATCTCACATTCGTGGGTTCGAGCCCCGCGTCGGGCTTTGTGCTGACAGCTAGCTCAGAGCCTGCTTCCGGTTCTGTGTCTCCTTCTCTCTCTGCCTCTCCCCTCTCATGCTCTGTCTCTCTCTGTATCAAAAATAAATAAAACATTTAAAAAAATAAAAAAAATAGAAATTAAATTCTTTTTTTTAAGTTTATTTATTTATTTTTGAGAGAGAGAGAGTGAGCAAGGCAGAGGCAGAGAAAGAGAAGCCCAAGCAGGCTCCACAGTGTCAGTGCAGAGCCCGATGCGGGGCTCAAACTCACAAACCATGAGATCATGACCCAAGCCAAAATCAAGAGTCAGGCACTTAACCGACTGAGCCACCCAGGTGCCCCTAGAAACTAAATTCTTAACTTGACTCTACAAAAGTTTAAAACTGATCATTTTTCTTTCTGGTTCTTAGAGTTATGAGAAAGTTCTATGATTTCTCTCCAGTTTTTCCTCTCCTATAGTCCTTGTTCTGATTTCATTGTATTTTAGTTCCAGTGAGTTTTCTGAGCTCCCTGATGCTTTTCAGATAGATTCATCAGCACGTTTTGCCTGTTCCTTAGCTCAGGGTAGTGTCTTGTGTTCCATCACTGAACGGGTCTTTCAACAAAGGTCTGTGGTTAGTTAACATCCTCTGTCCAACTCTAGCCTCTATCCTCTCTCCTTTTTTTTTTTAACGTTATACCGTAGCCCAGTGTATGTATACATACATATGCAGAAAAGTACGCAATTATCGATGTAGGGAATGTTCCACAGGTCACTGCCCAGCTCAGGAAACCTCACACCACCAGCACACCAAAAACTCCTGCAACCTCCTCGGCACTGTTTTCCCCCAACGTCCCCCAAAGTAACTGCTATCCTAAATTCTACTAAGATGGACTGGGTTTTGCCTATTTTTGTTTTGATGGAATCAGACAGCATGTACTCGGTTGTATCTTCCCAGCACTGCATTTGTGAGATTCATCCATGCTTCTGCATAACGTAGTTGTAATCTATTCTGTTGCTATCTCACACTGTTTTATGAATCTGCCACCATTAATGGATCCATTCTACCCTGGGTGGACATTCGGTTTTTTTCTGGTTTGGGGCTGTTGTTAATGAGGCTTGTGTCTAGCACTTGTCTTTTGCTCTTGTGTGTATGACATTCCAGTGGATGACACTTAGTGAATTACTGGCTCATAAGTCACTATGTAAGTGTTCAGCTTTCACGAACACTGCCAAATGGTTTTCTGAGGGATTTGGTTAATTTATTTCACACCAGCGACGTGGGGGAGCGTCAGTCTTTCATTTCGGTTTCCCCACATTTTCACTAACACTCAGCACTGACATTCTTTTCAATTTTGGTCATTCTCCTGGGTGTATAGTGGTAATCATGGCAGGTTTTTTTTTTTAACTTTTATTTATTGATTTTTGAGAGAGAGAGAGAGAGAGAGCATGAGCAGGGGCGGGGCAGAGAGAGGGAGAGAGAACCTCAAGCAGGCTCCACATTGTCAGCACAGAGCCTCATGCAGGACTCGAACCCACGAACCATGAGATCATGACTTGAGCCAGAATCGAGAGTTGACATTTAACTGCCTGAGCCACCCCAGCGCCTCTCATGGTGGTTGTAAATCACATTTCCCTGGAAACTGAGGGGACTGAGCTCCTTTTCAGGTACTTAATATTCGTTTAATTATTCTCTTTTATGAAGTGCCTGCCTCAAGTCTTTTTTTTTAATTTTTTAAATGTTTTATTTATTTTTGATACAGAGAGAGACAGAGCATGAGAGAGGGAGGGTCAGAGAGGGAGGGAGACACAGAACCAGAAGCAGGCTCCAGGCTCTGAGCTAGCTGTCAGCACAGAGCCCGACGCAGGGCTCGAACCCATGAATGTGAGATCTGACCTGAGCCGAAGTCGGAGGCTCAACCGACTGAGCCACCCAGGTGCCCCTGCCTCAAGTCTCGTGCCTATTTTTCCCACATTGGATTCTGCCTGTTTGTGATTTATTTAAATACAGTTTGATATATATTCTGGTATGAGTTCCCTTTTTGGATATATATACTGTAAAAGTTTTCTCCCATTCAGTGGCTTTTTTTCCCCCAACAGGCTTCATGCCCAGTGCGGAGTCCAATTCAAGGCAACTCTGGACCCTGAGATCAAAACCTGAGCGGAGATCAAGAGACAGGTGCTTAACCGAGTGGGTCACTCACGTGCCCCAGGGGCTTACCTTTTTATTCTCTTAATATGTGTTTTGATGCACAAAAATTCCTTAATTTTAGTTTAGTGCAACTTACTGGCCTTTTATGGGTATGCTTGGTTTCCTGTTTCATTAATCTTTCCTACCCCAAGACTATGAAGATACTCTGCTGTAGTATCTTCTAGAAGTTTTATTGTTTCAACTTTCACATTAATGTCTATAATTCACCCGGAATTGATTTTTGATGCACCCTCTTTCAGACGTTAAGACGTGCAAAGCAACACGTTTCCAAAATTGATAAAATATAGTAATGTGTTCACCATTTTAATTTTCTTTTATTTTTATTCTTTTTAATGTTTATTTTTGAAGGAGAGACAGAATGTGAGCAGAGGAGGGGCAGAGAGGGAGACACAGAATCCGAAGCAGGCACCAGGCTCTGAGCTGTCAGCACAGAGCCCAACGTGGGGCTCAGACTCACAAGCTGTGAGATCATGACCTGAGCCAAAGTCAGATGCCCAACCCACTGAACCCCCCAGGTGCCCCTCACCTCCATTTTTTAAACTAATACTTTATGGGCATTTTTCTCTGCCATTAAGTATTCTTCTATAAGAGAATTGTTTTTAAGTTTATTTATTTATTTTGAGAGGGGAGTGGGGGAGAGAAAGGAGAGATTGAATCCCAAGCAGGCTGGGTACCGTCAGCACAGATCCCACCAACCGTGGGATCATGACCTAGGCCAAAATCAAGAGTCAGAAGCTATACCGACTAGCCACTCAGGAACCCCTAGAAAAGTTTGTTTTGTGTGTGTGTGTGTGTGTGTGTGTGTGTGTGTGTGTGTGTGTTTAATGTTTATTTATTTATTTTTAAGAGAAAGAGAGATAGAACATGAGTTGGGGGGGGGGCAGAGAGAGAGAGAGTGTAGTGGGGAGAGAATCCCAAGCAGGCCCTGAGCCATCAGCACACTGCCTGATGTGGGGCTGGAACTCAGGAACCATGAGGTCATGACCTGAGCTAAAATCAAGGCTGCTTGGCCACCTGAGCCCCCCAGGCGCCCCAAGAGGTTTTTTTCAATAGCTGTCAAGTACTCGTCACATGCTCTCCCTGGCACAGGTCTGGAATCAGACAAGCGTGGTGAATGTCCTGTCCTAATCTCTTCCAAACTGTGTAATTTTCAACAAGCTATTTAAACACGCTGCGGCTTTAGCTTTCAGGGCGGGTGGTGGGGGGGGTCCAGATCTTGAACTGAGCTGGGTATGCCTTCAGATCTCAATTCCTAATTAATAATTGATTGACTTAGAAGCAAGCCATCAGCCAAAACAATGGATCATTAACTCTAGAACAGTCTTACTTATTAAAGTCTCCTAAAGACCCGGGATAGGCCACAGTCTGTAAGTCCGCTGTTTCATTGGCTGTGACTAAGGATGGCACAGTTACATCAGAACGAATGCTCTCTGGTAGTTGGAAGCTACAGCCCGCATTGGCAGCTGGGAGGGAATGGTAACTGAGCCTCTTAGTCACATTCCCTTATCGGATCAGTGGATCAGCGGATTATTCTTTTATCTGTAGAACTAGTGGTTAGGAGAGGATTCCAACTTTCTCTTGGCTGACGGCCTCAGGAGAGAGTTGCTTAACTTCTCTGTGGCTCACTTTGTCCTCTGTAAAATGGGTAGAGTCAGAGTTCAATACCAACCTTGCAGTGATGGGTTGTCAGAGCGAAGTGCGTGCGCCACCACGCCACGGGAGGACGCGGGAAGGGCCTATCAGAGTGGCTGCCGGTGCTTGCAGGGCTGGTGGGGGCTGGGTGAGACTCGTGGCTGACACCAAAACTGGAGTGCAGGAACCCCAAAGGCTGGACCGTTTGTTTCTCAGGGCCGATGAGAAGATGGACTTCCCGACCCCGGTTTGGCTGGTGAGGTGGTGCCGGTAAATGTTATTAAGAACCAGCCGGGGGAGGAGGACGGACGGTGTGTGTGCACGCCCCGATTTCCTGACGTAAGCACTTCAGCCAGGGCCGATTTCAAAAGACTGGCCTGATGTCACTGACCAGAGTCATACAGGGTTTCATATTAGATAGTATTTCTATCATACAGATGCACCAGCTGCGAATAGCCTCAAGGGAATGGATACTAGTGACATACCGTAAATTAAGTAAGAAGTGATGAGCTTTGAGTTCTTTAATATAATTTATTTTTTAAAATTGTTTATATTTTATTTATTTATTTATTTATTTATTTTGAGAGAGAGAGAGAGAGAGACAGATTGCGAGTGCAAGCTGGGGAGGGGCTGGGAGAGGGAAAGAGAAATCCCAAGTAGGCTCTGTGCTGTGAGCACAGCAATTTTTTTAAATATTTATTTATTTTTGAGAGACAGAGAAATAGACCGTGAGCAGGGGAAGGGCAGAGAGAGGAGACACAGAATCTGAAGCAGGCTCCAGGCTCTGAGCTGTCAGCACAGAGCCCCAGGTGGGGCTCGAACTCATGAACTTCGAGATCATGACCTGAGCTGAAGTCGGACACTTAACTGACTGAGCCACCTAAGCACCCCTAGAAGTTATTTAATTATAAATTTGTATAACTTGATTTTTTTTAATGAATTTCTTTTTTTTTTTTCTCTTTGAGAGAGAGAAGGCATGAGTGAGCATGGCACAGAGAGAGAGGGAGAGAGAGAATCTCATCTGGGACAGAGAGAGAGAGACGGAATGAGAGAGAATCCCACTCTGAAAGCGTGTAGCCTGAATCAGGGCTCGAACTCACCCAATGTGGCTAGAACTCCTGAACCATGAGATTATCACCTGAGCTGAAGCTGGATACTTAACCAACTGAGCCACCCAGGCAGCCCTGTAACTTAATTTTGTTTAAGTTCATTTCAGAAATCTCTGCACCCAACATAGGGCTCGAACTCAGGACCCTGAGATCAAGGGTCTCCACTCCTCCAGCTGAGCCAGCCAGCGGCCCCTACAGAACCTAATAGTTCATAATGGCTGTGTTTAACAACCCGCCTGCAAAGTTAACAGTGGACGCTCGGGAGCCTGTGCGAACTGGGCACAGCCACCGCTGAATTAGTCCCCGGCTTTGGAGCCTGTAATCATGGACAAAAAACATTCATGTTCAGTCCAGGACCCGGCCCTGGAACAGTGTTAAGGATACGCTCAGGGTACTTCTTAAATGCTAGTGCTCGTCCCTCCCCCACGACACAGCCCAGAAGGTGACCTTTTCCTTCCCTGACTCTAAGCTGTTTATCATCCCAAGCCACCGGCACCCCGCACACTTCAGGACGGACAATCCCAGGAATGCCTGGGACGCTCACGTAGGACACCGTGGCCAGCCATGCGTTGAACCCACGTCAGGTGCTCACAAGGTCACCCAGATGGCCCCAAGGAGAGCGACCTGCTCCTCTCTCGGCCCCGTGACACGGGTTAGGAATGCCCCTGGCAAATAGACCTCTCCAGTCCACCGCCCTTGTGTGTTTCAAAACCTGGATCCAAACTACCATTTCCCACTCGACTTGTCTTGTCTCCATCGCGTGTCTACCCCTGCAAGTCACGGAGACAGTCGTGGTGGTGACAACTACATGCTCTGGGCACGTGCTCTAGGATTAACCCACGTAAGCCTCATAGCAACCCCGTGAAGTAGGTACTATTCTTGTCCCAAGTCCTGTGGACGAGAAATCAGAGCTCAGGCCGGGTGCTAACCTGCCCACGGTTACAGTATAGAAAGGACCCGGTATTTTTGCTTTCTCCCTCAAATGCCTTCCTTCCTCAGTTCACGCACGACTATATTATATTCTTTAACATATTGCTTACTACTAAGCGTTCTCGGGCGTAAAGGCAGTACTAGAAACGATGGGTCTGGAAAGATTGCTCAGGAGAGGGTGTGCTGTGGAATGGGGTGGGGGAGGGACCACTGATGAGACCGTGGGGGTCACCAACACTTAAGGGCCCCCGAGGAAGAGAGGACCCAGAGGGCTGTCATAGATGTCCACGCAATGGCCCATGGCGGGGAAGCGACAACGTGGAGGAATACCTAGGCACCAAAATCCAGAATTCTGGATTTAGCGATCCAGAAGCCATCGCTGATCTTGGCAGCGGTCTCTTCTTTATTTCCTTACCGGACGGGGCGGAGGCTGACCCGGACGAGACCCCAGTCACAGCGGGTTGAAGAAAGGCTGGGAGGTAGCAGTGAGGTCAGCCAGTATAAACTCTCTTCCAACGAGAACGCGGGAGGGAGACGCGAGATGGGCGGAGGGTTTGGGGGGGTGTAGCTCTTAGTTTGTTGTTTTTTAATGTTTACTTATTTTGAGAGCAAGAGAGCACAGGGGAAGGGCAGAGAGTCCCAAGCAGGTTCCGCACTGTCAGCACAGAACCCGATGAGAGACTCAAACCCACGAACCGCGAGATCATGACCTGAGCCCAAGCCGGACGCTTCTGCCTCCCCGGCGCCCCTGTTGTTGTTTTTAACTGGGAATACCGTTAGCAAATTAATACGCTGAAGGGAAGGAGCCGGCGGAGGTGAGGCTGAAGGTGCCAGTGAGAGAGGAGGGTGATGGGGGAGGGAGCTGAGGGCTCCAAGCTGCAGAGCGGGGAACGAGTGGCAGTGGGTGCTGCCGGTGGCCTCCGAGCCTTTCGGTGGGTGAGGGGGATGAATAGTTGGGGACAGCTCACCACGGCCCGCCCGTAAGAAGTGAGGATTTCTCGGGGCACCTGAGTGGCTCAGTCGGTTGAGTGTCCAACTTCCGACTTCTACTCACGTCATAATCTCGCAGTTTGTGAGTTTGAGCCCCGCACGGGGCTCTGCTGTCAGCGCAGAGCCTGCTTCAGATCCTCTGGCTCCCTCTCTCTCAAAAACAAATAAATATTAAAAAATTTTTTACAAACTGAGGATTTCTTTCCACCATGTGACATCACAAGCAGTAGGTGGAAGCTGATGGGCTGCAGCCTGGGAAAGGGCCCTCACCAGACACGTAATCAGCCCACACCTTGAGCTTGGACCTCCCGGCCCTCAGAGCTGCGAGAAATCAACAATTGTTGTTTCCGTCGCCCAGTCTACAGTAATTGCTACAGCAGCCTGGCCTGTAGCCCCGTGTGCAGAATGAGGAAGTGAGTCGTTCTGCCCAGAACAGGGCAGGACTTCAGCTCGAGGTCAGTGATTTTTCCACTGTGTCACGGCATGTACCACAGGTGCCTGAAGCCTCCCCTGACTTGGTCAAACAGAAAATACGTCCTTGGAATTGGTCTCCCTGGTCTCAACCTAGACACAGGACTTCTGCGCAAGCACTTGCCCTTTTCCTCCAAAACAGATTTACTTCTTTGATGATTTAGACCTGACTTTCGTAAAGAGGCAGATAGGTTTTCTCCCTGATCTACCTACTGGTAGTGGCGGCACGGAGCCCATGTGGAGAGAGTTCTGTGATCGACTAGCCAGGTCTGCCAAGGGCAAGGCAAGGGGAGAGTTAATCCTGTGTGCTAAACGTTTGCCCAGGCTAGTGAAGAGCTGGGGTAGGGGACAAACTGGACAGGCTCGCTTGGCAGAAAAGCTCGGGAAGGGAAGAGATTCCGGAGCAGTCTGGTTTCTGTCTCCCGGCTGAGCAGTCTGGAGCCGTGTGGCTGCCGATTGAGAAGATTTCTGCCTATACGGGGGTCAAGGCAGGGGGACCCACGAGGGAGAAGCACACTCAGCCGCAGCCCCTGCGGTTTTATTGCCCTCCCCACCCCCACCCCCCCCGACCTTGAGTCCGGGGCACAGCGAGCAGGAGCAGGCAGTTACCAAGATTTCCGGGCAAGGCTTACTCTTGGCACCCAGGCCCGAGGAGCCGCGGAGGCCAAGGGCCTGTCAGAAGAGCTTGGCAGGAGGAATGCTGAGTTTGTGTTC
>NC_043708.1:135078341-135079977 GCF_006229205.1 Suricata suricatta
CTCACCAACTTGGCACCGAAGCTCCGAGTCCAGATGAAAGGACTCATCGCCCCACAGTGGGGTTGCCAAAAATGATGAATTTTTGGGAGGGTCATGAAGGGGGTTCAGAGCTGACGTCCAAGAAAGACTTCTTGAAGAGATCTTTGGTGCAGAAAAGCGATTTTACTAAAGCCCAGGGACAGGACCCATGGCAGAAAGATCGGCCCTGGCGTTGTGAGGAGAGACTGGGTGTATCCCTGGGAACTGGGGGTGGTGAAGTCAGGAGGAAGTTTCCAAAGAGATCTTTATATTCTCCAGAAGACTCGCAGGATCCAGGAGGCCTGGCTGTTGTCAAGCTAAGGTTGTGTTTCCCTCTAGCAAAGCGTTAGCATGAGACAGAAGGGAGGTTCTACTCTGTCCCTGCCTCAAGCAGTTGTCAACGGGCTGCAGGTCATAAGGACATTTAATTTTATCGGCCATTTCCTTCTGCCTTTGTTTCCCAGGTCAGGTTAAGCATCTGACTCTAGATTTTGTTTTGTTTTTTTCTAATTTTTTTTAATGTTTTATTTATTTTTGATACAGAGAGAGACAGAGCATGAGAGGGGGAGGGGCAGAGAGAGAAGGAGACACAGAACCGGAAGCAGGCTCCAGGCTCTGAGCTAGCTGTCAGCACAGAGCCTGATGCGGGGCTCGAACCCACGAACGTGAGATCTGACCTGAGCCGAAGTCGGAGGCTTAACCAACTGAGCCACCCAGGCGCCCGTGACTCTTGATTTTGGCTTACATCTCGGTGTCCCGGTAGATCATGAGATTGAGCCCTGAGTTGGGATCCGTGCTGGGTGTGGAGCCTGCTTGGGATTCTCTCTCTCCCTCTCTGACCCTCCCCTGCTCACTTGTTCATTCTCTCTGAAGAAAGGAAGGAAGGAGGGAGGGAGGAAGGAAGGAAGGAAGGAAAGAAGGATTGTTGAGATGTTTACAGTGCAAAAAGGCAGGTGTTTTTGTTGTTTTGAGAGCACACGCACAAGCAGGGGAGAGGCAGAGAGAGGGGGAGAGACCCAAGGCTCCATCTCATGAACCTAATGGTGAGATCATGACCTGAGCCAGATGCTTAATGGACTGCGCCACCCAGCTGCCCACGCCCCCCGGTTTTCACTGCAGCGCAGGGGCAGGGCCCCGGCACCAAGAGCTGCACTAGGGGTGTGCAGAACTGATTATATACTTCCTAATTGGAGGAGGCAAAGGACAAAAGGTTTTCCATATGTTAACGAAGACAAACAGGATCCTGGAGGCTGGGTATTTGTCAAGCTAAGGTTGTGTTTCCCTCGAGCCAAGTATTAACATGAAGGCAGTACTGAGTTCTTGGAGGAAAATCCTACTCTGCCCACCTCAAGTAGTTGTCAACGGGCTGCGTGTAATAAGAAAATTTAATTTTATCTCCATTTCCTTTTGCGTTGGTTTCCTACATCCTCTACATCAGGTTTGATCTGGGATTTCTTCTTCTCTAAAAAAATTTTAATGTTTCTTATTTATTTTTGAGAGACAGAGAGAGACAGAGCGTGAGCAGGGGAGGGTCAGAGAGAGAGGGAGACACAGAATCTGAAACAGGCTCCAGGCTCTGAGCTGTCAGCACAGAGCCCGACGCGGGGCTCGAACCCAC
>NC_043708.1:135080077-135119120 GCF_006229205.1 Suricata suricatta
CACCGTCACCCCAGAACTCCAAACCTACTGAGCCACCAGGGACCCCTCAAGAATTCTTTCTTGGCCGTTGGCTCTGAACCCCACATCAAAACCCCTGGGATAGAGACAACCTCAAGACGCCCTTCACGCCCCATAGGGACCTCGGGATGAGCACCCTTGTTTCCACAGTATCTGACAGCCACACCTGGGGTGGAAAGAAAGGGGAGTCTTCTCTGCACCTTTCTGTGGCGCCCTTCCTCCTCGGGCTGTTAAGTGCTGGGCGTCCAGAAGGCTGATCTCCGTGGGAACCTTGGAGGTGCCACCTAGGTCCTCCTAGGACCTAGGTCTGCCCCGTGAGAAAGCTGGGAAGGGGGCAGGGAGACATGGAGTGCTTAAGAGGGTCTTGGAGCCCAGGGAGAGGGGAGCAGGTGGGGGGGCCTGTGGGGGACAAGCCCCTCCAGCAGCTCCCCACTCCCCATCCCCCCATCACCTGCCGAATCTGAGGGAACTAAGGGCATCGTCCCCAGGACAACAACGGGGCCGCCCCTGGGGTCCTGTTGAAGGCAAGAAACCAATAGACGTGGTGAGGCACATTTGCTTCCCGGAGCCAGGGAACCGGAAGCTGGACGGTCCCGAGCGGGTCCCTCGTCAGTGCGCGCTGGTGGAGAGTCTGAGCTTCAGCACTGGGTCTGGGACATCAGAACACGGGCTCTGGGCCAAGTCCCAGAAATTCTCAGGGAGGGGGAGGGGCAGGAGGAAAGAGCCCACAGTTCAGGTAAGAGATAGGGAGGGAGGGAGGTAGGGAGGGAGAGAGAGAGAGGTAACAAACTGCAGAGACAAACTCCGGAACCTGGGACCCCGGCGGCGGGCCTGCCTAAGAGGGAACAATAGAGGGGAGGTGCTGGGGATTTCCAGCAAAAACAACAACCATCCGACAGAGAAACAACGGAGAAGTCCCGGCCCCCCGCAGTGAGGCCCTGCCCCCAATCAACGGAATATTAAGGCAAATCCAGCTGTCTGCGGAGAGGTAGTGAGGGTTGTGTAAGCCATCTGTGGGAGGAGACCAAGAGGTGGAAGGTTGGGACCAGCCAGACGCTCACGCAGGTGACCTGGGTGCAGCCCCAGGAGAACAGAATTGCTCGCAGGTGAAGGAAACCTCATTCCGTCTCTTGATTCTTGTTCTGGAGAAAGCTCTTCTTGGGATGGGGTGGGGCGGTCGGTCAGCACAGAGCCAGAAGGTGGCAGTGTCTACTCAGGGAGGGTCATAGGGGCGGGTGTCCCTCACCCAGCCGCAGCCAGAGTCACGGGGTACACAGCCTCCTGTGGCCTCTCGCCAAGATCCAAACTGCCCGGCCTTCCTGCCTGGGGTGGGGTGAGGGCCCTGGCCTTTTGGCCTTTGAGATCTAATATGATCTCCTCCCACTCCTGCCCCACAGGCGGTGGGACCCCCAGCTTCCTCCTTGCTGCTCCCAGGGTCCCGGAGGCCTTGTTTTCCAGGATCTCTGGGCACAGCGAGCGCTGCTGCCCTCCTCAGACCCTGCCTCTCACGTCCAGGCCCCTTCGCCTCGCTCCGCTGGGCACCATCCCAGACTCAGCGCCGCATCTGAGACCCCTCCTCACCCAAGATACAGCTCGGGCTGTAAAGGAGCACACCTAGCGGGAGCACAAGCCGTTCGAAATGGACCATTACAGACTCTGGCCTCAAAGTCTGTAGTGCAGGGCGCCTGGGCAGCTCAGGTTAAGCGTCCAACTCTTGTTGATTTTGGTTCACGTCATGATCTCACGGTTCATGAGCTTGAGCCCCACAGTGGGCTCTGTGCTGACAGCGTGGAACCTGCTTGGGATTCTCTCTCTGCCCCTCCCCCAGAATAAATAAATAAAGACTTAGAAAAGAAAGAAAGGAAAACATACTGGGGGGCACCTGGATGGCTCAGAGCATGTGACTCTTGATCTCAGGTTTGCAAGTTTGAGCTCTACGATGGGTATAGACGTTACTTGAAAAAAATGTTTTTAAAAAAGTAAAGAAAAGGGGTACCTGGGTGGTTAAGTTGGTTAAGTGTCTGACCTTTTTTTTTCTAATGTTTATTTATTTTGGGGGCACCTGGGTGGCTCAGTTGGTTAAACATCCAACTTTGGCTCAGGTCATGATCTCACAGTTCATCGGTTCGTGTCCCATGTCGGGTTCTGTACTGACAACTCAGAGCCTGGAGCCTGCTTCAGATTCTGTGTCTCCCTCTCTCTCTCTCTGCCCCACTCCTGCTCATGCTCTGTCTCTCTCTCTCAAAAATAAAAAAATAATAATAAATGTTTATTTATTTTTGAGAGAGAGAGAGCACACATGTGTGCATGCTTGAGAGCAGGGCAGGGGCAGAGAGAAAGGGGGACAGAAGATCCAGATCCAAAGTGGGCTCCATG
This sequence comes from Suricata suricatta, assembly GCF_006229205.1. Taxonomy (NCBI): domain Eukaryota; kingdom Metazoa; phylum Chordata; class Mammalia; order Carnivora; family Herpestidae; genus Suricata; species Suricata suricatta. Next base: position 135,082,472 of record NC_043708.1, read on the forward strand.
CTGACAGTGGAGAACCTAAAGAGGGACTCAAACTCATGAACCCCAGAGATTATGACCTGAGTGGACGTTGGCTAGCATCTGACTCTTGATTTTGGCCCAGGGTTCATGAGAATGATTCTTTCTCTCCCTCTTCTCTCCTGCTCATGCTCTCTCTCTCAAAATAAATAAAAACACTTTTTAAAAAGTAGGGAAAAGAAAAATCCATCCTAAAATTCATATGAAATCTCAAAGGACCCTGAATAGCCAAAACAATCTTGACAAAGAAGAGCAAAGTTGGAGTCTCACACTTCCTGATTTCAAAAGGTACTACAAATCTATAGTAATCAAAACAACATGTTACCGGCATAAAGACAGACATATAGGCTGATGGATTAAAATAGAACGCCCACAAATGACCCCTTGTGTGAGTGGTCAAATGATCTTCAGCAATGATGCCAACCAAGACCACTCAATGGGGAAAGGACTGGCTTTTCAACAAATGGGGTCTGGAAAACTGGATATCCACATGCAAAAGTTGGACCCTTACCTCACACCATATACATAAATTAACTCAAAATGGATCAAAGACCTAGACCTGAGAGGTAAAGCCATAAAACTTTATAAAAGTATAAAACTCTTTTTAAAATTTATTTTAATGTTTATTTTTTGAGAGAAAGAGAGACAGAGTGCAAACAGGAGTGGGGCAGAGAGTATAGACACACAACATAACAATATTTTGTTAGTTTCAGGGGTACAACACAGTGATTCAGTAGCTCTAGACATGACGCCATGCTCACCACAAGTGTCGCCATCATCCGTCAGCTCACAACACTGCTGCAGTTCCACTGACTGCACTCCCTGAGCCGCACCTTTCATTCCCATGACTTACTCATCCTGTGAGGGGAAGCCTGTGCCTCCCACTCCCCTTCACTCCTTAAAGATGATCTATAAGTGGCCAAGAAGCAAAAAAAAGTTATCAACATAGTCACTGGGGAAATGCCACAGTGAGATAACACTTCATACTCATTAGAATGGCTACTATTAAAAGAAGAAGACGGGTGCCTGGGTGGCTCAGTCAGTTAAGTGTCCAACTCTTGATTTCACCTCAGGTCATGGTCTCAAAGTGCATGAGTTCAAGCCCCACATTGGGTTTTGCACTGATGGTGCCTGCTTGGGATTCTTTCTCGTTTCATCTCTCTGCCCCTCCCCTGCTCACACTTGCTCGCTTGCTCTCTCTCTCTCAAAATAAATAAACTTAAAAAAATTACTTTAAAAAAAGACCAACCCCCCCCCCCGAAAATAACAAATATTGGCAAGGATGTGGAGAAACGAGTCTTCTTGTCCTGTTGGCAAGAATGTGAAATGGTGCAGCCAGTGTGGGAAACAGTATGGTGGTTCCTCAAAAATTAAAAATAGTAGCATTATTGTATGATCCGGCAATTGCACTTCTGGTTGAACACCTAAAAGAGCCGAAGTAGAGTCTCAGAGAGATGTTTGGACCGCATGTTCGCAGCAGCGTTATTCGCAATGGCCAAAAGACGGAAGCGTCAAAGTGTCTACCAACGGAAGAGTGGAGGACAGAGGTGCAGTCAACATACAGTGGAATCGTGTTCAGCCTTCAGGAGGAAGGAAATGCGGTCACCTGCTCCACTATGGATGAACCTTCAGGACACTGTGCTCCATTGAATGAACCAGATACCAAGGGACAGATACCATATGATTCCACTTACACGATGTGCCCAGAATTGTCGAATTTATAGCGACCGAAAGTAGGATGGTGGTTGCTAGGAGCTGGGAGGGGGGAGAAAATGAGGAGTTAGTGCTTAATGAATACAGAGTTTTAGTTTGGGAAGATGAAGAAAGTTCTAGAGAAAGATGGTGGTATATACCTAAAGTCCCTGAAGCCTCACCCAGAAATGATTAAGACAGTAAATTTTGTTATGTGTATTTTACCACAATATTTTAAAGTTTATTTATTTTGAGACAGAGCATGAACAGGGGTGGGGTAGAGAGAAAGAGAGAGAATTCCAAGCAGGGTCCAGGCTGTTAAGCACAGAGCCCAACTCGGGACTCGAATCCATGAACTGTGAGATCATGACCTGAGTGGACATTAAGAGCCAGATGCTTAACCGACGAAGCCACCCAGGTGCCCCTGCCACAGTTTTTTTTTTTAACTTTTTTTTAAATGTTTTACTTATTTTTGATAGAGAGACACACAGCATGAGGGGGGAGGGGCAGAGAGAGAAGGAGACACAAGACAGGAAACAGGCTCCAGGCTCTGAGCTAGCTGCCAGCACAGAGCCCAACACGGGGCTCGAACCCACGAATGTGAGATCTGACCTGAGCCGAAGTTGGAGGCTCAACCCACTGAGCCACTCAGGCGCCCCCACAGTTTTTTTTTAAAAGTCCTCTGGGGGCTCCCAGCTGGGTCAGTCAGTAGAGCATGTGACTCTTGGACTCAGTGTCCTCAGCTCAATCTCCACATTGGGTGTGCAGCCTACTGAAAGAAACAAACAAATACGTCCGTGTGTCCTTCGGTGTCCCTGCCACTGGAAACTTCTCACTGGAATCCATCCCAGGCAGTGGCTCTTGCCATCTTGTTTTGTGCCCTCACCCCCTCCATTTCATCTCTCTAGCCTTCCCTGTCTTCTCTCTTCTTGGAGTCTCTTTTCCCTAAGCTCCCATTAGGACGCTGGTAAAGCCGTTTAGTCCCTCGTGTTAACCACATCCCTTCAGCCATGTCCCTGGCACCGCCCTCCCCTTCCTCAACCAAGTGGCTCATGGAGATGTTTTCCCAAACAAAACTGTTCTCGCCCTGCTAAATGCATTGAAAAGTGCCATCTGGTGTGCACGCTGGTCTCCTGAGGAATCGAGGCGTCCAGGCCCGCAGCTGAGACTCAGAGCTCCTCTCCCCCAGCTGCCAGGCTGAGGCTCAATCCAGGAGTCCCAGGAGGGAATTTGTCAGAGTAAAGGCCACTTTGGGCAGCCTCTTGGCAGCCTGCCAACAGCCCCCTTCCGGCAACGCTCCATCTGTGAGCGCCACATAGATCAAGCCTCAGATATGCGGCTGGAGGGGAAAACAGAGAAGGATGACAGCAAGAAGTGATCACCAAGCCAAGGGACGGTGGCCCCAGTGGAACGGAGGTGCTTGGGGCCAAAGCCACCGGGAGAGGGAGACAGGAGGTGATGGAGGACGGGATGTTGAGAAAGCTTGCCCCTGCACAGCACCCAGAGTGGTGTGTGTGTGTGTGTGTGTGTGCGTGCGCATGTGTGCATGCATAATGCCTCAGGAGAGGTCTCGGAGGTGGGGAAGATGAAAGGCAAGTCCAAGAGCTCTTGCTGTGGGTGAATAAATATGACAAGGCAGGCGGTGGAACAGACCCTGATTTCTAGGCGTGGATGTGCGCACAGAGCCCAGAGACGGTGCAGCCACAAGCCTTCAGGACAAAAGCTGCCATTAGATGAGCACTTAGCATGTGCCAGGCACTCAGCACCCATGGTGGCTACGATTACTCTTCCCACACGCCAGCTTTCCCGGTAAACACACAACGTAAGCCACATATATAATCGTGAATATTCTAAGAGCTGCACTTTATTTGCTTATTAAGATACAGAATATTTATTAAAATACAGAACATTAACAAACAGAATGGTGCCTGGGGGCTCAGTTGGTTGAGTATCTGACTCTTGATTTCAGCTCAGGTCATGATCCCAGGATGGTGGGGTCCAGCCCCACCTTGGGCTCTGTGCTAAGCTGAGCGTACAACCTGCTTGAGGTTCTCTCTCTCTCTCTCTCTCTCTCTCTCTCTCTCTCTCTCTCTCTCTCTCTCTGCCACCCCCCACAATCATGCATGCTCTCTCCCAAGTTAATTAGTTTTTTAAATGTTTTGTTTATTTTTTAGAGAGAGAGAGAGAGAGTATTAGTGGAGTAAGGGTCAGGAAACGAGGGAGACACAGAATCTGAAGCAGGTGCCAGGCTCTGAGCTGTCAGCACAGAGCCTGGCGTGGGGCTCAAACTCACAAACCGTGAGATCATGACCTGAGCCGAAGTTGGATGCTTAACCAACTGAGCCACCCAGGCACCCCTCTCCCAAATTAAAGGAGGGGGAAGAGGAAATAAAATGTAACATGGGAGATAGTCTAAGGAGAAATGGGAAACTCCTCTGCATTTTAAAAAGTAAGAAAATAAGGGCACCTGGGTGGCTCAGTCGGTTGAGCATCTGACTCTTGACCTGGGCTCAGGTCACTATCTCAAGGTTCATGAGTTGGAGCCCTGTGTCAGACTCAGTGCTGACACTGCAGAGCCTGCTTGGGATTTTCTCTCTCCTCTCGCTCTCAAAATAAATAAATAAACTTAAAATAAAAAACAAATAAAGTAAAAAATAAACATACATAGTGAAATTAATTACAAAATATATTCTATTTAATCCAATAGATGCAAAATTTTATTTCACCATGTAACCAATATAATTATTAGTGAGATATTTCACATTCTCTTTCTATATTAAGACTTTACAGTCTGCCTTAAATTTGCACTTAGCACACACCTCAGTTTGGACGAGCCACACTTCAGATGCACACTAGGTCATGTGGCTGGTGGCAGTCCTATTGGACAGAGTAGTTTAGACACATTAATTCTAAATATAAGCACTTTAGGGACACCTGAGTGACTTAGTCAGTTGAGCGCCCGACTTCGGCTCAGGTCCTGATCTCACGGTTCATGAGTTCAAGCCCTGCATCAGGCTGTCTGTTGTCAGCACAGAGCCTGCTTCAGATCCTCTCTCCCCTTCTCTCTGCCCCTCCTCCACTCATTTTCTGCATCTATCTCTCTCTTTCTCTCCCTCTCCCTCTCCCTGTCCCTCCCTCCCTCAAAAATAAACATTTTAAAAAAAGGACTGAAAGCAATGTTGCACTGTATGTTAACTAACTAGAATTTGAATAAAAATTTTAAAGAATAATAAAATAAATGTAAGCACTTTAGATATATTAATTATATATCCCCATAACCATGCTTTTGGGGTTTTTTAGATGTTTATTTATTTATTTTGAGAGGCGTGTGCGAGATTGTACATGCATGAGTGGGGAGGGGCAAAGAAAGAGGGAGAGAGAGAGTCCCAAGCAGGGTCAGTGCAACATGGGGCTCGAACTCACAAACTATAAGATCATGACCCAAGCTAAAATCAAGAGTCAGACGCTTAACCGACTGAGCCCCCCGGGTTTTCCATAAATAACCATGCGTTTGTTATCCTCATTTTACAGATGAGAAAAATTAAACACAGAAAGCAAATGGCTGAGTCAGGGTCTAAACCGCCAAGCGCAGGTCCGGAATCTGGTCTCCTAACCGGCAAGCCATGCTGCCACCACGACGCGGCCCTGCCCCCTTGGGGCTTACACAAAAGTCCTGCCTGCTGTAGTTAGCCTCTGCTTCATGCAAGAGAAACTGAAGGCAGGGGGAACCCTTTAGGTGGTCCCACGGGGATTTGAACCCACATGGAGTGAGAACTGGGTGGGCACCATCTCATGCTTCAGTGAGTGCCCAGAAGGAAGCGCGAGGTGTGGCCATCTGCATCCCACACTGAAGGTCAGGTTTGCTTTGAAAAGTCCAAAGGAAAGGGCCCCTTCGGGGCTCAGTCGGTTGGGCGTCTGGCTTTGGTTCAGGTCATGATCCCGTTCATGGATTCAAGCCCTGCATCAGACTCTGTGCTGAGAGTTCAGAGCGTGGAGCCTGCTTCAGATTCTGTGTCTCCCTCTCTCTAGTCCTCCCCTGCACTCTCTCCCTCTCAAAATAAATAAACATTAAAAAAAGAAATAAAAACATGAAAAGTTCAAAGGAATAATGACCCCGTAGCTCAGACTGGGAAGGAAAAAAGGTGTTTGCACCATTTTCTTCCACCAGCATCTTATTTTATTTTTTTAAGGAGACTGTGCCCAACGTGGGGCTTGAGCTCACAACCTCGAGGTTAAGAGCTGCGTGCTTTAGGGACTGAGCCGCCCAGGAGCCCCAACAGGATGCTTGCTCAGCTCCTCCATCCGGCCTCTGCCCTCAGCAAAGTCCCGTTCAGAGCCGTGCAGAGCCTTCACCCCCCTGCTTCGTGGACATGTTTGTGCGGGTTCCTGGCTTCTCCCAGGTTAGACCTGACTGCGCTTTTACCTTCCTGGGGGCACAGCATTTGCACTGCAAGAGTCCGGCCTGAACAGCCCAGTAAATCAAGTCTTTATGTTTCCAACTAGAGCAGAGGTTGTTAAGTTCGGGTCCATAAAAGTCAGGAGTGGTAAGGACACAAAGCCCCGAATGGGTGTGCATCTTCGTGGGGGAGGTTGCTTATTTTCATTGCATTTGCAAGGGGCCCAGGACACACCCGGAGCCCGTGCTGGGCCCGTGTGGCCATCCGATCAGACACTGCACTGTCTGCTCCTTTGCAGACGTTTCTGGCCAAGCACCACGACGTCTGACTCCCCCTTGGTCCTTCCCCCGTGTGTAAGCGGCGGCCCGCGGTGCCTTACACCAAAGAGGCCTGGCCCTTGCCCCGCTGCATCCTCTCCTTGTCCCCTGCCCAGCAGGCTGGTGCTCAAATTCTAGCCACAAAAAGCAGGCTGGGGGCCTACAAATTAGTTCCCTAACCCCCAGGTTTTTCATGACCAGCAAAACGTTTCAGTGTGAAAACTTGAAATACCAAGAGCTTGTATCTGCTTGCCTCGTGTCTCTTTCATCACACGGTGTTTTCGTTTGCCAGGCTGCGAAACAAAGAACCATAGATTGGGTGGTTTGGACAGTGGACATTTATTTTCTTACCGTTCTGGACTCTGGAAGTCCAAGATCAAGGTGTCCACAGGGTCCTTCTTAGCTTGCAGATGGTTGTCTTCTTTCTGTGTCTCCACATGGTCTTCTGTCTGTGTGTCCATGTCCTGATCTCCTCTGATAAGGACATCAGACATACTGGATTAGCACAGACCCAAATGTCCTCATGTTCATTGAATCACCTCTTTAAAAACCCTATCTCCAAATACAGTCACATTGAGGTCTTGGGGGTTAGAACTTCAGCATATGAATTTGGGGTCACACAGTTCAGCCCATAACACATATGTTAACATTTTTGTGATTATAAAAATAACATAGAGGGGCACCTGGGTGACAGTCGGATGAGCGACTGACTTCCGTTCAGGTCATGATCTCATGGTTCATGGGTTCAAGCCCCAAGTCGGGCTCCGTGCTGACAGCTCAGAGCCTGAAGCCTGCTTTGGATTCTGTGTCTCCCTCTCTCTCTGCCCCTCCCCTGTTCGTGTTCTGTCTCTCTGTCTCTCTGTCTCTCTCTCTCAAAAATAAATATTAAAAAAATTTTTAATAACACATGTTCCCCGTAGAAAATTTAGAAACTTCAAAAATGGAGAAATTAACAAAAGAATTTCTGCACAAATCATCCTCTTTCTCCACTTCCATCACCTCCTCCCCAAAGAACACCTGTAATGTTAATGTAATAATAGGGTTGTGTCCATTCAAACCTCTTCTGTGCTTACACAAGCTGCCTCCAGGAACATCCTTGTCCCCACATCCCTCTGCCTGTTCCTGCCGGCGTCCTAGGGAGCACACCCCTTGTGCTGTGAATTAAGTCTTTGTGCACCTTCCCGCTGACTCAAGAATTGTTTTGTTGAAGGCTCCACAAAATGTGAACAATTAGAGCTCAGATTTAAGAGGACATTCCAGGGGCGCCTAGGGGGCTTAGTGGGTTAAGCGTCCCACTTCGGCTCAGGTCATGATCTCGCGGTCCATGAGTTCGAGCCCTCCGGTGGGCTCTGTGCTGACAGCTCAGAGCCTGGAGCTGCTTCAGATTCTGTGTCTCCCTCTCTCTCTGCCCCTCCCCCACTCACACTCTGTCTCTCTCAAAAATAAACGTTAAAAAATTTTTTTTAATAATTGGAAATTCTATAGTGATGTATGTATTGCCATTTTGTTACTTGTTTTATGGTTGATTTTTTAGTTCTCCCTTCCTCTCTTCTCTTGCTCTCGTCTCTCACCCTTAGTTGTGTTAAGAAATTCTAAAAAGGGGGCACTTTTTAAGTAAAAGACACCCACCAGCGTGGCTTCCGACATACTAACCGGGCTCCAGGGGAGGCAATGGGGCTTGAAGTTGTTTTTCTCACTTCATCTTCCCCCTTGGTTGGATTTTCTGCATTTTCTTTAATGAGCTTGTGTTACTTTGGATAACGGGGAAATGAAGACCTGGAATAGACCTGCTGATGGGGACAATCGAAGGGAACCCTGAGCTCCTTTCAGAGCAGGAGGAGGAGAGAGCGGAGCCCGCTGCCCCGGGCACCGAGGCAGGGACCGGGCGGGCCAGGGGACCGGGAGAGATGGCAGGGGGTGGCCGGGAGGAGCGGCTCTCCAGCCGCTCGAGGAGCCTGACACATTTGCAGATGCGCTCCTGCTGCTTGAAATCCGGTCCTTCGGTCTGGACCGATTAGATCCCAGCTCCTGCGGGACAGATGCTGAGTCCCTGCCGGCGTGGGGGAAACAAGGTAAAAGGTTGACGAGGGCCAAAAAGGCCATTCTCACCTTTTTGAAAAGGAAGGAAGCAGAGACTTCAGACTTTGGGCCAGAGGGCTGAGCAAGGATAAAGCAGGGGGCGGGGAGGCCCTGGGAACCAGAGTGGGTTCACGGGCTCCAGGTCAGGGTCGGCTTGTGACCCAGTAGTGGGGATGGGGGCATCCGGAGCAGCCGTTAGTACAGCCAGGTCAGATGGCACCACAGCGGACCCGGCGTCTCCACGGGAAGGTTCTGTCCTGTTCTACGTGCCTTATCGGTCACCAGGGACTAGGTAAGGAGTGGAAACAGGAAAAATATACGCCTGCCTCACGGAGTTGTACTTGGGGGCCATCTATTCATTCATTAAAGCAACTTTGTTTCTATCTTAAATGGAAAAGACCTCGTTCTCAGACCTCATCGAGAGAAGGCAGCTCTTGTAACTGTCCGCTTGTGGGGTTGATGCGCCCGTTGCCCCTCAGGTCGGGTCCGTGGCGACCTCCGCCCACAGGTGGACTCCAGCAGGGCACTAGGGCAGCGTGACTGGGCCCCCGGAACACGCCGGCGACGCACAGATCACATCCCCGGGCCCTCACTCCGTCACTGCGGGGCACCCTGCTGGCTGGCTCCCCCCACGGCCATTTCTCACCTCTTCCTTTCTTCTTTTCTTTTCTTATTATTTTTTAATGTTAATTTTTTAATTTTTAATGTTTTATTTATTATTGAGACAGAGAAAGACAGAGCATGAGAGGGGGAAGGGCAGAGAGAGAAGGAGACACAGAACCGGAAGCAGGCTCCAGGCTCTGAGCTGTCAGCGCAGAGCCTGACATGGGGCTCGAACCCACGAAGGTGAGATCTGACCTGAGTCAAAGTCGGAGGCTTACCTGACTGAGCCACCCAGGTGCCCCTATTTTTTTATTTTTGAGACAGCAAAATAGGGAGAGTGTGAGCCAGGGAGAGGGAGACAGAGAATCCCAGCAGGATCTGCACTGCTGGTGTGGAGCCCGACACAGGGCTGGAACTCACGAGTGTCAGATCATGACCTGAGCCAAAACCAAGAGTTGGATGCCCCTTTTATTTTATTTTATTTATTTTATTATTTTATTTTATTTTATTATTTTATTTTATATAGAGAGAAAGCATGAGCAGGGGAGAGGGGCAGAGAGAGAGGCTCTTTAAGCAACGCTTGTTAACAGTGTGGAGCCCCATGTGGGGCTTAATTCCAGAGTCAGATGCTCAACCAACTGAGCCGCCCAGGCGCCTCTCACCTCTTTCTTTCTAAAAGTACCACAACTCCCCCCTACACCGACCACTTTTCTTCCTTGCACCCATTTGTCTCAGGGAAAGTTGACCCCCATACCCCGAGTCACCCCACTGGCCTAAGGGGAATTCTGTTCCCCTCGAGGGCAGTTGGTTCAGAAAAGGGCCTGTGACCCAGCCTGACAACTATCCTGAGAAGTCCGGGGAGGACTGGGCCGTTTTCTCGCTAAAAGAAAGCCACAGAGTATCAGTTAGAAATGTTTTTATCAGCAGGTAACGGAACCCACCCCACCCCCACCCCTGCCACACACACTGACAAACGGCAGCTTAAGAGTGAAGATATAGGGGCGCCTGAGTGGCTCAGTCAGTTGAGCGTCCGGATTCGGCTCAGGTCATGATCTCACGCTTGTGCATTCGAGCCCCGCGTTGGGCTCTGTGCTGACAGCTCAGAGCCTGGAGCTGCTTCAGATTCTGCGTCTCCCTCTCTCTCTGACCCTCCCCTGCTCACGCTGTCTCTCTCTGTTTCTCAAAAATAAATAAACATTAAAAAAAATTTTTAAGAGTGAAGATATAGAATGAGTTCAGTATAAAAGTCTGGTTCTTGGCATTGGTTTGGTGGCTCAAATAATATTAGGAGCAACATCTCTGTGATTCTTTGTCTTTCACTAACGGTGTTTAAAAGGCTGTCACTCCGGCCGTTATGTCCATGGTAAGGCAGGGGAGGAAAGGAACTTTGCCAGTGACTGATACCTGTCCCTTTTCTAATCAAAGATTTCCCAGAAATGCCCTGGCTTTCTCTCACTTTCATCTCATTGGCCAGGACGGTCACCCGACCACTCCTAGCTGCAAGGCAGACTGGGAAAGTGAGTTTTTGGCTCTTCTTGTCTGTAGAAGAAACAGGAAATGGAGAAGAGGTTGGGAAGTGGGACTAGGTTAGCTACACACAGAAAGCAGCCCTCCTATTTTCCAGGCAGCTGGATGTCTGGCACCATTGCCACCATCTTGGTTCTGGCCAGAGCAGCGAGATGGAAGGAGCCTACATCCAGAGCCAACAACCCCGATGAAAAGTGAGCAAAGTAGGTAAAGACACCATTCATGGAGAAAGGGAAACCAAGTAGCCCAAGAGCATGTGAAAAAATGCCCAACGTCACTCATAAGAGCAGTTAAAATGGAAATAGCACGATACTACTTTATTACCTATCAGGTTGGCGAACATCCAAATGTTTGACAGCATATTCTGTTCATAGGGTTGTGAGGAAGACAGGCCTTCTCACGGGCCAAGGGCAAAATAGCACAGTCTCCTGTGGCGGGAAGAGGGAATAAAGGCCACATGAACTAGGGGCTTGACGTCCTTGCCAAGGTCCCACGTCAACTGACCTAGGGTCCAGCGTCCTGTGGGAGTTCCTATTAAAGACACATCAATGTCCTCATGGATTAAGCCAGTTTGAGGAGAGTTTTTATTTCCTAGCGCCCGCAGTATCTCAAATGATGCCCCTGCCCCCTTCCTGAAGCCCAGGAGCAGAGGTTCTTTCCAGAAGCCAGATCATGGAATCTCGCTGGGTCACCCAGTGACTAGCCAAACCCAAGCAGGTACAGATCCAAAAGCTGAGATCACTGCTGACAGAATCCTCCCAGAGAATGGGCCGTGAGCCTATTCCCAAATCAGTGGGTGGGTGACTGCCTAAGGTAATACTTAACCCGTGCGGTCATGAGAGGGGGCTGCATCTCGAGTGGCCGAAAGCCCTGTTGGAATCCAGGTGTAGGGAACACCCTAAGGAGTTAGGTCTTGAGGTGGTAAGATGGCTGCCTTGGTCTTGCTTGACCCCATGTCCTGGCTTGCTGTTTGGTTTACTGGATTGTCTTTATTTGCATGGCTTTTTCACGGAGCCACTTCCTGGTTCCCGAGTGTTCCCAAACTGCGTGGCAAATGAGGAAATCAGTATTCTGTCTGTCTTTTGAAAAATTGTTCATGAAGAATGGACAGGCCGCGTGGCATCCCTTCTTCATGCTCCTGTCCAACCTCCCTCACTACTGACCTTCCTGGTCTGAGATGTGGTTAAAGACAGATGGCCCACGCCCCCGGGCTACACCGCTTGGTCTGCTGCCTTCTTACCAGAACACCAGTGACTGGGACAGCCTTCCAGGACATTCAGAATAGATGGCCGCCACTCATAGCGCACTGAGGCCCCATCCACGTGTAGGCCAGCGCCAAATCTGCCCAGGCATGGGGCAGGTGAGAGTGAGGAGGCCTGGCTTCTGAGGCTGGGAGCCTTCATGGCCCTGGGGATCCAAACGACTTGGTGTGGTCCTTTCAAAGGTGGAGTCAAGGCCAGGACAAAGGCACGACCAGCACAACCTCACTGAGATCATACTGCCGAGAATCCCCCAATGCCCACAGTTAGGGGCAGGAAGAGGTGTGTGGGTGGGCCAGGCATCCCTGGCGGGGTTCCTGTGTGATCACGTGGCAGCTGCTGGGAGCAGGGAGGTGGGCGGGAACGCGGGTCTTCAGCAAGGGCCCAATAGAGAGCAGGTGCCAAGAGCCGCCGTGTCTTGGGGGCATGATGGTTGTATCTCCAAAGTCGATTAGATGCTGCTGCCCTCTTCCTTGACATCCTTCTAGCCCCCAGAAGGGCTCAGTCTGTGAGCCCGGCAACCGTCCAGACTCCCCTCAAGCCGTGTTTCCGGCAAGTGCCCTGCCGCCAGCCTCATACGCGCCCTGATCACTGCGCTCAGGCAGCACATGTATATTTAGTTTGTCCTCTGCTGTTCGTTTGTGTCTATTCGCAGTTTGTGTGGTGTGTGTGTTGTGTCTACGCTGAATGCAGGCCCCTGAGATCAAGATCTGTCTTCTAGTTTTTGTGAATCACCCTCCGCCTCCTCCACAGACCACACCACCGCCACCACCACTAAGAACTCGCACCTGATACGGGGCATTACATAACACAGACAAAAATGCTCGTAAATACGTTACCGTCACTGACTGTCCAAGGCCCTCCCTGACTGAAGGAACACTATGGGGGGGAAAGCTGAGGTTCAGAGCAGAGGACCGTGTAGAGAGGGGCTCTTTGTTAAGAACAGACCAGGCATCTGTCTCTTTGCTGTCAGAATTACAAAAACCTGGGGGGCGTGTTCCATCGCCTCAGGGGACACATGCACCTGGAAGATTCTTCACAGGGCTGGCAGATCTCAAGAACAACAAGCGGCCGCCATCACATCATCCTGTAGTAGCAGATCGGTGCACAAGAATTTAGAGTCAGAAATTGTCGCTATGGCTTGGGAAAATCTAAAACAGCTTTTTCCTAAAGTCTTCACTATGAGATTCCTTGAGATCGCGACCTAAATTAAATGATTTATTCATAGTGTCAGCTTTTCAGAAAGATATTTCTTAAAACAAAACAAAACAAAAAACACAAACTTTGAAGGGAGAGTGCAAATTGTAGATGTCCCGGGGAGACCGAGGTGCAGGGAGGCTCCTGGCCACCAGGGGGCGTGGTCTCCCCAGTCCTAGGTCGCAAAGCCAAGGATGGCGACAGCGGCCGGCTCCGTCCTCAGTCTGACACAGACGGCGGCCCTCCTGGGAGCCCAGGTGCAGGGATTCAGGTGGGCACCAGACCTCTTCTCCTATTTGGACATTTCCTGCAACGGGTATGCCTGGGGTGCAAAAGGCCACGGGCGGTCAGGCTGGGAGGAGGTCACTGTAAATTACAGGCTGGGCAGGAGTGCTGTGCTGGCAGCCTCGCCCGGGAGCCAGGAAGGCGGTGGTGTCTGAGGCATGACCTCGGGTGGTTGTGTGCTGGATGCCGCGCTGGGCAGAGTCCCACCGGCGAGGCCACGCAGAGCGTGGGTGTGGCAACCACAGCAGAGACGGGGCCCCGGGGCCTGTGGGATCCGCCGCCTGGCCAGCCGCCCCCACCCTGCAGAGCTGGCACAGTGCGGTGCGGCCCAGGCAAAGTCCGCGCTTCCCCGGCGGGGCCCGCTGTGGTCTGGCTTCAGTCTCCCTTCCTCGGCAGCACCTTCTCGAGGAGTAGGTCTTCTCGGCGGAAGGACCCGCTCCTCCCCCAAGCTCTGCCTTCACTCGTTCATCCCAGCACCCAACACTGTCCCGTCGCCACTGTAGCCAGGCTCTTCGGAGACAGAAGACCACCGTGGCTTCATGGACACTGGTCGTATGCCTCCATAGCTTTATTCACGCTTTTCTCCCCCCGCTTCTCAACCAGTCCGGGTTTCACCATCCCCCGGTGAGGCCCTCAAGCCTCACCAGCTCCAGGAAGCCCCTTCTGATTACTCCAGAGTGAGGGAAAGGCTCTCGTCTGCCCCAAACACTGTTACAACCCCCGAGTGCCTGTTACTCTGCCCGGCACAAGTGGGAACTCAGTAAATATTTACTGACTTGAATGAATGAGGCAATCTTGTCTGTCTGACTTCACAGCTTTTTTAAAAAGATTTTTTTAAGTTTACTTATTTATTTTGAGAGAGAGAGAAAGAAAACACATGTGCACAAGCAGGGAGGGGGCAGAGAGAGAAAGGGAGAGAGAGAATCCTAAGCAGGCTCAGTGCTGTCAGCCCAGAGTCCCAAGGGGCACTTGATCTCATGAACTCTGAGATCATGACCTGAGCCAATATCAAGTCAGAACCTTAGCTGACTGAGCTACTCACGCCCCTACAGATTTTATTTTTATTTTATTATTTTTTAAATTTTTAAACATTTCTTTATTTTTGAGAGACAGAGAGAAACAGGGTGGAGGAGGGGCAGAGGGAGAGGGAGACACAGAATCTGAGAAGCAGGCTCCAGGGTCTGAGCTGTCAGCACAGAGCCTCATGCAGGGCTCAAATCCAGGAACAGCGAGATCATGACCTGAGCTGAAGTCAGACACTTAACTGACTGAGCCACTCAGGCACCCCATTTAATTATCTTTTTAAAGTTCATTTATTTTGAGAGAGAGAGAGAGAGAACACAAGCAGGGGAGGGGCAGAGAAAGTGAGAGAGAAGATCCCAAGCAGGCTCTGCACCAAGAGGACTCAGGGCTCCATCCTACAAACCGAGATTATGACCTGAACCAAAATCAGAAGTCCAACGCTCGGGGCGCCTGGGTGGATCAGTAGTTTAAACCTCCGACTTCGGCTCAGGTCAGATATCACATTCGTGGGTTCGAGCCCCACATCAGGCTCTGTAGTGACAGCTAGCTCAGAGCCTGGAGCCTGCTTCTGGATTTGTGTCTCCTTCTCTCTCTGCCCCTCCCCCTCTCGTGCTCTGTCTCTCTGTATCAAAAAATAAATAAAACATTTTTTAAAAATTAAAAAAAAAAGAAGTCCAACGCTCAACCAACTGAGCCACCCAGGTGTCCTAAAGATTTTATATTTAAGTGCTCTCTACACCCAATGTGGGACTTGAACCCAACCCCAAGATCAAGAGTCACATGCTCCACCCACTGAGCCAGCCTGGCATCCCTGATTGGACAGCTTTGATTGCCCAAAACTTTCACTTGGCAAATCATCAAGTCCTGCCTGTGACAGCTGTCCTACTGAACTTGTTTATTACCACTGGATGCTTGGTGGTTGGGTTAGGCAGGGCTCTTGAGCTGGAAGAGACAGCAAGGAATTTATTGGCTCATTGAACCACACCATCGGGGTGGGCAGGAAGGGGTGAGCTGCTTCAGGGACAACAGGAACCTGGGATTATGTCAGGACGCTCTGCTGCTCATCATGGCTTCTCTCTTTGATGTCTTCATCCCTTGCTTCTGCAAACCGGCTTTCTCCACCCAAAAAATGACCATTAGCTGGTCCAGATTCACATCCTTTGAGCTCGCCAATCCAAGAGGAATAGGAATTTCCAACTCCAATTTTGAAATCCTGACAAAAGCTTCGAGAGGGATTGGTTTTTCTGGATCTCATGCCTTTCTCTTGCACCAGTCACTGTGGCCAGAGGCAGTCACGTAGAATGACCGGCAGCTCGTATTGAATGGCGGCATTGGACAAGAGAAGGAGCAGTTGGGCTCCAAAACATGGATGAGAGAAACAGGCATGGCCACTTGGAAGAGCCGCGGCCACCGCCTTGACGGGTGTCTGTGAAGGTGGCAGCATGCACTTGTCATGATTATTCCCTGTTAGTGAGGACAAGGGTCATACCTGCCCATAGCGTCCTTGCTGGAAGACAAGACACTGTTAAATACAGGCTGGTTTGGGGGCGCCTGGGGGGCTCAGTCGGCTAAGCGTCCGACTTCGGCTCAGGTCATGATCTCACAGTTTATGGGTTCGAGCCCCACGTTGGGCTCTATGCTGACAGCTCAGAGCCTGGAGCCTGCTTCCCATTGTGTCTCCCTCTCTCTCTGCCCCTCCCCTGCTCGTGCTGTCTCTCTCTGTCTCGATAATAAACCTAAAAAAAAAAAACCAGGCTGATTTATAGGAAAGGGAGTGTGTGTTTGTGTGTGTGTGTGTGTGTGTGTGTGTGTGTGTGTGTGTTGGAATCTCTCGTGGATTGATCCCCTACGCTTTGCCTGAACCTACAACTGTCCAGGCCCCTGCGGGTGGGGCCATCTGTCTCAGGGTGTAGACCTGGAGAGAATCAGGGCTTGAGCTGTCCCTTCGGGTTTTCCTCCTGAAAAAATCTCCCGAGCCCAGCAGGGCAGTACTGGCTTTCTGCTTCACATGGGGACTGGCTCTAAGACAGTTTTCTCTGTGTGTTGTTGTTGCTGCTGTTTATTTCGGTAGAGAGCAAACGAGGGAAGTTTTGTAAGATGGTGTCTCCCTCGGATGGCCCAGGAGTGTGGCTGTTTGGAGAAGTGAGGCATTCCTGCCACTGGAGCTTCAGGCTTTCCACAGCCCTCTTAGGTAACATTGCTTACCTAGTTTGTCTGATTAGCAAACTGAGGCTCAGCGGTGCTCACATGCCCAGGTCCTGGAGAGATGGGAAGTGCGGAGGACAGAGAGACGAGTCTGGATTAGGGACTACGCACCAGAGGCTTTGCCTACGTCCGATCATGTAATCCACACAGCAGATGACAGGCTTGGTAAAGTGTCAATGCCTTGCCCAAGGTCACAGAGCCCAATAAGGGCTAGCATTTGTTGATTCCAAAGTCACTACTATTCTTTTTAATGTTTATTTATATTTGAGAGAGAGAGAGAGAAACAGAGCATGAGCAGGGGAGGGGCAGAGAGCGAGAGAGACAGAGAATCCGAAGCAGGCTCCAGGCTCTGTGTCAGCACGGAGCCTGGTGTGGGGCTCAAACCCACAAACCCTAAGATCATGACCTGAGCTGAAGTCAGACGCTCAACGGATCGGAGGCTCAGCAGACTGAGCCCCCCAAGCACCCCTCGACTATTTTCACTTCCTTACACTCGTGGCTTAGGTCTCTTGTGCCTAATCTGTGAAACGGGGATGATGATAGTACATGCCTAATGGCTTTGTGGGGAGGGCTGATTAAAATGACACCGGGATACAGTAAGAGCTCCATACATGGCCGCTATTGTCGCGGTTTTCGTTATTGTACTCTAAGACCTTCCGCAGGGTCACGAGTCGGGCCACTCCCTGTGGCGGGAGAACCAGATCCCGTGGGAGCCCCGTCCGGGCGCAGGTGCCCCTGAGGCCCAGCAGCAGGTGCCTGGGAAAGTCTGCCACAGGAATAAAGGGAACAAAGGCTCCAGGTGCGGGGTTGAAGCTTTGTCTGGCTCAAGGCCTGTTTCCTGCTCGATCAGGTTGCCCTTGGCTGGCTGGGCTCCGGGAGCTGACCCCTCCCCCCTCCCCTTGCCGCTGCCCCTGCCCCTGCCCACCCAGGGCTGAGGCCCGGCCTGGTGATGCAGGACAGGACCCAGCTGGGCACCGCACTTCCTTTTCGGAGCCCGGCCTTGGAGTTTTGTTCGCTGAAGCAGGAAGCCTGGGGCACAGGCCGTCCCTCCAGCTCCGTGGTCTCAGTGAACCCCCTCCCATCCTCCTTAGATGGTGTGGCCCCGGGGCGGGGGAGGGGTAGAGGCTGGGGCTTGAATGCCAGCCCAAGAATGGAGTGGCAACCCGAGGCAAACCGCCTTTCCCTCTGCGTGTCGGTTTTCCTGGCAGGGACGTTCAGGGCTTGCTCATGGGTAAGGCCCTTGCAAGCCCTGGCGGTTCCCTGGGGCCCCCAACAAGGCCTGTAGGGGATGGAACTTCAAACCCAGTGGAGGGTGGAGGGTGAGCCTAACAGAACACAGAGTGGGTCCTGCCTCGCCTCCCCCTCTCCTTCACACCTACCGCAAGCCTGGCCCGCCCTCCTCCACCCCTGCTGCAGCTCCCCGACCTCAGCTCTTTTAAGGTCCTTGGAGGAGAGTTTGTTCCTGCCCCAGGGCTTTTGCACTTGCGTCCTGTTGCCCTGGAACACGGTGTGCTCCAGGTGTCCATGCGGCTGTCCTGTCACTCAGGTTTGCACCCTTATGTGTTCCCTCCTTAGAGAGTCCTTTGTCACCCTCGAGACTGGCCCCTGCCTTGTCCCTCGCTTTCACCCTTACCCTCAGAGCACTCACCTCTCTCTCTCAAAGTTTCTTTCTTTCTTTTTTTTAATGTTTATTTATTTGAGAGAGAGAGAAAGAGAGCCAGTGAGGGGGGACAGAGACACAGGATCTGCAGCAGGCTCCAGGCTCTGAGCTGTCAGCACAGAGTCCGACTTGGGGCTTGAACTCATGAACCATGAGATCATCATCTGAGCCGAAGTCAGACCCTGATCTGACTGAGCCACCCAGGTGCCCCTCTCAAAGTTTCCTGTTCTGATATAGCTCCCTTTTTTTATTATTAAAAATCTTTTTAAAGTTTGTTTTATTCTTGGGAGAGAGAGAAAGAGCACACCCAAGCAGGGGAGGGGCAGAGAAAGAAGGGAAGCAGGCTCCATGCTGAGAGCAGGAGGCCAGTGTAGGGCTTGAACTCACGTACTGCAAGATCAGGACCTGAGCGGAAGTTGGATGCTTAACCGACTGAGCCAAGCCGGTGCCCCATCTCCCTTTCTCTTATCTGCCTCTCTGCTGGAATCTCCCTGAGGAGAGGGCCTGTCTGTCTTTCCTTCCACCGTGTCCCCAGCGGCAGGGCTGGGCCTGGAAGGTGTTCTCTGTAACTCACCAACCGCAAGGCCCACTTTGGGATGAAGGTCTTGGTGTCCGTTCCCATCCATACTTTTTTTTGGGGGGGGGGGGGGGGAGACAGAGACAGTGTGAGCAGGGGAGGATCAGAGAGAGAGGGAGACACAGAATCTGAAGCAGGCTCCAGGCCCTGAGCTGTCAGCACAAAGCCCGAAGCAGGGCTCGAACCCACAAACCGTGAAATCATGACCTGAGCCAAAGTTGGACGCTTAACCTACTGAGCCACCCAGGTGCCCCCGTTCCCGTCCATACGTCTTTGGAGGCAGCTTTGCGGGTCTGAAAACACTTCAGATTCCCCCAAATACTTTCATGTGTGCTGCCCCGGGGCACAACCTTAGGCTGTAAGATATCCCGAGGAACTTGCCTCCGGTCACATGAGTCATCAGGTACGGAACAAAGACTAGAACTCCAGTCTTGGGAAACTCTTTCCAGAACTCCAGGCCAGAAACAGAAATGTCTTAAATGAGAAAATCCACGTTTCAAACCCAGTTTTCCACCGGGGCATGTTACAGACGTGCATATCTTCAGAGTCCCTGCATGAGGGGTTGGCAGTACTCTAATTTCCGAGATTCTTGTCTGCTCCCGATTGTTCTAGAACCCTGTTGATGCGGGTGTTACCTTCAGGTCTCATCCAGGGAAACTCTACAAGGCTTGCTCTCTTCGAGGGCTGGGAAATCGTAGTTTCTTTTCTGCTCTCCGGCCTTGGAATTGGAGCAGGGCCTCTAAATAGCACAGAGTACTTAGTACTCAGTATTCTGCACTCTCTGGTTCACGGATATTCAGTGGCAGGTGAGGCTTGGAGGTGAATGGATCTACCCGGCAGGACAGTGGCAAAGGCGGGCCTAGAACTCAGCTGCAGACCCAGCTGGTCGGACTCCAAGCAGAGTGCTCCAGACCCCAGGCAGAGTGCTCCAGACCCCGGGCAGAGTGCTCCAGACCCCCGGCAGGGTGCTCCAGACTCCCAGCAGGGTGCTCCAGACCCCAGGCAGAGTGCTCCAGACTCCGCTCTGTATGTGGATTCACTTCCAGCTGCCTGGGAATGGAGCTCCTTGCGCTCTGTTAAAATCTGAGCGCCATCTTTATTTAGGTGACTTTATTCAGCCCATTAAGGGTTTAGGAAGTCTTGCGCTGCCTTTCTGTGGACCTGCCAGAGAGGGAGGGGGTGAGGCTCCCAGCTGTGCCCATATGATGGCATGCAGGAAACTCCCCACAGAAGGCAGAAAACTATACTGACCAGGAACTTCGTAAAGATATGCCTGTGTGGGTGTGCAGGGCCACATAGACACCGTCTGGAAGGAAGTGCTTCAGAATGCCAGCGGTGGCATGGGCCCCCCTGGGAGGCCCAGTTGGTTAAGCATCTGACTCTTGGTTTCAGTTCAGGTCATGATCTCATGGTTTCATGGGTTCGAGCCCCCGCGTCGGGCTCCTCCAAACTGAAGATTGCAGAGCCTGCTTGGGATTCTCTGTCTGCTTCTCTCTCTGCCCCTCCCCCACTCACACTGCCTCTGCCTCTTTCAAAATAAATAAACAAACTTAAAAAAAAAAAAGAATGCCAATAGCGGCATCTCTGGGGATGGCCTTCTGAATGATTTTCAGTCTCTTCTTGATGCTTTTTGGAATTGTCTGGAATTTTTTTTTTAATAATGAGCAAGGATTTCCTTTATAATCAGGAAGAAAAAAGTCATTTTCATCTTGAAAAGGAATTGGAGAAAACCCCTGAATAGAAATCAAGGAAGGGGAAGAGTTCTTATTAAGTGCATGATCAGTTTTTTCAGTCTGATCGCTCAGGGGGATTTACAATCTGAATCAGCCGCTGGAGGACCCTCTACTTGGCAGACGTTCAAAATATTAACGTAACAAGGGCGAAGTGGACATCTTCTGTGAATGAGGCCAATCATTATAATCCTCTCGGCCCTGTCTCTCCGGGCAGCCCTCGTCTTTCTCTCTCGGAATACCGGTGATTAACGTCCCAAGCCCTTCCCGGAGACTGCCAGAGGGGCACTGGCGGAGAACCGAGAAGGGAGACAGCATGAGTCAGAACTCATCAGAGCCGCGGACTTTCCCGGCCGCTAACTTACAGCCTGGGCCGATGAGTCAGGGTCATCTCGCCCCGGTGTGTGGTGTGTATACGTGCTTCCCTGCCCTGCGCTTCCGGGGCCCCGCTCCCGGCCTTCACGCGCACACACCCCAGCCCTGGCCCCGTCCTCAGCCGTGTATCCCGGGAAGGGTGCGGGCACGCTTGGCTTATTCATTCACCTCCGGGAGGTGCCCCGGGCCCCCTGGAGTGCTGAGCTCAGGCTCTCCGCAGCCAGAGATGAACCGAAAAAAGAAAAACAAATATTAGTACTTCCTTTCCCATAAATGTTGCATCAGTCTAGCTATAGCTTAGAGCATATATTTTTTTAAGTTTATTTATTTATTTGGGGGAAGGGGGGGCAGAGCAGGAGAGAGATAGAATCCCAAGCAGGCTCCACGCTCAGTGTGGAGACGGAGGCGGGGCTCCATCCCACCACCCCAGGATCATGACCCGCGCCAAAATCAAGAGTTGGACACTCAACCGACTGAGCCACCCAGGTGCCTCTGATGGCATGCATTTTGTGAATAATCAGAATCAACCCACATGTCTGGTATTAGTGGTCTGTTAGAACACATCATGGTGTATCCAGAGAACAGAATACGATGCAGGAACTAAAAAGAATGAAATAGATCTATGTAAAGTGACATAGAAAATGGTCATTTGGGGGATGCCTGGCTGGCTCAGTTAGTAGAGCATGTGACTCTTGATCTCAGGGTTGTGAGTTTGAGCCCCATGTTGGGCGGAGAGATTAGAGATTACTTAAAAATAAATTCAGACATTCTTTTTTTTAATGTTTTTATTTATTTCTGAGAGAGTCCAAGCAGAGGAGGGGCAGAGAGAGGAGGACAGAGCATCAGAGTGGGCTCCTCACTGACAGCGGCAATCCCCGAGTGGGGCTCAAACTCGTGAACCGCGAGATCATGACCTGAGCCAAAGTCAGATGCTCAACCCACTGAGCCGCCCGGGCGCCCCTCATAAGTGTTTTTAAAGAAAGACATAGTCAGTTCACAAAAATGTAATGTCATATACAGTAAGACAATATTCAATATTATAAACCTGAAAATTGTTTATGGTTTTGCATAGATATAAAAATATTATCAAAATATTAATATAATCCCTTAAAATTAAAAAATAAAATTAAACCTTCTTAAAAAATAATTTTATTTATTTTTTTAAATTTTTTAAATGTTTTTATTTATTTTTGAGAGACAGAGAGAGACAATGCAAGCAGTGGAGGGTCAGAGAGAGATGGAGACACAGAATCTGAAGCAGGCTCCAGGCTCTGAGCTAGTTGTCAGCACAGAGTCTGACGCGGGGCTCGAACCCACCAACTGTGAGATCATGACCTGAGCCGAAGCCGGCCGCTTAACCGACTGAGCCCCTCAGGCGCCCCTTAAAATATAATTTTAAAAAAAGAAAAAGAAAACAGTCTGCTTTAAGGCTGATTGTGTGAAGGTGTATTATGACTTATTTTAAAACTTAGAAGTGGAGGGGCGCCTGCGTGGCTCGGTCAGCTGAGTGCCCGACTTCAGCTCAGGTCATGATCTCACAGTATGTGGGTTTGAGCCCCACGTCGGGCTCTGTGCTGACAGCTCTGAGCCTGGAGCCTGCTTCAGATTCTGTGTCTCCTTCTTTCTCTGCCCCTCCCCTGGTTGCTCTCTGCCTCTCTCTCTCTCAAAATAAAATAGACATTAAAAAAGCTTTTTTAAAAAATTATAAGTGGATATCTTCCCATTGTAAAAAGATAAAAACTCCAGACTAATTGAGACAAAGACCTGAAATGCTCCCATCAGTACCCGCATCGGTCAGGACAGGCCAGGTTATGCGGCAGTAACAAACACCTCTGAACATCTCAGTGGCTTAAAATAGCGAAGATCTCTTTCTTGCCCACGCTCCATTCCCAGCAAGGCGCTTGAAGTCTCAGCTCTTTGTAATCATCAGAGCACCACTGTCATTGTATGATGTCACTGTCCCCACATGAGTCTTCAGGGTTCAGCCCTGCAGGGGAAGAAAGTGTAAGAACCACACGCTGGTTCTCGGAGGCCTCCCCCAGAAAGGGCACATGTTACCCTTCCTCACATTTCATTGGTCAAAGCACGTCACATGGCTACACCTAACTTCCAGAGGAAGTTCTCGTGCTCCTCAGGTGTATGCCAGGAAGAGAAGAGAGCTGGAGGTCTCCGTGAGCCCTGGTGATACCTACCGCCCGTGCCAAACCGACTGTGTCCTTCCAGGCCTTGTTCACATTGAGACCCAGAGTCGTTTTGCAGTAATTTCAAAATATAACACTGATTCTGTAGTCAGACCTAGGTTTGAGTCCTAACTAGGTTGTATGCCTGCTGCGTTCCCTGAGACAAGATGCCTGCTCCACCCAAAATTCTGGTTTCTCATTGGCACCTGCTTCCAGGGGGAATGTGGCAACGCCGTGCCATGAGGTGAATCAAACCCTTAGTAAGTGGTGGCTTCGGGAAGTTGTCTCACTGGGGAAGGAGTGCTGCGGGGTAGCTGTTTAGAAGATAAGAGATAGGGTGCACAAATCAATATCTAGGGTGGTATCAGGAGGTTCTCTTGTATCCCACAGCCCCAGCTCTGCTGCAGACTGAGGAAGGGACACATCTTTAGAGCCAGGCACGAGTGCCCGGGGAGATAGAGCAGGGGCTCAGTGCAAAACAGCTGCCCTGCGTCAACTGATCCGGGCTCTGCTCCCTTCTACTCTGGCTTCCCGAGCTGAGTGTCCTGCTAAAGAGAATAGTTTTCTAGGCAAAAGAGCAGTCTTCATATATAAGTATGTTGTTTTAAGATACAACAATCATGACAATATTTCTAGAGGACAATTTGGCTGCATGCATCAGAAGCCTTAAAAATAGGGGCGCCTGGGAGGCTCAGTCGGTTAAGCATCTGACTTCGGCTCAGATCACATCCGACTTTGGCTCAGATCATGATCTTATGGTCTGTGAGTTGGAGCCCCATGTCGGGCTCTGTGCTGACAGCTCAGAGCCTGGAGCCTGCTTCGGATTCTGTGTCTCCCTCTATTTCTGCCCCTCCTCTGCTCATGCTCTGTCTCTCTCAAAAATAAACACAGTTTTTTAATAAAAAAATAAAAATATATAGATTTTTCAGGGGCACCTGGCCAGCTCAGCAGGAGGAGCATGGGGCTCTTGATCTTGGGGTCTTGAGTTTGAGCCCCACACTAGGGGTAGAATTTTTTTTTTAGTTTATTTATGGGGAGGAGGGACAGAGAGAGAGAGAGAATCTCAAGCAGGCTCTGCACTGTCAGCACAGAGCCTAACTCGGGTCTCGAATCCACGAACCTTGAGGTCATGACCTGAGCCCGAATCCAGAGTCCGATGCTCTGCTGACTGAGCCATCCAGGCTCCCCAGGGGTAGATATTACTTAAAGAAAAAACAAAACAAAACAAAACAGAGACCCTTTGATTCCACTGTCCATTGAGAGGAATTTATCCTGAGAAAATAAAACAAGCAAATAAAGACAGAATTTTAGGGGCGCCTGGGTGGCTCAGTCGGTTAAGCCTCCGATTTCGGCTCAGGTCAGATCTCACGTTCGTGGGTTCGAGCCCCGCGTCAGGCTCTGTGCTGACAGCTAGCTCAGAGCCTGGAGCTGCTTCCAGTTCTGTGTCTCCCCTCTCTGCTCCTCCCCCTCTCATGCTCTGTCTCTCTCTGTATCAAAAATAAATAAAACATTAAAAAAAAGACAGAATTTTATTGCTCATATTGAAAAATTAAAAACAGCCTAAATGTCTAGCTAGAGGAAATTAAACAAATTATAGAATGCTTTCTTTGTCTAACTATATCTAGACACAAAAGGGTGTAAATTGTCCAATGAACTGTTATATAGAGAAAAGAGCGATGTGTATATAAAAATCTGTATATCCCATGATCTAATTGTTGAAAAAAGCATTTAAGTATATGCTCTATACTTTGAAAATATGAAAAATAATTTCCAGAATATGACTAGTAGTTATTAAGTCAAGGGGATGGAGATATGAATTTTTCTGTGTGCTAATTTTTCTCCAAAGAATATGATTAAGTAATAAAAGCCAAACGTTATGTAGAGGTGTCCTAAGCTACTTTTTACTTTCTATCAATGCTCAAGGTAATCTGCTCACCTCTAGAAGGACCTGGGGCCAGTGGCCAGGGGTCCGGAAACCTGGGTTTGTGCTGTGTGTGAACTTCAGCAAGCCCCCAGGGTCAGAGGGTATCTGTACCCACTTTTTACTGATGGACACAGAGGCCCAGAAATGACCCGCTCTGTGCCCAAGAGCCCACAGCTCACAGTCTCAGAACTGGATGGGGATTTTGAACACAGATTTCCTTCCTCCCTCCCTCCCTCCCTTCCTTCCTTCCTTCCTTCTGTCCGTCCTTTCTTCCTTCTTTCCTCTCTCCCCGCACCCCCTTTCTTTCTTTCTAAGTAGGCTTCATGCCCTCTTGGAGCCAAATACAGGGCTTGAACCCACAAACCGTGAGATCATGACCTGAGCCGAAACTGAGTCGGATACTTAACCAACTGAGCCAGCCAGGCGCCCACAAAGTATTTTTAAGTAATCCCTACACTCATGCAGGGGGCTTGAACTCCTGACCCCGAGATCAAGAGTCGCATGCTCCATGGGCTGAGTCAGCCAGGTGCCCCTGAACACAGGTTTTCTGATTCCTGGTCCAGGACCTCCTATACTACATGACAGCCACCACTGCCTGAGCCTCAGCTCTAAATGACCGGGCCAGAGTATAGTCCTTCCCACCGAAAATATTCAAAGTCCACAGGAAATTGCGTCCCTGCCTCCGAGATGCCTAGTGCATCACAGGCCCAAGCAGTTGGCGTGTGTGCCCTGTTTGTCGGATGCCAGCCTTCTGCAGGCTGGCGGGACTCCAGGCCGGGGTTTGGAGAACTGTGGTCCGCACATGGCCATCTCGAGGGGGAGGATGGGCTTTCTGGCCAGGCGTCTGGCCGGCTGCCCTGCAGAACCGGGCAAGGACTGTCCACGAAGGCTGGCGGAGAGCCGGGAACGCGTTGTCTTCCCTTTAAACAGACACTGGCTGTCTGTTGAGATTCTGGAAACATCTGACCTTTTGCAGAGCGTCTCAAGAGTTGTTAGGGAGCGCCAGAGGGAGGTCCCTCCCGTTCTGTAAATGCGTTAACCCTTTGCGCACAGCCCTGACCAGCAGCAACAGAGAAAGAAATCCATTATCAAGGAACTAGAAGGATTTGTTGCGCCTGTTTTCCTGTTGGGGGGTCAGCAATGGGTAGATCACCGCTGGAGACATAGATATGTAGCCCATTTTCTCAGTTCCTGGTCTCAGGGTCAAGAGGCCCAGAGGCAGGAGAGATGCTGAAAGGGATAATAGGGAAGTCCCGCAGGCCCAGGGCAGACATCCTACTGGAGGGGCCCCGCTTGAACAAAGGAACTGTTCTCTTTCTTTTTTTAACTTACAATTTTTAACGCTTATTCATTTTTCAGAGACAATGCGAGTGCGGGAGGGGCAGAGAGAGAGGGAGACACAGAATCTGAGCTGTCAGCACAGAGCCCGACGCAGTGCTTGAACCCATGACCTGTGAGATCATGACCTGAGCCAAAGTTGGCCACTTAACCAACTGAGCCACTCAGGGGCCCCAGTTCTGCCCCTCCTTTGACTGACAGGTTAATGTCAACCTTCACTCATCCTACAGAGGTTTGTAGGGCCCCCACCAGGAGCCAGGCACTGTGTGAGGCGCTGGAGACACCAGCAAACCCTTTCGGTATGCCCCATGCCCATTTCACGGGTGAGTAGACAGACCAAACAATGCCAAGCACAAATACCAAATGCAGTAGGTAAGAGCTGGGAGAAACAGACCAGCAGGGCTGGGCGATTTAATCCCACCTGATTTAATTTAGGGAGGTCTGGGGAGCTTTTCCAGAGGAGAGGATGTGAGCAGGGGTGGAAAGCTTTGCCTCGGGGCGCCTGGGTGGCTCAGTGGGTTGGGCCTCTGACTTCGGCTCAGGTCATGAATTCAGGGTTCGTGGGTTCGAGCCCCGCGTCAGGCTCTGTGCTGACAGCTCAGAGCCTGGAGCCTGTCTTCCAATTCTGTGTCTCCTTCTCTCTCTCTGCCCCTCCCCGCTCATGCTCTGTCTCTGTCTCAAAAATAAATAAAACTTAAAAAAAAAAAGAAAGCTTTGCCTCTTGAAGTTGAGCACAAGGAAGGGGCTTCCCACCCGAGACCTGCAGGATCTAAATCCGCACCCTGAGGCGCCTGGGTGGCTCAGTCGGTTAAGCAGTTAAGCGGCCAACTTTAGCTCAGGTCATGACCTCACAGTTTGTGGGTTCAAGCCCCGCATCAGACTCTGTGCTGACCGTTTGCTCAGAGCCTGGAGCCTGCTTCTGATTCTGTGTATCCTTCTCTCTGACCATCCCTCCACTCACACTCTGTGTGTGTCTCTCTCAAAAATAAATAAACGCTAAAAATAAATAAATAAATCCGCACCCTAGCACGAATTCCCCCAAGGGATCTGTGCACACACTAATGCAGTGCTCAGGAGGTACCAGTCTAGGGCTATCTGGAGTCTGGAAGAGAGCATTCCAGGTAAGAGCCCTGGGGTGGGGAGGGGCTTGCAGTGCGATGTGGAAGTCAAGGAATATGTGTGTGTGTGTGTGTGTGTGTGTGTGTGTGTGTGTAATTTATATATTTTTTTAAGTGGGAGAGATTTGAGCATGTTGAAAAGCTTTTAGGAACAAACCAGCGGAGAGGGAGGGTGAGGGACACAAAGAGCAGGGGGGAGGGGACGCCAGGAGGAGGGGCATTTCCTATAGAGCAGCTCATCAATCTCAGCTGTCAGCTGGGGTCACCCTGGAGCTTGAGACAAGACTGATGTGCGGCCTGCCCCCAAAGAGTCATGTTTAAATGGTCTGCAGGCGAGGTGCCTGGCTGGCTCAGTCGGGAAAGCATGTGACTCTTGATCTTGAGGTCTTGAGTTTAAGCCCTACGTGGGCTGGAAAGCTTACTTATAGATAGATAGATAGATAGATAGATAGATAGATAGATAGATAGATAGGTATGATAGATGATAGAGAGAAAGATAGATGATAGAAAGAAAGGTAGATAGGCAGACTGCAGGTGTAGCCAGCTTCCCAGGGATGGCACAGTGCAGCCAGGGTGGAGACCCTCCGCAGTGGTGGGAAAAGGCCAGGAGGAAAAGGCGACTGGTTGGAAGAAGAGACCCACGCCCAGGAGGGCCTTTCAGCTGGTTCTCCCGTTCAGGAAGGGCCTCAGCTTTAGACTTCGGATATTATGGTCAAGTGTATGTGTTCCTATAACCATTGGATTTGTGTGGTCGTGTTGAAAAGCACTAATTTGTTGGGCCCGAACATTTAAAACGGCTGCAGTTTTCGTAAGCTGGTTTTGGCGTGCTCCCTGTCCCACGACCATCGCCCTCTTCGTGAAAGTGGTCTGGGTCTCCCTCTCAGTGCACATAGGAAGGAGACAAGGGACACCCCTCTGTGGACTTCTGTTTTGCACGTTGGAAGCAGGGAGAGGAGGGAAAGGTGGCGTTGCAGATGGTGGCCCAGAGAAGTGAGCGGAGAACCCAGTAGGACAGCAGGCAGTGTGGATGGTCTGTCGGAGCTGGCGGCCTGGACTTGCACCTGGACTTGCAGTGGAGACGTCGCCCGTGAATGAGGCTCCTGGCTACGCTAGGAAGAGGTAGCAGGAAGGCAGAGCCCACAGCTGCTGCCGAGCTTTGGCCCAGCAGTGAAAGCAGGGCACCAAGGCAGCTTGGGGAAGGTTGTCGCAATGGTGAATCTAAGTTGGGTAGGGAGGGAATGAAACAAGGGAAAAGCTAATGGGTCGGGAGGAGGCAGAGATGCTGGTGAGGTCCCAATAAAGTGAGAGGGATGGTGTTAAGCCAGAAAGTTGGAAGGAACAGAGATTGTGGCCAAGGAGAGAGATGCCTGACTTTGGGACCTTGGTGACGGAGCCGTTATTGATGGTAGAAGGGGGGTGGTTTTGGGGTGAGGCGGGGGAGGTCCCTGGAGGCCTGAGAAACCGGATGTAGGACTTGCCTTCCATGTGGCTGCTGAAGTCACCCAAGACAATGACAGGGCTTTAGTTGGAAAGGATGGGGAGCTATGTGCCAAGTCTCCAGTGACTACAAGGGAGTGGCCGACCTTAAGGAGGTAGGACCGTAAGGCTTTTTTACCAGAGGTTGGAAGAGTATGGTTCAGGAGGAGCACGGAGATGTGATCCTCACATGTGTGGATGGAGCCCCAGGGCCTGGGAGACTCGGGGAAGGTCGGGGAGGCGTGCAGGATGGAGCAGAGCCAAGAAGGAGGCCCTTAGGGAGATGCCAGTGAGCTGGAGAATGAAATCCATGAGGTTCAAGGGATTTTGTTGAGAGCAGTTGTTCTCCAACTGTGCTTCCTCCACCTTGGCCTCACCTCTTTACCTGGGAACTCATTAGATACGCAGATTTTCAGGACCCACCCCGGATCTACTGAATCAGCTGGGTGGGGCCGGCAATCTGCTGCAACAGGCTTTCTGCTGATTTGATGGAGGCTCAAGTTGGAGGCCCCCGGGACTCTAGCATTGGGAAAAGTGGTTCCCTTGGCAGAAAAAATAAAACTGAGTTCCACACTTAGCCTCGCATGAAAACGTGGGCTTCCTATGGATTCAAAACCTAAATGTGTCCCAGGAAACTATGACGTTAACAATGTAAAATGTTGAAGAATGTGTTTGTGACCTTCGGGCAGGAATGAACTTCTTGAAATTTCAAAAGCACAAACTATAAAAGTGAAAAGATCGACCAGTTGGATGAATCCAAATTAAAGATTTCTGCCCAGGGGCACCTGATGGCTCAGTTGGTTAAGCGTCCGACTTCCGGCTCAGGTCATGGTCTCATGGTTCCTGGGTTTGAGCCCCGCTCCGGGCTCTGCGGTAACAGCTAGCTCAGAGCCTGGGGCCTGTCTTCAGATTCTGTGTCTCCCTCTCTCTCTGACCCTCCCCTGCTCAAGCTGTCTCTCTCTGTCTCTCAAAAAAAAAAAAAAAAAAAAAAAAGATTTCTGCCCAAAGATGGATACACTGTCAAGGTTAACAGAGGACAAGTTTGGGAGAATATATTTGTAACATCTAAAGCTGACCAGAGGGGGCGCCTGGCTGGCTCAGTCAGTAGAGATGCAACTCTTGATCTTGGGGCTGTGGGTTCAAACCCCATGTTGGGTTTAGAGATTACTTAAAAATAAAATATTTAAGGCTCACAAGGAACTAATGTCTAGATTCAGAATATGCCACAAACTTCTGCAAGTCAATAAAAAAACAGATGGGCCTCAAATGGGAGAAAATGGGCAAAGATGTAAGTTGGTGATTTACACCAGGAGAAATATAAATGATAATAAACACAGGAGGTGTTAAGAGGTATTAGAAATCTAAGAAATACAGGGGCGGCTGGGTGGCTCAGGCGGTTAAGCATCGGACTCTTGATTTTGGTTCAGGTCATGATCTCAGGATTCGTGGGATCGAGCCCCAAATTGCACTCTGTGCTGATCGAAAAAGGTTTGTGAGTTCAAGTCCTGAGTCAGGCTTTCTGCTGTCAGTCCAGAGCCTGCCTTGGATCCTCTGTCCTCCCCTCTCTGCCCCTCCCCTGCTTGTGCTCTCTCGCGCTCTCTCTCTCTCTCTCTCTCTCTCACAAAAAATAAATAAACTTTAAAAATAAGCAAGCAAACAAACAAAAAAATAAATAAACATAAAAAAAGAAATCCAAGAAATACAAATTAAAACAGTTGTTAGCAATTTTAATCATGGCAGCCCATACCTCCTAAACTGGAAACAACCCAAATATTCATCAATACATGAAACAAATTCGTATTCATACAATAAATACTACTTAATGATATAAAAGAATAAATTATTTTTTAAAAATTTCTTTACATTTTATTTATTTTTGAGAGACACAGTGTGAACAGGGGAGGGGCAGAGAGAGACACACACACAATCCGAAGCAGGCCCAGACTCTGAGCTAGCTGTCAGCACAGAGCCCGACGCAGGGCTCGAACCCAGGAACCCTGAGATCATGACCTGAGCCAAAGTCAGACACTCAACCGACTGAGCCACCCAGGTGCCCCTCAACGAATGAATTATTGACACAACCCTGGACCTCTTGAAAATATTATGCTGAGTGGAAGCACCCCTCCCCCGACATGAGTTCACACCGTAAAGTCTCATTTGTCTGAAGTTCTAGAAGAGGCAGAAGCAATTTATAGTGGTAGACATCAGATTGGTGACTGTTGGGAGCAGGAAGGGGAGACTGACGGCAGAGGGCACAGGGAACATTTTGGGATGACCAGAATGTCTCATATTTTGATTTGGATTATGTTTACAAGGATATATATTTGCCAAAACTCGCAAAGGTGAGCTTGTCAAATGTGTTAATAATATTATAGTATGTAAATTATACCTTGGCAAAGTTAATTAAAAAACATTATATAACCTGGGGCACCTGGATGGCTCAGTGGGGAAATCGTCACTTTTGACTTCCACTCAGATCATGATCTTATAGTTCTTGAGATCGAGTCCCCAAATCAGGTTCTGTGCTGTGAGGGGAGCCTGCCTGGGATTCTCTCTCTCTCTCTCTCTGCTCCTCCCCCACTCACTCTCTCCCCATCTCTCTCTCCCAAATAAATAAATAAACTTAAAAAATCATAACTTTGTATCATTGAGAGTGTCAGAATGAGACCCTGGATAATGGCAGGAATTGGGAGGGGACAGGGGGCCAAGGCTGGTGGGCTTGTGGAGGGGGGTGGCTTGTGGAGGGGGGTGGCTTGTGGAGGGGGGTGGCTTCGTGGAGGGGGGTGGCCTTCGACCTCAGAGCAAGTCATACCCTATGAATGATCTCACAGAAATCCTCGCAAGGGAGAGAAGCAAGAAGACATTCACTGTAGAGTTATTTTCAGGGTTGGAGACAATCTGGGTGTCCATTCCTAGGGAAGTATGTAGATAAAATGTGGATGTGAACTTTGGGGTACCCTCAGCAGCTAGGAGCAGTCCATTAGATGTACCCACAGCAGCATGGATGGGTCTAAGAAATAAAAATCCTAAGAAATTGAGTGAGGTATATAACAAAGTGTCATTTATGTAAATTAAAAATACAAAACAGGGATGTCGCTTAAGTATCCGACTTCAGCTCAGGTCATGATCTCTCGGTTCATGGGTTTGAGCCCTGTGTCGGGCTCTGTGCTGACAGCTGGGAGCCTGGAACCTGCTTTGGATTCTGTGTCTCCCTCTCTCTCTCTGCCCTCCCCAACTCGTGCTCCGTCTCTCTCTGTCTCTTAAAACTGAATGAATGTTAAAAACAAACAAACAAAGCAATCCAAGTAGAAATGAGCCAAAGACATGAATAGACATTTCACCAAAGAAGAGATACGGATAGCAAATAAGTAATGGAAAGACATTCAACATCATTAACCATCGGGGAAATGCAAATTAAAACCACAATGAGCTATCATTATACACCCATTAAAACGGCTGAAAAATATAACAGTGATAACCCCAGATGCTGGCAAGGATGTAGAAAAACTGGATCTTTTACATATTCCTGATGCAAACGTAAAATGGTAGAGCCACTCTGGAAAATAACGTGGTGTAAGTTTTTATAAAACTAAACGTGCACTTCCCACAAGACAGTGGCAGCCTTGGGCATGTATCCCAAAGAAATCTAACTTACATTCATACAAAACCCGTACCTGAATGTTCATATCAGCTTAATTTGTAACAGCCCCAAACTGGAAGCAACCCAGATCTCCTTGAGGGGGTGAATAGGTGCGCCCTGGTATACCCATTCCCTGGAATACGACTCGGCAAGAAAAAGGAAAGAACTACCAATACTCGAAACAACCTGAATGTGTCCTAAGGGCATTGAGGGTGGTAAGAAAGACCAATCTTAAAAGGTTTCATTCATATAACATTCTTGAAATGACAAAACTATACAGATGGTGAAGACATTAGTGGTTGCCAGAGTTCAGGGACCAAAGTGCGGGGCATGTGACCACGAAAGGGTGTCACAACAGAGATCCTCTGTGTGTTGGAACAGTTCTGCGTCTTGATTGTGGTGGTGGTTACACACATGCATCCATTGGGTCGAAGGGTGTGAAACTATGCACATACATGCAGACACACACACACATAGGGTATTATAAAAACTGCTGGAAACAGTGATAAAGTGTGTCATCTATGTAGCAGTATTATATGGATGTCAGTTTCTTTAGTTTTGCTCTCGAACCATGCTGTGCCAGGTCACCATCGGGGGAGGCTGGGGCAAGTGTGCACAGGGCACCGAGTGCTATTTTTGTCACTCTCTGTGAGTCTACAATTATTTCAAAATACAAAAGTTTTGTTAAAAATATATGCAGGGGCACCTGGGTAGCTCAGTCAGTTAAGCATCCGACTTCCGCTCAGGTCATGATCTCCTGGTTTGTGAGTTCAAGCCCCACATCGGGCTCTGTGCCTGGAGCCTGCTTCACATGCTGTCTCGCTCCCTCTCTACTCCTTCCCTACTCGTGCTCTGTCTCTCTCTCTCTCTCTCTCTCTCTCTCAAACATAAATAAACATTAAGAAATTTAAAAAGAAATATAAATAAAATAAAAAGTATATGCAGACCATTCTACAATACGTTTTGCAAGCATGCATAGGAACAAAGGCATGTATATTAAGCACATTAGTAGCCTACCGGGTCGGGGGCGGGAGGAAGAGGGAGGAGATGTACAGCGGATAAAAGGAAATGAACAGCTACGTTAATCAAGGGACCACCGTGCGCTGACCAATGGGGACCGTGTTCTGGGAACTGAGCTGATTAACTCGAGGCTTTCTGCACCTGAGGTCCCACAGCCAGGAAACGGAGTGGGGGTGGAGGAAAGAGGATCAATACCATTAAAGATAAGGTCTTTTTTCAGTGCATTAAAGATTTTCCCCTTTATTCATTAGAAGACTGGAAGAAGGTTGGAGGTGAGGAGGCGGGAAAGGGTGGTGGGGAGAAAGGGCGGAAAAGGGAAGAGGGAGAGGAAGTTAGAAGGGATAATAGGGAGAGAAAAGGAAGGGAGGGGAGGTGGTGCACAGTATTCTTTTCCTGAGGGCCCGGAGCTGGTCTGGGGACCAAATGGGTCACCGTAGCCTAAGCCCTCTGGAGCTCTGAGGCCTCATGGGGGAGGCCTAGACTCCAGGAACGCCTCGGCCCAGCCCCGGCTCAGCGGGACACGGAGTGCTCGCAGTGCCGGGAACTTGGAAGTGCTGAATTTTACCTCTCCTCCTGCCCTGCCCCCACCTCTGGGAAGACAGTGCTCATAAAACTAATGGACAAGGTTTAAAGTCTTACCCGAATGAAGTGCGCGACCTTCACTATAAATGCAGCGTGTTTTACTACTAAGTAGAGACTGAGGAGGAAGAACACAAGACAAAAGGAAATCGTTGGGGAAGTATGTAAAGGCTTATTGGTAAGGATGCTCTCTGCTCATAAGGACATTACTTACCATAACGAACAAACTAGAAATGAGATAGATGCCCAGTAGTAGACCTGGTGAAAAACGTATGTTACAGCCACAGGATAGGATACGTTAAAGATAAAGCTATGAGGGGCGCCTGGGTGGCTCAGTCGGCTAAGCGTCCGGCTTCAGCTCAGGTCATGATCTCACCGTTTGTGGGTTCAAGCCCCGCATCGGGCTCTATGCTGGCAGCTAGCTCAGAGCCTGGGACCTGCTTCAGATTCTGTATCTCCCTCTCTCTCTGACCCTCCCCTGCTCACACTGTCTCTCTCTCTCAAAAATAAATAAAAAACATTAAAAAAAAAGATAAAGTTTTAAATGTAAACTATGCATAGAAAAGAGATAGGAGAGTCACGAAAATGTGAACACCGTAGACTTAAGATTTGTCTTTATTACATATACATATACATTTTATTTGCACCTTAGTGCATATACATTAAATCTCAGGTGCCTGGGTGACTCAGCGGGTTGAGCGACCAACTCTTGATTTCAGCTCAGGTCACGATCCCAGGGTCATGGGATGGAGCCCCGGGTCTGGCTCCACACATCCGAGCGGGGAAGCCTGCCTTGGATCCTGTCTCCCTCTTCCCGTCTCCCCCACTTACACTCTCACTCTAAAAAATAAAAAAATTTTAAAAATTAAATCTCAAAAAAAAAAAAAAAGCTTTAGGGGCGCCTGGGTGGTTAAGCCTCCGGCTTCTCTGGCTCAGGTCAGATCTCACGTTCGTGGGTTCGAGCCCCGCGTCGGGCTCTGTGCTGAGCGCTAGCTCAGAGCCTGGAGCCTGCTTCTGGTTCTGTGTCTCCTTATCTCTCTGCCCCTCCCCCTCTCATGCTCTGTCTCTCTCTGTATTAAAAATAAATAAAATATTAAAAAAAAAGCTTTAGAAAGTATTAACACCCGTGGTCTCTAGGCAGGTGAAATTCTAGGTATTTTTCATTGTTTCCTGTTTCTCAAAATCCTTGTAGTAAATATGTGTTCACTTTTGTAGACAGACAACAAAATAACCACTCTTTATCTTTTTATGGGGGAGCACTGCCTGGGGGAGCCCCTGGCAGGCACTTGAGCCTGGCCCGCCCCGCCTGGCTGGGGAAAGGCTGGCACTGGCACTCCAGTTTCTCCGTCGCCCTTGACCAGCCAGCCCTGGCCCGCTCAGCCACTTACACTCCCGGAACTGGTTGTTTCAGGAACTGCTGGTGCCTCCCTGGAAGATACGACAGCCCAGCCAGGATGCAAGGGCTGGAGGGGGCCGGGCCAAGGTCTCTTGATAAATGCTGCATATTTATAACCGTATCTCTCACCCCTCCTGCAGCTCTCCTTTCGTTTCCCTTTCACAGCGTGGCCCATTGCAGGTCAAGGGACGCGGTGAGCAGTGTTTACCGCGGGCAGAGACGTGGGTGGTTTCGTGGAGGGCGGCTCTGCGCTGGGCTCTCACTGGAAACAATAGTGCCATTATTGAGAGCTGCCCATATGCCAGGTGTGTGCCTACATAATTGCACTTCTCACGACAACCCTGTGAGGTCTCTACTGTTGCGATGCCCACTTTGCAGATAAAGAACTCGAGGCTCAGAGAGGTTAAGGAGCCTGTCCTGGGGCGCCTGGGTGGCTCAGTCAGTTAAGCGTCCGGCTTCGGCTCAGGTTATGATCTCACGGTTCGTGGGTTCGAGCCCCGCGTCGGGCTCTGTGCTGACAGCTAGCCGCTTCGGCTCAGGTTATGATCTGACGGTTCGTGGGTTCGAGCCCCGCGTCGGGCTCTGTGCTGACAGCTAGCTCAGAGCCTGGAGCCTGATTTGGATTCTGTGTCTCCCTCTCTCTCTGGCCCTTCCCTGCTCACGCTGTCTCTCTCATAAATAAATAAAAACATTAAAAAAAAAAGTAGCCTGTCCTAGGCAATATAGCCAGTTAGGTGGTAGTAGATCTAGTATCCCAACCCCCGCCCTCCAGTTTCAGCTAGTGAGCCTGCCTCCGGGCCCAGGACAGGCGAGGCCAGGCTTCCCAAGGTCAGGGAGGGCGCCGCCCCGCAGCCCCCGAAGCCCCCACGGCCTCCTTGGGCTGATGAGCTGTCGTGGAGGCATCCCGACCCGGGGACAGCGGCCAGTCTAGAGTGACCGTCCCTATCCGGGGCGCGTGGCAGTGGCGGGGCCCCGCCGGGCAGCGGCCGATCTCCCCCGCCCCCCCCCCGCCCCGAGGGCGCCTCCGGACAGTTCCC
>NC_043708.1:135119220-135131654 GCF_006229205.1 Suricata suricatta
AGGGGGCGGACCGGGGCGAGGCCGGGAGGCCGCCGCCGCCCCCGCTTCCCGCCGGGCCCCTCTCCCGAGGGGGCGCCACCTGCACGCTCTGATGGGCAAGGGCGCCGGCCGCTGGGGGAGCTCGTTGCCATGGCAGCGCCGGAGGCTGGGCCCCCGTTCCCATGGCCACCGGGGCCTTTGCGCCGAGGCCTTTTAAGCGGTGTGTTACTCCTCCTCCCTCGCTCCCAGCTCCCAAATCTGGACCTGGTAGTGAGGCGGGAGCCCTGGCCCGGGAGGGAAGTCGTTTGGGATTTGGAAGAAGCCCGGGTCCCTCCTCAGAATGGTCGTCGTGTGGCCTTTTAGTTAGGCTTTTTGTCATGGCTGTTTCTGAGTGACACGTGGCAGTGGGGGTTCGGAAGGAAAGACTTTGGGATCCTGGAAATGAGGCGGCTCAGGTGACCACTGTGCAGTCATCCTGGTCTGGCGAAAAGACCTGGGAGCTCCGGATCACCTGGGGAAGGTCACGAGCCCGCTGCTCACATTTCCTAACATGAATGTGAGTAGGTAATTTGATTTTTGAATCACAGGATTCTTGTAAGAGGCACATGCCTGCAAGAGCGGTGAAGCTCGTAATTTAAAAACGTTTTTTTCCCTATTGATGCTTTATTTTTTAATTTTTCACTTTTTTAAAAGTTTTATTTATTTAAGTGATCTCTGTACCCAGCCTGGAGCTCTAACTCATGACCTTGAGATCAAGAGTCAGGAGCTCCTCCAACTGAGCCAGGCAGGCACCCCCCCCTCCCCGCCCCCCATTGATGTTTTAGAACCAGAAGAGGTTTAGGAATCTACCTAGTTCCATCTTCTCATTTTCATAAGAGGAAGCGGACCCAGAGAAATTAAAGTACTTCCCAGGATGACAACAGGTTGGGAAGGTCACCATTTGAACCCAGTACCCTGACTTGCAGGCCATGGCTGTGGCCTTTGGTGGTTATTCTCCTGAATCTCAGGGAAATCTGGGATATGTGTCCTTGCAACCCAGGACTCCAGGTTTTGGTGGCAGGTGCTCTAAACACAGATCACGGAGCCTGGAGCTCAGGGGGAGCGGGAAGAGCTGCTCTCTACCGTGCACTCGTAGGTCCTGTGCCTTGGGCTCTCGTTTTAATGTAATATCTAACACGATTGCCCTAAATAAGTCTCCAGGAGGCAAGCTTCAGCAGCCTTTCCAAAATACCATGTCTTTTGAAGCCAACAAATCTGTTCAGACAGATGAGGAAGAAACCCTTTGGCTGCCCTAAAGCAGGGAAATAAAACTTCCCACATCAGTGAGGTGCTTTTCCCTTTGAAAAGGCTAAGAGAATGATGGGAAAAGAGATCCAGGAAGGAACACTTGAATGAATCATTTGGAAATGATTCGAGGCAGTCAGCTAGAACAGAAAACTCATTTATTCATTTATTAAACATTTACAGGGTGCCCACTGACTCTGAGCTCCGCGCCGAGGCTCGAGATGAAAAACTCGAGTTAGGCAGGTCTGGTCCCTACACTCAAAAGGCTTGTAGAAGTGATGGCCAGAGAGGGATGCGATGTGTAAATGAGTGTTTCGCTACAGCACGGTGAGAGCCTGCATGGGAATCTGAGCGCAGAGCAGCCAGAGCCCAGAGGAGCAGCTCCGGAAATCAGCTGAAAATATCGAGGAGTCTAGCCTGCGCCTCCTGGGAGCACGTCTGGGGCTCTGCCAAGGGGGCCCTGGCTGATAACCTTTGTTGGGAGACAAAGGAGTGAGTGAGTGAAAGTGTCTAGACAAATGTGGACCGAGATGGGTATTCGCTGGAAAGGACAGTTTAAGGGATCCTGGTAAACTAAGCTCTGTGAAGGTCGCAAGCGTGTCAGTTTCCTTCAGTGTCGTCAGCGCTGGGAAGCAGCAGGAGCGCAAGAAACTCTTGCTGAGTGAAGGAAGGAGGGGAGGGAAGAGGAAGGAGAAGGGGAAAGAGGAGGAAGGGAAGAGACAGCAGCTCATATTATCAAGAGGAGGATGGCTGTACCTTGACACAAAACCCTGGCTGCAACTCTGGCCGTCGGTAGAGCTTTGCTTTAGGTGGAATCGCTTGCCAAGCGATTGGTGTCACGGGTATGAAACTACTCCAGAATGAGATATAATTTCTTCTTACCTGATAAAGGTCAGTTCTGGAAGGTCCTTGTGTCTGCAGATTAGCCCCCCTCACAGAAGTGGTTCTTTGCCTTTTTTGTGGAGGAAAGGGATTTATTATTAAAAAAATTTTTTAATGTTTTTTATTTAGTTTTGAGAGACAGAGACAGCGCAATCAGGGGAGGGTCAGAGAGAGAGGGAGACACAGAATCTGAAGCAGGCTCCAGGCTCTGAGCTAGCCGTTAGCACAGAGCCTGACGCGGGGCTCGAACCCACGAACTGTGAGATCATGACCTGAGCCAAAGCCGGACGCTTAACCAACTGAACCACCCAGGCGCCCTGGGAAGGGATTTATTATTATTTACTATTATTTTGTTTTATTTGAAAGAGAGAGAGAGAGAGAGAGAGAGAGAGAGAGAGAGAGAGAACCTAAGCAGGGGATAGGGGCAGAGAGAGAGAATCTTAAGCAGGCTCCGCGCTCTGTGCAGAGCCCGACTCGGAGCTCGATCCCACCATCCTGGGATCATGACTGAGCTAAAATCAAGAGTCGGATGCTCAGCCAACAGAGCCACACAGGTGCCTCAAGGGAACAGCAGTCTTTTTGAAATCAGATGAGAGCTGTGATCCCTCTCACCAGGAGCAATGACACATCGTAATAGTTGGGGTTCGCAGCTCCCTGAGGCCTACCCTTGGGGTTAAGGGGCCACCTGCTCTGCTCTGCTGCTCATAGGCTATCGTGAAAGAACTGAAGTAACATTTATAGAAGGGCCTTGGAAGGTCAAGGTGGGTCTGCTCTCATTCAGGGGGTTCATGCGATCCCTATGGAAAACACAGCTGGGGGAGCTGGGGCAATGCCTGCGCAGTTGGGTGGTCCAGGCCCCAGGCCCGGGGCCCTCAGAGGCCCTCCCCTGCCTCGGGCAGGCTGGGCCCACTGGGAGCGCCACAGGGTAGTCCAGCATCCGAGGTGCGGGGTGTCATGGGCCTGGGTGGCTGGCGTGCAAGATAACTGTCCAAGCATGGATCTGTGCTTTCCGTGAGTGCTGTCTCCTGACGCCACTGCTCTAGGACATGACGGGCGGGTGCGCTTCCCTCCACCCGGGCAAAGCAGGGCAGCAGCGTGCTCTTCGGAGGTGCAGGTGATCAGGGGTAGCATCAGGCTCCTCCCCCATCCCCCGCTGGCCAGGTTTGCTGTCTCTCCGCCCACTCTGCAGGAAGCCCTGGAACCAAGAGCAAGATCTTCTCTCTGGGAGATAACTGGGTGACCTGAGGCGACCAGGGAAACCGCAGGGGTCAAAGAGCCCCTCCTCCTCTTTGGGAAGGGAGAGCCTTAGGCTTCTGGAAAGGAGGTTAGTTCCCTGGGCTGGAGGAAGGGCGCTGGCTCAGGCCTTCTTTCCCGCCACGGGCCAGTGGCCAGGAGTCTGGAGCTCAGAGTGGGATTCAAGGAGGAAGAACTTGGTGGCAAATGGGGAAATGGGTGCCTGACTTCTTGGGGTCTGGGGGAGGGAGGGACCTCAGGCCTGACAAATCAGACTGGAAACCAGACTTCCCTAGATCTTTAGAACATCTGCCTCCCACCTGTGAGTGGCCGCAGTGGGTTCAGAGGAGAGTCCCTGTGCCCCTTCCAGGGACGGGTGCCAAGTGGCAGCCAGGCCAGGCCTGCAGGCCCTCCCGGCCCCCCGGGGGAACAGCCTGGGAGGCGCAGGCAGACAGCCCCTCCTGACCTTGGTGGGGGTGGGGCAGCGACAGTGGCAACTTCATGTTCTACGTGTCAGGACACGGGGACAGGTTGAGCCCTGCTGGCTGCACCACAGCCCTGTGGGGCAGGGGATCCCCTCCCAGGGAGTGGCCAACTCAGGCCCCGACAGGCCCCAGCAGGGCTGGCGGCGGCGCGGGTGGCAGGCCTTGCGCCACAGCATCACGGCCGGCGGGGCCGGGTTGGGCGGGCCAGTTCCTTCCCCCTTCGAGAGGTGCGGCCTTGCAGGAGGTAGCCGAGGCCCACGGGAGAGGCCAGAAAGGGGGTCCTCGGAGCTGGGCACAGAAGATGGTTATGGCACAGTGACTGAGGTCATGACAACTTTTGGATAGACGGAAGCCAGCTGCCACATGAGGAGGCTGGCTGTGTTCTCAGATTATTCCTCGCGGGCCGTGCTTGCCGGTCACTGTGTGCTCGCCCTCCCGCCAAGCCCCGTGAGGTTCCGCCAGTGCTCCCCCATCTCCCAGATGAGGAGGCTGAGGCACAGAGACGGCAGTGGGGGCTGGGGCATGCTCACAGCCACCAAGTAACGGATGGGGCCAAGATTCTCCTTCGGACAGAGTAGCTGGTGGGCATAGCCACGGGGTTCGGGCACTTAACTGGAGCCAGAGAGACCCAGGCACTGGCAGAGGGGTCCGACCAGAGTGGGGAACCGAGATGTGGCCTTTGGCATTTTTTTGCCAGACTCTGGTTCAAAGCTGCGTAGGGGATCTGAAGGCAGCGTTGGTGCCAGCCCCGTGAATACCCTTTGCTGCAGAGGGTGAATGCCCGCTGACCCGAGGACGTGCCCAGCCCCCAGGATCTGGAGTCACTGGCGGATTTAAAAGCACACACAGGGTGTGCCGACTGGTGTCGCTTCCTCATCCAGATGCATTGATGCTGCAGCTGAATTGCTGCCCAATAACCCCGAGGAGGTGCCCAGCCCGGGCAGGGGTGGGGGGCGGGGGAGCTGCAGCTGCAGGTTGGCATGAGAGGAGGGCCCAGGGCTACGAGGGGATGGTGGCGGGGCGCCAAGGCCCGGGGAGCTGGGCCGCAGCCAGTGCGTGTCTGTGAGGCCTGGCCAGGCAGCCTGCCAGCAGAACCCGGCTGGGGAGGAGCGTGGGGCGGCGCAGGAGGGGGTGTGGCCGCAGAGGGGCCGGGCGGCCGCAGGAGGGAATGGACCTCTGGGTTCAGGCTCCACGGGGCTTGGCGGAAGGCACCTCCCCGTGGCCGGCAAACAAAGCCATGACTCCCTGAGTAGGATTGTGGGAGCTGGAAAACAAGGTTGCTCTGGGTTGGAATAGAGCAGGCGGGCCTGGCTGGGGCAGGGGGGTAGAGAGGGTACAGGGGGCAGGGGAGGGGGCTGCCCGCACCTGCTCCCGAGGGCGTTGGGGGGGGGGGCTGTACTGAGAGATGGTTGATGCACAGGGATTGCTTGGGAAGCAGGCCGTGTCCTGGACTGACCAGCCCACTTGCCCTGCGCCTGCGTCCTCGCCGGTTCCCTTGGTGCCGAGCAGGTCCAAGAGGCAGCGGTCCCCGGCGTCCGTTCACTTTGTGCTCTTACCCTTGCTTCCCTTCCTTGTCTCCTTCTCTTGTAGCCTTTCTCATTTCTCTTCTTTCTCTCCCTTTTCTGTAGCTCTTCTCATTTTGTTCTTCCCCCACTTGATCCTCCAGGTGAGTTGGGGTTTTTCTGAGAGAGACAAAGAGACTCTAAAGCAGGCTCCGTGCCCGGTGTGGAGCCTGACTCGGGGCTTGATCTCACGACTGTGAGATGATGACCTGAGCCAAAATCAAGAGTTGGACGTTTACCCCGACTGAGCCATCCGGGTGCCCCCCCCCGCCCCCCAACAAGTTGTTTTGTTTAACCTTTTGGCCTCTTTGTGATTTTTTTTTCCCTCATGGTACCAGGTACAAGATATGAATTTGCATACAGGAAAACGCACACATCTTAAATGTACAACTCACATTTTGACGTTTGTATCCACTTGTGATACGAGCACCCAGCTTGAGCCGGAGGAGATTCGGGCCACCCCGGAAGTGTCCTCGTCTGCCCCCCAGGCACGTGCGCCCTGGTCCGAACGTCTCTCACCATGGAGGAGTTTTGTTTGGCCCCTCTGCATGTGTTCCCACGCACGGTCTACCTTCCATTTGTGCATTTTTGTCCTTCTGTATGAGTGTGTGCGTCTCTGTGCCGGAGAGCCAGCCAGAAAGGGAGCGATTGGGAGGGAGACAGGCAGGCCCAGGGAAGGGACCCGAGTCAGGATGGGAAGAGGAGGGGCCCGGGCCGTGTGAGTGCGGCTGGGGAAGGAGAGGGCCAGGCTGACGACTTCATCTTGCCGCCGGGGGCACAGGAGCGTTGCTTTCCCCTTGGTCTCTCTTTATTCTGTCTTTCCAAGCCGCCCCTGAGCTCTTTATAAACACCGATGTTCTGGCCGAGAAAGACTTGCCTACGTCCAAGAGCGGCAAAGGGGAGCAGGAGACGCAGCGTTGGCTTGGGAACCACTGTTGAGCCCACGGGAAGTGGGCTCAGATGAGGTTTTTCTCGGTCTGTCATCCTCAGTCTGCCGGGAACAAATCAGCACGCTAACGGAAGACGGGGAAGCCCCCGAGGGCCGAGACTGCCCTCCTGCCCTCCGGGACGGGACGGGGTGGGGTGGAGGGCGCTTCTCTGGGCCACAGCGGGGTCCCCCATTCTGTCAGCCCTCCCGGAGTGCCGCGCTAGGCGGTGGGGGTGCTCAAGAGGCTCGCCACCCCGTTGGCATAAGACCTACTCGAAGCATTTCGGTAGCCACGAGCCGGGTATAATTAACCACCCAGCGAGGCCGCGTCAGCCCCTGCCTCCTCTCCTCAGGGATGAGCAGAACAGCCAGACAGCCCGTGGGTTGCCAAGACACTAGGGCAGACCAGCCTCGCTGCCATTTGGGGAGCTGGCTGATGTGGGCATCCAGGCGCCCAGCAACTGCTGATTGAGCACGTGCCACCAGCCAGTCCTTGTTCTGGGCAAGAATGGCAGGTGGCGGAAGGAAGTGCTGTGCCGAGGTCACTAGTGCCTTGATGTCAACGAGATTTCTTGCAGGCTTTTTTTTTTTTCATAATTTCTTGTGGATGATACGGAGAAATGTGGGTGAAGGAGTGCACTTAGGACACATTGCTCTTTGTTCGGCCCTCACAGGAAGTTGATCAGTTTCACCCCTGATCGAGGTTTGCTTTGGGCCCATCTTACCCAGCTTCCCCCACAAAACTGACAGAAGACTGATACAAAAACACCTGTAACTTTTCTTTTTTTAAAAATCTATTTATTTTGATGGGGCCCCTAAGTGGCTCAGTCGGTTGAGTGTCGGCTTTGACTCGGCATCATCTCACAGTTTGTAGGTTTGAGCCCCGCGTTGGGCTCTGCTGACAGCTAGCTCAGAGCCTGGAGCCTGTCTTCAGATTTTTTGTCTCCCTCTCTTTCTGACCCTCCCCTGTTCACACACTCTCTCTCTCAAAAATAAAACATTTTATTTTTACTTTTATTTTTCTTTGCAAAAGCAAAGGGCTTTATTACGGGTTTAGGCTCGCCGGGGCCTAAACTCGGGCTCACTGACTTTACCGGTGTGGTGGATCCATGCTGAGAGCCAAAAATAAAACATTTTAAAAAATCTATTTGTTTTGAGAGAGAGAGAGAGCATGAGCACAGTGGGAGCGCTCAAGGTTGAAAGGACAGAGAGAGAGAGGGAGAGAGAGAGAATCCCAAGCAGGCTCCCCACGGTCAGCACAGAGCTTGATGTGGGACTCGAACTCATGAACTGTGAGATCATGACTTGAGCTGAACACAGAGTCAGATGCCTCACTGACTGAGCCACCCAGGCGCCC
The DNA here is from genome assembly GCF_006229205.1 of Suricata suricatta. Taxonomy (NCBI): domain Eukaryota; kingdom Metazoa; phylum Chordata; class Mammalia; order Carnivora; family Herpestidae; genus Suricata; species Suricata suricatta. The sequence continues at coordinate 135,126,931 of NC_043708.1, forward strand.
CACACCTGTAACTCTTCTGTATTCATTAATTGTTAAAACTTTGTGACAGTGCATTCACACCCTTTCTAACACACAGAGCACACTTATTTTTGCTGAATCATTTGAAAGAAGGTTGCAGACATCATGACACTTCACCTCCACAGACCTCATCAGGCATCTCTGGAGGATGATAATATTCTCCTAAAACCACAATGCCATTATCCTTAAGAAAGGGAGCCCTGGTGCCACACTATCTGATACGCAGTGCTTCGTAACGTTTTCCCAATTCTGTTTGGCTTTTTTTTTTCCTTTCAAGATCCCATCAGTTTCACATATTTTATTTGATTATCATGTCTTGCTAGTTTCTTAACTTAAAATAGTCTTCTTGTCTTTTTTGTCTTTCACTGGATTGACCTTTAAAAAATTTTTTTTTAAGTTTATTTATTTTAAGAGAGACAGAGCACAGGCAAGGAAGGGGCAGAGAGAGAGAGAGAACAGAGGATGTGAAGCGGGCTCCAGGCTCTGAGCTGCCGGCACAGAGCCCGACGTGGGGCTTGAACCCACGAAACGTGAGATCATGACCTGAGCCAAAGTTGGACACTTAACCGACTGAGCCACCCAGGTGCCCCTAAAATTGTTTTTAATGTTTATTTTTGAGGAGGTGGGACACAAAGAGACAGCACGTGCGCACACATGTACACACAAACACACGCACATGCATGAGCGGGAGAGGGGCAGAGAGGAGGGGACAGAGGATCTGAAGCCGGCCCTGCATTGACAGCCCGATGTGGGGCTCGAACTCACGAACTGTGGGATCACGACTTGAGCGAAAATCAGAAGCTCAGCTAACTGAGCCACCCAGGTATCCCTGGGTGGGAAGAGTCCTAACTAGTTGTCTTACAGAATGCTGGATGTATCTGATTGTGTGTCCTCATCGTCAGGTTGGGGTTAAACCCTTTTCTCAGGTGTCCCCCAAGGGCTGCTACGGCTGTGCGTTTCTTACCGCATCGTGCTGGGAGGGAAACGGTGTCAGCTACTCGCGTTACTGGTGATGCTACTTTAGACAGCTCGGCTAAGGTGGTGGCCGTCAGTCCGCTCCCTCAGTGATAACGTTTTCCCTTTGGTAATTAGTCAGTTGCTGGTACACCTGACTTTGACACCTTGTTAACCTACAGTTTCCTAACAATCTTCCCCCCAATGGCTTAGCATCTGTTCATTACCTTTGCTTGAATCTAGATTTCTTTTCTGAAGTCTATCCACTCTTCTTCATTTATTAGCCAACATTCCTTTATAAAGAAAAGCTTCCTTTCTACCTTTTTCTCTGTGTGTTTTCCTCAGTTTCACTGTGGACTAATGGATTGTTTTCTTTGGGTGCATTAGAGCCCATTACTTCAGTGTGCTTTTCGATTCTCAAATTATCGCAGGTTTAGTCATCAAGTGCGCCAAAGTCCTTTTGACGTGATCCCATTAGTCTTTAATAACTTCCTTGCTTTCTTGCCCAACATAATGTCCCAGGCTCGCCTCCTACTTTACCATTCATTTCCCCCAAGGACTCTGGGTACCTTTTATTAGTGAGTGTTATTTAAAAACCAGGAACTGGGTGCTAGCATTGCTCACCCAATATATTTTTTTAAGATTTTATTTTGGGGCACCTGGGTGGCTCAGTCGGTTAAGCCTCCGACTTCGGCTCAGGTCAGATCTCACGTTCGTGGGTTCGAGCCCCGCGTCAGGCTCTGTGCTGACAGCTAGCTCAGAGCCTGGAGCCTTTTTCAGATTCTGTGTCTCCCTCTCTCTCTGACCCTCCCCCTCTCATGCGCTGTCTCTTCTGTATCAAAAATAAATAAAACATTTTAAAAAATTTTAAAAAAGATTTTATTTTGAAGTAATGTCTACACCCAGCATGGGGGTTGAACTTAACAACCGCAAGATCAAGAACGTCATGTTCCACCGAATGAGCCAGCCAGGCATCATGACACCCAATATTTTTGTCGATGACTTGAATAAAGGCTAAGAAATTATCAAATTTACAGATGATTCAGGACTGGAAAGGGAAGTCAAATGTATAACAGAACTAACACTCAAGATGGCCACAATAGGATAAAATCTGGACCAGAACCAGTAGATCTAAAGAGATCAACGTAGGGCACCTGGGTGGTTCAGTTAGGCGTCCGGCTCAGGTCATGATCTCGCATGAGTTCGAGCCCTGCATCAGGCTCTGTACTGTTCGTGCAGAGCCTGCTTGGGATTCTCTTTCTCTCTCCCTCTCTCTTTGCCCCTCCCCTGCTCATGATGCTCTCTCTCGTCAAATAAATAAATAAACTTAAAAAAATTAAAGGAGGTGCTTCTGGGTGACTCAGTGGGTTAAGCGTCTGACTTCAGCTCAGGTCATGATCTCCTGGTTCGTGAGTTCAAGCCCGGCATCAGGCTCTGTGCTAACAGCTCGGAGCCTGGAGCCTGCTTCAGATTCTGTGTCTCCCTTTCTCTCCGCCCCTCCCCTGCTCACGCTCTGTCTCTGTCTCTCTCTTTCTCTCTCTCAAAAATTAGTAAACATTAAAAAAATGAAAAGAGAGCCATATGAAATCCTGGGCTTAGGTTGAAAATGTTAATTTGCATAATTTGAGTGTTGGGGGAGCTCTTTACTGGACTCTTCAGTTATATTCACTCACTCATTCCTGTAGCCACTGCTCACGGAGGGTCACCTGTGTGCCAGCACTGCGTGGGCCCTGTTAATAACTAGCTCAAGTAAGGAAAAATCCTGCGTTCCCGGGGCTACATTCCTGGTGCTGGGGAGTGGGGGCGGGTGAGGATTCCAGACGCCACAACAAAGGTGATGAGCTCTTTGAAAACAAAAGTCTCAGGGTCAGGGAATTTGGGGAGAAGTTCAGATTCTTCCAAGATGGTATGCTTTGAGCAAAGATGTGAAGGAAGCCAGGGAGGCAGTCACTAAGGATCTGGGGGGAAGAGGGGAGCACGCAGCCCGGGCAAACGTTCGACAGCGAGTGCTTGGGGGTGGGCCTGGAGTCGTGGTGGAGAGGTGGGGTGAGGATGACACTTGGCCTTGGAGACCACTGTTAAGCCTTGGGCTCTTATTCTGAGCGAGACTGGGACCCGTTGGAGGATTTTGAGCAGAGGAGTGCCGTGACCTGACTGTGGGTTTGGGAAGACTCACTCTGGTTGCTGGGTTGCAGGGGTGCCGGGGTGGGGGCGGAGGCAGCTGTTAGGAGGACATCAGAGTAACCAAAAGAGGGTGGTGACTGCAACCCTGCCCATCCCCTGGGAGGCGGTAGATGGTCAGATTATGGACTTGCTAGTGGGTCAGAAGTGAGGAACGAGAAGAAAGAAAGTAGTTCAAGGTTTTTAGCCTCAGCAGCTGGAAGGAGGCTCCTATAGGAGGAGCCTGTGTCCGGGAGGGAGGGGGGAGGTCGGGAGCTGTATGTGGGACTTGCTGGGTGTGAGATGCCTTGCAGACAAGACAGCCAGGCAGAAATGCTGAGGCCATCTGGAGTTCGGGACAGCGGTCCTGGCGGCAGATAGAAGCTTGGACATAACATAACTGGCTCCAGGCAGATGGATGGAGGCGCACTGTCCAAAACCTGGGCCATGCTAGAGCCCGGGCGGTAGGTGCTGCCCGCCTCAGTGTGGAATCCTGTGTCCAGGGCGGGGAGCCCCTTTATAAAAGGGGTGCTGTTAGCCTGGACCACGTCCACAGAAGGCTGTTGGGATGATGGAGGGATGGAAATCATGGAGCGTGAGGAAGCCTGGCATCCAGAGGAGGCCTGGCGCTGTGTGGGTGCTGTGCCCATCTCGTGCCAGGCACCCTGTGGGAACGGATGGGGGACTGGGGGGTGGAGTGAGAGCAAGAGGTGGTGGCCCTGAGAGGGCTAGTTTTGGCAGGGGGTGAAGAGGAACTTCCAGCTAATTCCTGGAGAAAGCAGCACCACTGCCATGGAAATGACCAGCCTAGCGGAGGTTTCCAAACCCCCTTTGACTTGAAGTACAGGAAAAATTCCATTTTACTGGGATCCTCCCCCACCTTCCCCCAAACGGGGTTGGAACTCACGACCTTGAGATGAAGACCTGAGCTGAGATCAAGAGTCAGATGTTACACTGACTGAGCCACCAAGGCGTCCCTTCCGCTTTTTTTTTTTTTTTAATGCTAATAGAGACCCCTTAAATTGAGTCCAGGACCCACTGGGAGGTCTAGTCTGCAGCTTGACACCCCTGGGCGTGGAGAACTACGCCCCATCCCTGAGGGTGTTAGGAGCCTGGCGGGGGTGGGCGGACCTTGCCCCCTCCTAGTGGGTGCCTGTGGGATTCCACTGCAGCCGGAGGCAGTCTTTTCCCCTGCCAGGCGGCGTGCAGGCTGTGGAGGCGGCCAGACGCCGCGGCACTACCTTATACCCCGTTATCCCACTTAAGCTCATCTTGCCTCGCTCCCCGTCCGAGGTTCGGCGGGCACGGCCGCGCAGGGTCCCTAGAGCAGGCGCCGAGCCTGCAGTGAGCGCCCTGCCAAGACCCCAGGCGGGCTGACCGGTGCCGAAAGGAGACTCAGAAGCAGCTAGCCGGGTCGTGGCCACGAGCTCGGCCCACGGGCAAGTGGGTGCCAGGAGCACCGGCGCGGGGGTGGGGAGAGCCCCCCGCGGTTTCCCGCCCGCACGCGCTCAGGGGGCCGCGGAAAGGCCGGGAGGGGCCGGGGCGGCGCCGGGGGCCCCGCGAGGAGGAGACCGGAGCGCGTGCGGCAGGGA
>NC_043708.1:135131754-135147599 GCF_006229205.1 Suricata suricatta
CTGCTGCTGCTGCTGCTGCTGCTGCTGCCGCCGCCGCCGCCGACTTGGGCGCTCGCCCCTCGGATCAGCTTGCCGCTGGGTGAGCGCGGGCGCGACCCCGCGGGGGCGCGGGCTGGGGTCGGAGGGCGGGGAGGAGGCCGGGAGGTGCCCGTGCGGAGGCTGCCGTGACAAAGGAGGGAGGGAGGAGGGGGCCCGTCGGAGGCGTGGGGTCCATTAGGACCCTTCCTCCTTTCAAAGCGCTGTGGGGAGGGAGAGAGCGGAGAGGGCAGTTGTGGGGCCGCGCGCCCCTTTCTTCCCATTTTTTAGTGGGCGGGGAGAGGGTCTCTCGCCAGCTCTGTCGTCCCAGGTCGCCCCTGGGGAGGGTGCCTTTTTCGGCGGTGGCGGTTCCCCCGCCAGCCCCCTCTCTGCCGCACCGCCCCTCCCCCGGGGGGCTGGCTACCCGCTGGTCAGCCTGCCCGTCTGCTTGTCTTTGATGCTGACCAGAGCCAGCCGCTGTGCCGCCCCCGAGGGCGTCGCGGGGTGGCCGGGGCTGTGCTCGCCGTCCCATAAACACTGGGCTTCTGGTATTCCCAGCAAGTCGCAGCAGGACTCCTGAGCCGCGGCGGGACGCGAGCCCCGTCCCCCCTCCCAGCCTTTCACCTTGGCCTACCCGCGCAGTCCCGGCCCGAGCAGGGGGAACTCTCTGGGGCCGGGAGCGGCCGTCCAGGCATGGGGACAGCTCTGAGACTCCCAGACCCCGGCCGAGACTCCTCCTTGGAGCGCTCTGGGAGTACCATCCTCGCTGGTGGGGCCCCTCACCTGGTGCTCACACCTGCTTCAGTGGCCCCCTCGCTTTCCAACCCATGGCTCTTCCCTCTGCTTACCCACTTTGATCTGCTGCTTCTCCAACTCCTCTTGAAATCAGAGGGACCTGGATTCTAAGTTCATTTCTACTACTGGCCAAGTACTTCTCTTCTCCCTGTGCCTGGATTATGTCACCTGCAAAATGGGCACAGTTGTCTGTACCTTGGAGACTTCATGAAACTAGGTGAGCTCTGTGGGCACAAGGTTTATAGGGGCTCAGTAGATGTTGTTTCTACAAGCCCTTTAACTTGTTAGTGTTACCCTGGAAGAATTTCAATAAGAGGCACATAAATGTTGAAAGTGTACCAGACGTTCTTCTCTTTACGGCATCCCCGCCCCTGAAAACATTCTATGTACAAAAGGGAAGAGTAGAAAAATCAGCACTTAGACTGAGTGGCCTTCCCTAACCCTGTCTGAAACATTGCAAGGTGGTATGGAGGAGATAGCCTGGGTTCAAATTCTTCTCGGCCGGTTAGCAGCCATGTGACCTTGAGCGAGCTACTGGATCTTTCTGGGCCTTGATTTCCTCATCTTTAAAACAGGATAATAATGGCATATACCTCATGGTTATGAGGTTTAAATAAGTTTATGTTTGAAAAGTCCTTGGGACAGGGCTTGGCGCAGAGAAACCGCTCAGAAGTGTCAGCTGTCATTATTGTTGGGTGTTAAGCACAGGCTTCATTCTTGTACACGCTGCATAGGGCCCTGCGACTCCCTGCGGTGGGGGCGGCGCTGGGGTGTTAGCTTGACCACAGTCCCTTGGGTGCTCTGTCTCCTTAAGTGGGGATCAACAGGGGTATCCGGACCCAGGCCTGTGGCCTTGCCACTGTGGGTTATGGCCACAACTGCCTTTATCCTTGGACAAAGCAGGAACGAATCCTCTGATGGACTCCACTCGTGGCCCTGAGCCAGCACAGAGCTCTGTCGGGTGCAGCAGGTCTGGTGCACAGCTCGGGAACTGGACAGGGACCGCTCAGAGGGCAACTGAGAGGCAGAACCGGGGAGCCGTGAGGGGGAACCAAGAGAACGTGCCTCCCGAGAGCAGCTAGAACACTTGGTGGTTATTACCCACAAAGCTCTGGGCCCTGGGCCACTTCCACAAATCTGTGACTGTTGCCAGGCTCCTGTCACACACCAGCACCCCCTGCACAGGTCACTCGGTGCTCTGGTCTGGATGTCTGTGTCCCCTCCCCCTGCCTGCCTGCCCAGATCCATGTGTTCAAGTCGAACTCCCAGAGGACGGAGACGCAGGTTCACTTGGTAGGACGGGCGCAGATGCACCGTGTGAAGGTGCCCCTTTGAGACGTTTGGGGGGCCTAGAAATGTAGTCGATGCTCTGTTCTCCAAGCTGCAGATCCTAGAGAAGAAGACCTTCTGTGTTCTTGAGGCTGGGTCTGCCCGGAGGGGACCTCTTTTTCTGCCCCCCCCTCCAAAGCCCTGGAATAGTCTAGCAGCACCTCAACACCTGAATTTGTGAGCACACGTCCACACTTTACTGATGTGTACCAGAGGTCGGAGTGCTTGTCTTCCTAGACGTCCTGCATCCTCCTGGCCCTTGACGCCTGGGGCCGGGAGCCCCAGAGAGGACTCCCCTGCTGAGCATGGCCGGAGGCAGTTTCCTGCCTCATCCCTGGGGGCTTGTTAGATGTTCCTGGCGGTGTGCCTATCCTGGGTAGGCCCGTGGTGACCATGGGGACTCTGGGCACAAGGGCCCAGGGCCCCTCCCTCACGGAACAGGGAGAAAGGCATGGCTGTAGAGACAGCACCCCTCTCCCCTGGTGAATTCCCGCCCAGGCTCCCTAGGGCCCGGGTGCCTAGGGACAGTGGGCCGTGTCTCTAGAAGTAAAGCATCCAGGTGATGACTGGGGTCCTCCCTACGGAGTCCCTGTCGCCATTGATCCGCAGCAGACTCCTGGGAGTGTCAAGGAGGCGATCCCCCACTTGTGGTCTCATCCAGTGTCAGGACGGGGAGGAGGACCGGGCCCCGCGGCCAGCTGGACGAGCAGAGAGGCTTACCAGGAAGTTGCTTGTCTCTGGAAGGAACGCTTCAAAGGAGTGTGTGGAATTCTGGTTCTGTTGCACTGGAAACCGGCAGTTTTGGAGCTCCAGGGCCGCAGGCTCCGAAGAGGAGAGCTGCCCGGTGGGGCTCGTGGCCCCGGGTGCCCGCTGCAGGGTGGGAGCGCTCGTAGCCTGGCCTCGGGGAGAGAAACAAAGCAAACCTGCTCCTTTGGCTCATGCACGTCCTACTGAGTTCCCTTATTTGGGCAATTGAAAGGAGTTACTAGTTTCCCCCTGCCCCCAGAAGTGCCTGTCTGGAACGCTCTGGACACAGTACTTTCCAAACCAGATTGGAAAGAAAGAAAGCCAGAGGCCTGCAAATGGCACTCCGCAAAACCCCCTCTGAGCTGGGGAGAACTAGGCATTGGCACAGATCAGCCCTTTGCCCTCTGACCCTGGAGCGGACACCCAGGGTCCCAGCCCCACTGAGGAGCCCCCAGGGTCCCATCGGCTGGTTACTGGCCTCCCTCCTTGATGGGGCTTCACAGGAGCGTTTGTCTTCAGCAGTGTGCTGTGGCCTGGCGTCGCCATGGCCCTTCAGAGCTGAGTGGAAGGACGGGTACCCGGGGGTGCTAATAGCCGGGCTTTGAAGCCCAGCCTGCCTCCTGACTGCGCCCCCCGGGGCAAGCGGGGAGCTAACGGCAGGACCCATCTCACGAGGCTCTGAGCGGATTACATGAAATAACGTATGGAAAGTGTTTGGCACGATGCCTGGCACGTGCTGCGTCCCCAGGAAAAAAGGCAGTGGCCTCTCCTCTCCCAGATGGAAATTCCCCGCCTGCCTTGCTTGGTGAGGTTATTTGCATCGGTTTGGTTGGTCCCGAGCGCTGCCTACGTGCACAGCCCTCTGCCGCCGGGTCGGGGGAATGGGATAGTGCAGACCCCACCCCCGGTTGGGGTTGCGGGGTGGGAGACAAGGCGGGTCACCCCCAGGGTTCCTGCTGCATGGAGTGCACTTTTCAAGCACTCCTGGTTCAGCTCTTTGAAATTCTGCTTTGCTCCAAGAGTGTCCTGTGCCTGGGGCTGGACCGCACCTGTCCCTGCACCCTGCCCCTCGCCAATTCCGCTCTGCCCTGCACGTAACCCACATTCAGCCGAGTGTCGCAATGCCCGTATGCCAGCCCAGCAAAACTCTAAGCTTGCACAACTGTGGGGCCACATCTGGAGACACCTGTACGTCCGTCCTCTGCACGAGGGAGGCAGGGTGACGGAGAGCCTGGAGAAAAGTCTGGACTCGGGTTAGGTAGTTCAGCACTCTTTCCTTTGTCCCCATCTTAGAGGCCGTGGCCCGGCCCCCACACTGCCATGGGTGCTCGGGATGGGTGGCGGGGGGGGGCCTCTGACAGGGCCTCGCTGGTGGGTAGAGGATTTATCTCCCCTTATCTCCCCGCCCCTCCTCCTTGCATTCTGTCCTCCTGGCCAGGCCCCCTCTGTTCGGGATGGAGTGTGGCTTACACAGAGGTAGCTGTCTTAGGACAGATGCCCAAGGTCCCATAAAGGCCATCTTCACAGTATGGGGCAGGACCCCCCCACCCCCCGCCTGCCCTCAGGTGGCACAGCTGGCGTCCGGACGTTCATGTTGCAGAGTTTAGTGCTCAGAAGAAGGTAGAAGGTAGATAGTGAGTATAGAGCTACTGCAGGCACCAGGCTTTTAATTTTCGTGTCTCCACCTGCACAGTAGATGACCTTATCCCCATTTTATAGATAGGACAGCTGAGGTTCAGAAAGGTGAAGTATTTCGTCCAAGGCATATGATTCCGCCCCCCTGGGATCTGACGTGTTCTCCATGGGATCTCTCTGGTCTGCACTCATGGGTCCTCTGAAAAGACCATCTTGACATTTAGTGGGGTTCCAAGAGGCTGGCGGCCTGCGGTGAGGGCTTTCAGGCGGGACAATAGACAGAAACCCCTCATTTTATTGTAACTCCTACACAGGGACCAAATGACCAGACTTGCCTCCTTTTCAGTCTCTCCTTGCTCATCCTCTGATGAATGCTCCCAGGACGGGGCCCCCACAGTGTGACAGGCACTGGAGGTGGCATTGTTCCATCTCGCACGTGTGAGGGGACCAAGGCCTGGAGAAGCCAACTCATGTCCTCGGGGTCATGCAGCTGGAAAGGTTTGGGGTCAAGCCTTGGGCCACAGCCCTCTGACTCAAGAATCACACTCTCTCCATTAGAACAGCTGCCTCGTGCTTCGGTTGTGAGGTGTATGAAAGCATCTGAATGGCCCAGGCTCAGCCCTGGAATAATTGTAGGTTATGTACTTCCGTCTGGTGAAGAGCTATGTTGAGGTCACTCCCTGGATGGGAACAAGGGACCGGGCTGAGCCCCTCATGGCGTGGCCACAGTTGCAAGCACAGCCTACTTAGCACACTTGGCCAGGCACGTTGTGTACAGGGGACTGGCGGCAAACAGCTGAGACACAGGTTTGCACACTGGGGGGCAGCAGGCCGGAGCCAGCCTGGAGATAGATGTTCTTTGGCCTCCAAGAACACTTGTAAGGAACTTTAAGTAGTTGCTGATCTTTAAGACAGGAAATTTTAAGTGAAAATCCACTTTTCCAGCTCTTCTGAGGAACCGCATTCCAGTTAGCCACATACACCCAGGGCTGAGCCGTAGCCGCCTCTTTAGAGGGACTCCTGCCTTCAGGCGGCTGCAGCCGCACCTGCCCTCGTCCCCTCTTCCCTGCATCAGTGGGCATCCAGGTGGCCAGAGTGCTGGGTGTTTACTCAGAGCAGGGGTGGGGAGGAAGGAAGGGGTGCCGGTAGGGCCAGTCCTGACTGTGACCCCCTAACCCAGGAGCAGAGCTTGGCACTTTACATGCTGCACTTATTTGGTCTTTCCAGCAGCCGCCGGAGGGCTCCCTGTCAGAGACGGCGGGTCCCTGGTCAGGATTGCATAGCTGGTCAGTGAGGAAAGTCAGGACCCCCACGTGAGCATCGTGGCACCCTATGCAGCCCTTGGGACCTCTCCTGTCTCCCTGTGTCAGGTTGCAGCCGCCACACTTCTGTCCGGCCCTCAGCTTGTGAGGCTGAGTGGTCAGTGCTCTAGGGAGGGGGCAGAGCGGGGGCAAGTACTTCTGTCTTGTGAGCGAGAGGCTTCAGGACCTCTACGCTGCCCTCTTTGAATCGAGGACCTTTCCCTGGACCACAGTACCCTGAATGGGGACTTAGCAATCTGCCGGTCACTGGTTCAGTCCAATGCTCATTGAGCAGCTTGGGCCTTACCTGCCTGGCCCGATGATACAAATGTGACTAAGACGGTCCCGAGCCGCAGGAAGCTCAGCGCGGTGGAGGAGACCGGCACAGAGAGCCCGTCAGCACCTTGAGAGGTGTGAAGAGGAAATGATGGGCAGAGAAAGGGCCCTCGCCCAGCGGGGAACTCAGGAAGGCTTCCTGGCGGAGGTGAAACTCGGCTGAGTCTCAAGGATGAGGAGTTGAGAAGGAAGGGCAGTCAGACACGGGGGCAGCTGAGCCAAGAGAGAGGAGACATAGGACCTTGAGTTGCTCAGTTGAAGCAGGGGGGGAGACGTGGCGAGGGCTTGGACAGCGGGGCATAGCCTGAGGGCTTTCTATAGGACAGTGACAGTTCCCAGAGAGACCTCTAGCTGGGGCATGGAGGCCGCCCTGGGGTAGGGGCCGGTTAGGAGCACGCTGTTGTGTCCTGGGTGGGAGAGGGTGGTGGCCTGGTTCGGGACCGTGACAGCAAGGATCACAAGGGGGGTAGATTTGGAAAATATGGAGGAGGGGAAATGGGCAGGACTCGCTTGTGGGTCGGATGTCTGTGGGAGAGGGAAGAAGGAACCTGCCCGGAAACCCCTGAGTGAGCGATGCCCCACAGACACAAGGCCCCAAGCCCAGTGTTGTCTGCAAGTGGGCAGTGGCGGACCGCAGCGGGGCCCCCACACGGTGGGGTTTGGTGCCTGAGGAAGATCCGCCCTGGGCGGAGACACTTGGGGGTTGCCAGTGTCTGGACTGCGGAAGCGATGGGCGTGGGCGTGTGATCTAGAGGCCAAGGGCAGACCCCAGGGAACAGGAGCATTCAAGAGGGAACCCAGGAGGGGGTGAAGGGAGGTTAAGAACACGGATGCTAGAGCTGCTGGCGCAGGTTCGGATCCCAGCCCCACACTCTTTGGGACCAGGAGGCCAGTCCCGTCACCTGTCACCCTCACCTAGAAGCCTTGCGCGGATCGTGTGCCCTGATTCAGCTGAAATGCTTCGTAGGTGCTCGGGGAACTTAGCCCTTGGACGCCCCTACGGAGTGTGAGGGAGACCGGAAGTGACTCTTGAGGCCAGTGTGGCCAACACTGGGGGACAGGGGACCCCCACAAGGCCGTGCTCCCTCCGTGTCCCAGGTTTGGCAGTGAGGTGATGACTGGGCCCTGGTGAGCATGGGGCTGGGTGAGGCCTGGCTCCCAGGCAGGGGGTGGGTGGGAAGGGAGCCCTGGGTGGCTCTTCTCTTCAGGAGTTTGGCTGCGACAGGGAGGAGGCAGGCGCCCAGATTTCTAGGAGGAATATTGAAGGGAAAAAAACCCTGCTTTCTGAGAGGCAGAGAGGTTGGTGACGGGACGTGACCTCAGGAGATGGGGAGGCCGTGGAAATTGAGGCTGTCTGTACCTGGTGGTCCCGGGCTTCTTCAGGAGGAGGAAGGCGGGCCCTCGAGCAGCGGGGAGAGGGGGGTGATGGGGAAGAGCCAGTCCCTGAGCCATGGCCCGGAGGAGCTGACCTTGGTCCTGGCGGAGGTCAGGTACTGGCAGCTCATGTTAGGGCTCCAGTGGCTAGATGGGTCCAAGGCGGGGGGTGTTTGTCTTTGAGGGGCAAGGGGCCACCTGGTGATTCTGGCAGGAGCTCATGGCCTACTCACTTGAAGCCACAGCAGCGACCGTTGGGGAAGTGGGCTTCCCTAGGTGTGCCTGCCCCAGGGACACGGGGTGCTTCTGGGCTGGGCTCCCTTGACTTCTTGCCTCTTGCTTGGTTACCTCGGCACGGGGAGACCCTTTGGCACACAGCCCCTCTTCCCCTGCTGAGAGTAATCCTTCCCTGCTTGGGGACTCTGCCCTGGCACTGGCCCGGTGACAGCAGTTAGGCCCTCCATTTCCCGTCCGCTGGGCTGCCCTTGCAGCGCTCGGGCAGTGTGCAGGGTGGGAGGGGTGCGTGCCCGGGGCGGCCGGCGTGCCCAGGTTTGCTGCAGAGTCAGCGCTCCCGCCCTGGGGGTGGTGCGCCCACAGGAACAAGTGGGTCCAAGGGTCCAGTGTGACGCCTTGGGGAGGAGCTGCTCCTGCAGAGCCTTTTAGGAGGCTCTCAGGGACTTGTCCGGGGCCCCGACCCCTTTCTGGGGACATTGTGACTTGGGCTGAGGGGCAGCCAGCCACCTCCCTGCACTGCGGGCACCTTCCCTGCTCCTGACTCCGCAGACGAGCCGGTGTTCTCTGGCCTGGTCCTGCCAGGGCCTGCGGAGGGCAGGATGTTAGCGCCAGGTCAGCGTCCCCCGTGGTGCCAGGAGCCGCCGCGGAGAGAAAGACGGGGTGGCGCTCTGAGTCACAGCCCTGCCTCGGCTCGCTGGCTCGCTGGCAGGGCTGCGTAAGGAGGTGGGGACGGGCCGAGCCCTGTCCTGCCTCACCTCCGAGAGCTCCAGGCTTCCGGCTGAGTCACAGGGAGGGAAGAAGCACCAGCCGGGGCTGGGGGCTGAGTTGGTCCCGCATCACTTCCCGCTGGAGCCCCAGGCCCCAGGGGTGGGGGACGCGGGACCCTGCAGGCCGTCCCCACCTGCCCGGTGCAGCGCGCCCCCTCCAATGCCCGAGACGCTCTCTGCCCACACAGAGCAGCCTGGAAGCCAAGACTGACCCTGAGGTCTGGTTAACACCCCCGGGAAATGGAGCGCAGACACCCTCCCAGTCACCCCTGCACCAGAAGCAGCCCGGAGCAAACACACCAGCACGGACAAGCCTTGCGGTCGGGTGCACAGACACACAGAGACACACACACACACACACACACACACACACACTCTCTCTCTCTCTCTCTCTCTCTCTCTCTCTCTCTCTCTCTCTCGCAGGCAAGCTCAGGCAGGGCCCACACAGATGGCTGTGTGGTGGCTCTGGAGGTGACCCCAGGCAGCCGGGCAGGACTCAGCTCATGCACACAACACGTGCCCGGCCAGTTTCAGAGCCCATGGTCCCTGGTGAGCCCCCTGCCCCCCACCCCCGGCCACCGTGTGACAGGTGCACACCTGGGTTAGAAACCGCCCGCGTGAATTGTTTTTAACCTTGAGGCCGAGGGAGGCCCCACTCCTCTCCCAAACAACCCTGCTCCTCCAGCGGCTCTCGCTGGGCTGGATTTTCCTGCAGGGCTTTTGGATTTTGTTTTTGATCCACTCAGGTGTTGACTGTGTGCCAGGCACCATGCCAACACTCAGCTAACGTGCGCAGGGCTGTTCGGAGTAAAGCTCTCGGTAGATGTGGGTTATTATGTCTGTTGTTTACACACACGGTCTCATTTCTTCTCATAACAACCCTCTGAGGAAAGGGGTTATTATCCCCATTTTCCAGATAAGGAAAGTGAGGCTCCAGATGCTAAGTGGCCAGTCCTGGTGGCAGGTGGTTCCTAAGTGACAGAGGCAGTATTGGCAACCAGGTCTCGGACTCCTGAATCTGTACTCTTTTTTTTTTTAATTGTTTATTTAATTTTGAGACAAAGTGTGAGCTGGGGGAGGGGCAGAGAGAGAGGGAGACCCAGAATCCGAAGCAGGCTCCAGGCTCTGAGCTGTCAGCACAGAGTCCGGCGTGGAACTCGAACTCATGAACCATGAGATCATGACCTGAGCCAATGTCGAATGCCTTACTGACTGAGCCACTCAGACGTACCCCCCCTTTTGTTTAATTTTTAAAAATGTTTATTTTTCTCTTTTAATTTTTTTTCCTGAATTAAATTAATATTCCTTACTAATACTAGAGCAGACTTTAGTCTGTAGCTCAGACTATACTATCTGTGCCAAGAATCCAGCCTTAATGATATAACTGGCCCCCCCAATGTTTATTTATTTTCAAGAGAGAGAGAGAGAGAGAGAGAGACAAAGCACAAGCGGGGGAGGGGCAGGGAGAGAGGGAGACCCAGAATCCGAAGCAGACTCCAGGCTCCGAGCTGTCCGCATAAAGCCCAGAGCCTGACGCAGGGCTCGAACCCACAGACTACGAGGTCATGACCTGAGCCGAAGTTGGACACTTAAATGACTGAGCCCCCCAGACGCCCCTGAGTCTGTGTTCTTCACCTCTGCCTTGTCCAGATGCTCAGTCTGGGAGGCCGCCCCACTGACTAGCCCTGGCCAAGTCCAGGGGGCAAGTGGGGGGTCCTCGGAAAGCAAGGCCTTCAGGACACCATGGCTTTGAGTGGGAGAGGCTCAGGCCAGGAGGACAGGGGAGGAGAAGGCCCAGAGGGAAATGTTCGGTGTAAGGGGCCCCTCACCCACACAGCAAGGCATTTGCTATCTGTCTGCCATTTCCATGACTGTCCCCCACCCTGGAGAGGGCAGCCAGGCCGGCGGGTTCTCGAGTGGCCGGGGCCCTGGCCCGCCTTCCACCCTGGCTGTGCTCTGGCTACGTGACCCCTGGCAGGTTCCCACTCCTTCCCGGCTGGAGTGGGGCCGCGCTGCCACCTGGACGGCACCCTTATCTCTGACCTTTGGTGTTTTCTGTTTCTGGATGGTTGCCAGGCCCAGCCTCCTGCCTAGAACTTCCCGGCCCCACCCGGAAAAGCGCGCCTCCTGCCAGGCCCGATAAGTACTGGCGGGTCTGAGGCAGCCCTGGCTTTCAGAAAACGGTGGAGGGGACTCGGAAGACGTTTGCCCTCATCTCTGACCCCTCATGAGACTGCTGGGCGTTGTATCTTCTCCGTTATCCCCGTGAACTGTCTGAGGCTGCTACGTCGGCCCCGCCTGACAGGGGACCCACGTGGTGCTCTCCGTGGTCCCTGGGAATCAGTTCCTAAAGCTGCATGGTGTCAGGCCATCGCAGGTCAGCGGCGGCAGCACCTCTAGGGCAGGCCTGCGCCCGGAGGTCAGACCTGCTGGGTGATGTCACCCCCTCCTGGGAGTGGGGGCAGACCTCTGCTGGCCGCTGGGAGGTCCCTTTAGCGGGGTGACTCTTCCTAGGAGCAGAGCCTGGAAGTGCCAGGCTCCCAACGGCTCATCAGCGCACAGTCCAAGCAGTGTGATTGGGCCCCGTCGTGTTTGGAAATTTCGTGGTTGGGAGACGTGTGGGGGACTCCTACTGGCAACTTTCTTTGGGTCTCCCAGTGTGTAGGGTGCTGATGAGTGGTGAGGAGGTGGGAGTTTGAGGGAAAAAACCTAGAGTCCCGTGCGATTCTGGACTTTAGTTCAAAGGGAGATCTTGACCTCTGTGGACCACAGCTGCCCTGTGGTCTCAGTACCAGAGTCTGGACTCTAGTCATGAAGCAGGACTCTCCCCGGGACTTCCCAGTGCCGCCCCGGTTTGACCCTGCTCTATGACAAGACTCCCAGCTGCAGAGCCACACACATTCCTGCACTGGTCACCTTCTGTCATCACCTGCCCTCACCAGGAGCTACTGTGAGGAGTGGCCTTGGGAACTCTGTCATCCTGTTTGCTGGTGGGCTGCTATCCATCCCATGTCCCAGGAGCTTTGCTAGGACGCCCCACCTGAGGGCTCCCTTCAGCATTAGTGGTGAGGCAAAAAGCTTAGTTTCCCCAGAAAGGCTGCTCTGTGTTCCTCTCTTGGACAATGAGAACAAGGTAACTTCATTTCCCTTTTCTTCCTGGCCACCAGGAGGCTCAGCACTAAATGTACATTCTGTCCCTAGTACCTAGGACCTGCTTATGTGAATATGTCCTGACTTTCTGGCTCAGGTGTTTTCTTCAGATGTGTTTGTTCTCTCTACTGATTTTAGTGTTTGTGTTTCACTACGTTCTTTCCTTTATTTCCTTGCCCTTGTGGAACCAGGCCGGCGGTATGTAAAACACTCGCCATGTGAAAGCACATGAAGCCATCTTCACAACTGCTTTGTTGGCATGTTGCGCTTTTTGCTTCCTCAGCTTCGTGAGACGTTTGTGTGTGTGGTAGTGACCGACCGGTCAGTTAGGCGATCCCAGAGCGTGGGCAGGCGGCTGATTTCTGCCTGTGTTTCCTTTCTTATCAGATGCTTAACATTTTTAGAATAATTTCTCTTCAAATCCATGAGTCACTCAAAGCACAAACGGTACCCTGGTCGGATAGGTACGTGCATTTCTTTCTTCTTCTTATTTCTTTCCCATTGGAAACCTGCTTGTTGTCGAATCCAAAAATGAGAAGTAAAAAGGAAAAAAATTTACCTGTACTCCTACCAGGGATGCCAAATCTCAGCACATCGTGAGTCATCCTTCTGGATTTTCTTTTTTCCTTTTTTTTTTTAATGTTTTTTATTTATTTTTGAGAGACAGAGACAGCACAAGAAGGGGAGGGTCAGGAGAGAGAGGGAGACACAGAATCTGAAACAGGCTCCGGGCTCTGAGCTAGCTGTCAGCCCAGAGCCCGACACGGGGCTCGAACCCACAAACCGTGAGATCATGACCTGAGCCAAAGCTGGACACTTAACCGACTGAGCCACCCAGGCGCCCCTGGATTTTATTTTTTCTGTTTATATTTTTTCCCCACAAAAAAATAGGATCTAACTAGACATACTATTTTATAACCTTCATGTTCACTGGGTGGTAGATAATTCGAATCTTTCCTTATGTTGCATATTTTATAACAATGAAAGATAGTTAAGGTTTATATCCAGGATACACGCATGTAATTTGTTGCAGTAGGGGAGGTCCTTACATGAAAAGCCGCAGATGCCTCTTCCATCCTCAGCTCCAGGCCTGTCCCAGAAAGGGACAACTTTTCATCATTTAGACTTTTTGTTAGTACAGTGGTTTCCTCCACATAGCTAAGTGTTTCCGCCGCTGTTTCGTGTTTGGTCGAGTTTGACCGATTGCCTGCTGAGAAGAATGAGGCTTTCTCTATCCACTCCCTTCCTCACCTCCTCCACACATTTTTCTACCACTGTATTGGGTTACCTCTGTGATTTAATACATTATCCTTAGGGGTGCCCAGCTGGCTCAGTCATCTCTTGATCTCAGGGTTGTGAGTTCGAGCCCCACACTGGAAGTAGAGGTTAATAAAAAAGCAATAAAATAAAAATTCTGTAGAAATTTCTTTTAATGTTTCTTTATATTTGAGAGAGAGGGAGACAGAATCCAAAGCAGGCTCCAGGCTCCGAGCTGTCCGCACAGAGCCCGACGCGGGGCTCGAACCCATGAACCATGAGATACGACCTGAGCCGACGTCGAACGCTCAACTGATAAAGCCACCCAGGCGCCCCAAAAAATTTTATACTTGAGCCTCAGTGTCTTATTCCATTAACCCCTGACAATATCTTGGGGCCCTCTTCGCTCTCAGGAGAAGATAGAGAGTCCACTTTTCCCTTAAATCCCCTGGCAGGTGGCATCACGGTGTGTCTGTTGTACATTCCAATCCTGAGGTCAAGGTCGGTGACAGTTTATTCTATTTTATAATCATAAGTCTTCCACCAGTGACTGTGAGCGGGAGCGAAGGGGTAAAGACCAGTGCCCCGTGTTTGCATCCCTGTGCCACGTTAAGTCCGGCTCGCCGCAGGGTCGGGGCGGGGGGGCGGGCTGTGCTCTGTGGATCCTCCTGGGCCTCATGCCACTCAAAGGAGGGTGTTCAACGTCCTTTCCTTTCTTTTATTCTGTTATGTGCTCAAAACCCGTCATTTCCTATCTGTTTGCTTCATCTGTGGCCATGCCTTTCTTGTATGCTTCTGTTTGCTTGTTCTCCTGGTGTTTCTAATGCGACATCGTATTTTTTTTTTTTTTACCAGCTGCACAATATTCCACTGAGCGGAGTGTTAATAGTGATGTATTTTCATCTCGTTTCCTGGGGCTGGACACTTGGGATGATTCCAGTTTTTCATTAATAGAGATGGTGCTACAGTAAATGTTCTTTTACATTCATCTTCCTGCATTTGTTTCTTTCATAATGTCGGAGAGTCCAGGAATGCTGTCCTCCTTACACCTGATCCCCCTTGTCCCCAGCCCCTTGCCATGCGCTGCCGTGCTCACTTACCTTCAGACTGGCCCGTCCTAGAGGTTGGCAGAAGAGGTTTCTCGTGGGAGGCGTGGCCCCCAGGTTCATGTCCATCTTCCTCTCCCAGGCTCTGAAGAGCGGCCATTCCGCAGATTCGAAGCCGAGAACGTTTCCAACTACACAGCCCTCCTGCTGAGCAGGGACGGCAGGACTCTGTATGTGGGTGCCCGAGAGGCGCTCTTTGCTCTCAACACTAGTGCCAGCTTCCTGCCAGGCGGGGAGTACCAGGAGGTAAGATGATGCCCGGGGCTGGCCAGGCGGGGCAGAGGATGGCAGCGGGGAAAATAGAAAGACTGACCTCCTGGGTGTGAAGACGACGCAGATGGGTGGGGGCGCTGGGCGCGTCCCCCGTTCTCTCTCCCACACTCCCCTTCTCTCTCTCTGCAGCTGCTGTGGAGCGCAGATGCAGACAGGAAACAGCAGTGCAGCTTCAAGGGCAAGGACCCACAGGTGAGCTGGCCCTGGAACCCCCCCCGGCCCCCCCTGGGCTGAAGGAGGGCTGGAGAGTGGCGCGCTGGACCCAGCACGGAGGGGGGTGTGGGAGCAGCTGGGAGACCAAGGGTGATGGCTTCCGAGGTGGCCGGATCTGGGTTTGGCCGTATCCTTGATGACCTCTGTGACCTCTGAACCTTTGTGTCTCCACCTGTAAAGTGGGGATAGTGACGCCTTTCTCAGGTCTTGCTGGAGGATTCAGTGAGCTAATCCACATAAGGCACCTAGCACCTAATGGGTGCCAAATAAATGCCCACTTCCAGTAAGAGCAAAGGCGTGATGGTGTGGTTTCGGCCAGATCGCTGCGTGTGGGGTCTGGTCCAGCCTGGGAGTGCTCCTGGAGGACTCCCCACTATTCCCAGAGACCCCCCTACCCTGCATGGGGCAGAGTGGCTCCGGTGAAGGGAGCTGAGACACAAGTTCAAGTCCTGACTGCCCCTGACTTCTTTATTTGACAAACGTTTATTTATCAAGCACATAGTTATGCCCAAGTACTTCTTTTTGTTTAGAAAATTTTTTATTTTAATGTTTATTTTTATTTTTGAGAGACAGAGAGAGAGAGACAGAACATGAGCAGGGGAGGGTCAGAGAGAGAGGGAAACACAGAATCTGAAACAGTGGAGCCGGCTCTGAGCTGTCAGCACAGAGCCCGACGCAGGGCTTGAACTCAGGAATGGTGAGATCATGACCCAGGCTAAAGTTGGACTCCTCAGCCAACTGAGTCACCCAAGGGCCCCCCTTTTTTTTCTTTTTTAAATTTATTTATTTTGAGAGAGAGCAAGCATGAGCAGGGGAGGGGCAGGGAAAGAGAGAGAGAGAGAGAGGAAGAGAGAGAATCAGAAGCAGGCCCTGTGCTGTCAGCGCAGAGCCTGCCATGGGGTGCAGACTCACAACCTGAGCAGACATGAAGTCAGCTGCTTAGTAGACGGAGCCCCCCGGGCGCCCCTGTGACACGTAACAGTGAAAAAGAAGAAAGAACAACAGGCAAAACTGAGCCACGCGACCAGGTAGCCAGGCCACAGCTCACCAGGGAAGGGCCATTTGCGCCAGGACGAGAGGCTGCCGAGGGAGTCCTGGAGTAGGGGCAGGACTGGGCTTACTCTGAGTGGGTGTGTGGGGAGCCACCAGGGGGCTGGGCAGGGGGGTGACATGGTGGCATCGGATTTGAGAGGGCTCCTCTGGGGACACGTGGGGGCTCAGTTGGTGAGGTGTCCGACTCTTGGTTTCGGCTCAGGTCACCATCTCCCAGTTCTTGGGTTCGAGCCCCATGTCACACTCCGCAGGGACAGTGC
>NC_043708.1:135147699-135160372 GCF_006229205.1 Suricata suricatta
GCGTCAGGCGAGCTGGGCAGTGCTGGGGTCACTCTGGGCCCTGAGGGTGGGGGGAAGGGCCGTGCCGAGGGGCCATTCCCATGGGAATGTTCTCTTGGCAGATGGCGAGCTCTACACTGGAACAGTCAGCAGCTTCCAGGGGAACGACCCGGCCATCTCCCGGAGCCAGAGCCTCCGCCCCACCAAGACCGAGAGCTCCCTCAACTGGCTCCAAGGTGACGTCCTCCCCGGGCGCTCGGTCCCAGAGCCCAGGGCGGGGCGCGCCCTCCCTGCCGGGCTGAGGACAAGCCCCTGCCCGCCTGGGATCCCCGGCTGACCCCTGCTCCCCGCTGGCCCCACAGACCCGGCGTTTGTGGCCTCGGCCTACATTCCTGAGAGCCTGGGCAGCTTGCAAGGGGACGATGACAAGATCTACTTCTTCTTCAGCGAGACCGGCCAGGAGTTTGAGTTTTTTGAGAACACCATCGTGTCCCGTATCGCCCGCATCTGCAAGGTGAGGGGGCGGGCCGCCCCGGAGGCCCCGGAGGCTCCTCGGGTGCAGGATCAGGAAGCCCCTGATCCTCCGGGAGGCACGGCTTTGGCTGACTGCTTTTCTCTCTCTCCTTTTAAACGAAAGTAGCTCTCACGTTTTTTTTCTGTTTGAGAAAATGTGGAAACACAGAAAAGTATGCACGGGAATCACTCACAAGATAAAGAGGCAGCGCACCGTCATGATCAGGAGCATCGTCTCCACCCAGGCTGCCTCAGTGCGGCCCTCGCTGGGCCTGTGACCTTGGGCAAGCCCCGTGCCCCCAGTTAGCGACCTCGTCTGTTCAGTGATGTTATGCGGCTAAAATCCATCCACAGAAAGCTCTTAGGACTGCAGTAGGCAACAACTCAGTGTGGACGGTCAGCGTTAGAACCCTGCTCCCTCCGCACCAGTGACCTGGCTGTGAACATTTCAGGATGCTCCTTGGCACCCTGTTTTCTTTATTTGTGCACCTGCAAATACATACGTACTCGCGTTGCTAAAAAACTAGTTCCAAGCAAGAGTTCCGCTGTCCCGCGGGTGTCCAGGGGTTTGCAGGGAATCGTGACCTCTCTGCCTGCGCGCAGGCAGACCCCTCTCTGTTTCTGGCTGTCCCACAGCGGGGGAGCTGCCGTTCACTCAGCCGGCCTCCTGCACACTGCCTTCAAGTCTTCTCGATTTGATTTGATTTACTTGATTTATATAAAGTTTCTTTATTTGAGAGACAGCACGAGGAGGGGAGGGAGAGAGGGAAAATCCCAAGCAAGCTCGCACGTGTCAGTGCAGACCCCAGGGCGGGGCTCGAACTCTCAACCTTGAGGTCATTACCTGAGTCGATGTTGGACCCTTAACTGAATGACTGACTGAGCCCCCCCCACCCCGGGTGCCCCTCTTCTTGCTTTTAATTTTTTTTTAATGTTTTATTTATTTTTGAGAAAGAGAGAGACAGTGTGAGCAGGGGAGGGGTAGAAAAAGAGGGAGGTACAGAATCTGAAGCAGGCTCCCGGCTCTAGCTAGCTGTCAGCACAGAGCCCGATGCGGGGCTTGAACCCATGAACCTTGTGAGATCATGACCTGGGCGAAGTCGGACCCTAAACCGACTGAGTCCCCTGCCCCGGGCGCCCCTCTTCTTGCTTTGAAATGGAACTCTGCCCCAGCTTTGGCTTGCCCTTCTTGGGGTCCCTGTCGGCTGCCACTGCCCCTGGGGAGGGGCTGCAAGGGGCACCAGGCTCCCCCCTCACCCCGGCCCGTGCCCGAGCTGAGCCCAGTCTCCCTCTCCCTCCCCCAGGGTGACGAGGGCGGCGAGCGGGTCCTGCAGCAGCGCTGGACGTCCTTCCTGAAGGCCCAGCTGCTGTGCTCACGGCCGGACGACGGCTTCCCGTTCAACGTGCTGCAGGACGTCTTCACGCTGAGCCCCGGCCCCCAGGACTGGCGGGACACCCTCTTCTACGGGGTCTTCACATCGCAGTGGTAGGGCCCCCAGGACCTAACCAGGGACAGGACGGTGCGGTGGGGGAGTGACTGGGTCTGGAGCCCAAGAGCCGGCCGTGGGGCTCAGCCAGCCTCATGCTGAGCCCCGGGGCACCTGGGTTAACCCAGCCATTTCCACGGTAGGCACAGGGGCACCACCGAGGGCTCGGCCATCTGCGTCTTCACCATGAAGGACGTGCAGAAGGCCTTCAACGGCCTCTACAAGGAGGTGAACCGGGAGACCCAGCAGTGGTACACTGTGACCCACCCGGTGCCCACACCCCGGCCCGGAGCGGTAAGTGCCGCCCTCTGCACCCAGGTGGGGTGTGGGTGACACCGTGCGGGGCTCCCTGGGCTTCTCTGAGCCTGTTTTCTTATGAATGTGGGGTCAAAGCCCAGGCCTGCTGCTCTTACCCGTTACACACAGCTGTGAATGCTGGAAGGCCGCACCCTGTCTAGAGCGGGCAGCCGTGTGCCCATCAGGGTGCGTAGTACACGCTCGTGTCACTCTCCCTGCACCTGCCCCCCCCCCCCCAGCTGTGAGCTCCTCCTCACCCAGCTGCTGGGTGACGAGCGGCCGGTCATGGGGAAATGGTCTTCCCGTCCAGCCTAACAGGCTCCCCGCAAAGGCAGGCCTAGAAATGGGGAGCTGAGGCCGGTGGTCCCTAAGGGAGGTGACCCCAGGAAGCACCGAGAGGGAATGGGAAAGCGAGAGGAGGGAGCAGAGCCAAGGCAGGGGGGACACCGAGCTGTTACCCACAAGTCTCCCGCACTCGGAGACCCTGGTTAGCCTAGGCTTCCTTCGAGCACCGACGAAAGGTTGCTGAAGGAGCAGAAGCGCGGCCTGCTTCCTGAGGCCTGGGTGAGGGCGAGGGGCCTGGGCAGGTGGGGAACCCCGTCAGCCTGAGCCCTTGAGTGCCCCACACACAGGCTTTGCGCTGGGGCCCCAGCTCAGGGTGCTGGCTCCCTGCAGCATCGCAGGTGACGCGCAGTGGCCTCGGAGGGGCGGGCAGGGGCCCCGCTGTGCGCCGCAGGGGCAGGGCCTGGCGATCCTGGTGGCGTCCTTGCGGTTCCCACCCCGCTTGCCGCCCTCAGGCCTCACGCCACCGCCCTGTCCTTCAGTGCATCACCAACAGCGCGCGGGAGAGGAAGATCACCTCGTCCCTGCAGCTCCCGGACCGCGTGCTCAACTTCCTCAAGGACCACTTCCTGATGGACGGGCAGGTCCGCAGCCACCTGCTGCTGCTGCAGCCCCACGCCCGCTACCAGCGCCTGGCCGTGCACCGCGTGTCCGGCCTGCACCGCACCTACGACGTGCTCTTCCTGGGCACCGGTAGGTGCCCATGCAGGGCGGGCTTGGGGGTCGGGGGTGCGGCCGCGGGGCACGGGGCCCTGAGCGCTGTCCGTGTTCCAGGCGATGGCCGGCTGCACAAGGCGGTGGGCGTGGGCACCGGGATGCACATCGTGGAGGAGCTCCAGATCTTCTCGCCGGGACAGCCCGTGCAGAACCTGCTGCTGGACGCCACCAGGGTGAGCGGGAGGAGGAGCATGGGGAGCACCCGTGGGAGCCCCTCCGTTACTGCCCCTGGCACCCGCAGGATGGAAAGTTCCAGGCTCGTGGCATGAGCCAACAAAAAGTGGGGTGCCCGGGAGCACAAGAGGAGGCCCCCTGGGGAGTGGCTCTGGTGGGCCCTGGCCGCCTGTGCCCGCCTCTCACACCCCCCCTTGTCTGTGCAGGGCCTGCTCTACGCCGCTTCCCACTCGGGCGTCGTCCAGGTGCCCGTAGCCAACTGCAGCCTGTACCAGAGCTGCGGGGACTGTGTCCTCGCCCGGGACCCCTACTGTGCGTGGAGCGGCTCCAGCTGCAGACCCGTCAGCCTCTACCAACCCGAGGTGGCCGCCAGGTGAGGGAGCTCCCGGGCCCTTCCACTCGGCCGTCCCTATGCCCTTGGCCTCAGAGCACCTTCCGTAGGCCCTCCTTTTTTTTTTTTTTTTTTTATTATTTTTTGCTTATTTATATTTGAGTTTGGGGAGAGAGAGTGCATGAGCAGGGGAGAGGCAGAGAGACAGACAGAGACAGACTCTGAAGCAGGCTCCAAGCTCCGAGCTGTCAGCACAGAGCCTGACGTGGGGCTTGAACCCACGAACCGCGAGCTCATGACCTGAGCTGAAGTCGGATGCTCAAGCGACTGAGCCACACAGGCGCCCTGTTCCATAGGCCCTGTTAGAATCGCCGGTCAGCCTCATTCAGGCCCACGTCTCCACGTGATTATGAATTAGCTTCCCTTCTGACTCTCAAAAGTGTTCTGGTTTAGGCAGTCACTTAGGTTTGCCTTACCCACTTGGTAAAATACGAAGCGTCACAGCAGTGAAGAGCTTGCAGGAGACTGTGGATTGGCGTGTGATTTGTTTTTTTAACAAAAACTGAGGGCTATGCTACAACCCGTTAATAAAACCCATTAAAAATTGCTTTCAAGAGAACTAAATCAGTAAAAATGTTCATCTAGAAAACCTAAAAAGTGGAGATAAGAGTAAACAATATAAAAACTATCCCTAATCCCACCATCTAGAGAATCACAGTGAGATTTTGACATATACCCTCTCAGAGTTTTCTACATATACGTACAATAAAAGTACGTGTATTTTATTTTATTTACTTTTTTAATTTTTTAGTTTTTTTTTTTAAGAGAAGGGGAGAGAAAGAGATTGAGAATGCTATCAGGGGAGGAGGAGAGAGAGAGGAAGGAAGAATCGGAAGCAGGCTCCACATTGATCGGTCAGCACAGAGCCTGACATGGGGCTCACACTCACAAACTGTGGGATCATGATCTGTGCTGAAGTCATATGCCCAGCGACTGAACCCCCCAGGCGCCCCAAAATACTTTTATTTTGCTTTGTTTTATTATTTATTCTTTAAATGTTTTAATGTTTATTTATCTTTGAGACAGGGCATGAGTGGGGGAGGGGCAGACAGAGAGGGAGACACGGAATCCAAAGCAGGCTCCAGGCTCTGAGCTGTCAGCACAGAGCCCGACACGGGGCTCGAACCCATGAACCGTGAGATCCTGACCTGAGCTGAAGTTGGGCACTTAGTCGGCTGAGCCACCCAGGCGCCCCTGTATGTATTTTAAGTAAAAATGGGATCTGTCCCCTTTGTAGTGACCTTGCTTCACACACACAGGGACCTGGGGGCCGGCTTTCCATTTCAGAGAATCACGTATAAGTAAGTCCACCTGGATGGACGAGCCAAGATGCTTTGCGTCAAGGTCACCAGATGGCAAACTGTGTGTGGCTTCCACAGTGTTTTAGGCTTTATACTTGGTTGAGGTTTTTAGGTTTTCTGAGCATATCAAGAATGACTTTGAAGGGGCTCCTGCATGGCTCAGCCGGTTAAGCGTCCGACTTCGGCTCAGGCCATGATCTGAGTCAGGTTCGTGAGTTCGGTTCAGGTTCCTGAGTTTGAGTCCTACGTTAGGCTCTGTGCTGACAGCTCAGAGCCTGGACCCGGCTTCACATTCTGTGCCTCCCTCTCTCTCTGTCCCTCCCCCACTTGGGCTCTGTCTCTCAAAAATAAATACGAACATTTAAAAAAGTTTTTTTAAGTTAAAAAAAAAAGACTTTTATTCTTTTTTATGTTTTATTAAACAAGTCGGTGCCTGTGCATTGCTTTCAAAGAGCCAGATTCTTGCACATAGATCAAGCCCTCCTTCCAGATGTTTTTTAAAAGTTTATACTGCTTTTGTAATTCAGGGAAGTGGTACGGTAACTTTTATGGGAAATAAGTAACGTAGAAACGGAGGAGGGGCTGGCTTAGGACCTGCACATGGGGAACCAGCATGGGGAAGCTGCCTGCCTCTGACTCCTGCTTTGGTCCTGGTGGCCCTGAGCCCCCCCCCTGCCCTTGGTGAGGCCTGGGGCGAGGGGCCACATGAGGGCCTGGCTGCCCTGGGGGTGGGGTGACGCGGGCTCCCGGTGCCTCCCTGGCCTCTCCCAGACTGTCTTCTGGTCCTCAGGCCGTGGATCCAAGACATCGAGGGGGCGGACGCCAGGGGCCTCTGCAACACGTCCTCCGCCAGGCCGCAGGCTCCCGTACTAACAGGTGAGCGCCCTGTCCGAGGGGGAGAGGTGGGGGCCAGGTCCGCTGAGAAGGCTCCTGCGGGCAACGGGGGGTGTAAATGCCTTTCCTCCCGTCCACCTCCCGGACTCGGAGTCCACAGGGTCCTCCATCACGGTACAGGGACCACAGTCCGGGGAGAAGCGGGCTGAGCTCAGGGCCGCCGTGGACGCCAGGCGCCCCTCACCCCCACGTGCCCTCTGTCCGTAGGCGAGCAGCCGTGCGAGCAGGTCCAGTTCCAGCCCCACACGGTGAACACCCTGGCCTGCCCCCTCCTCTCCAACCTGGCCACGCGGCTCTGGCTGCACGACGGGGCCCCCGTCAACGCCTCGGCCTCGTGCCGCGTGTTGCCGACCGGGGACCTGCTGCTGGTGGGCAGCCAGCAGCAGCTGGGGCTGTTCCAGTGCTGGTCGCTGGAGGAGGGCTTCTGGCAGCTGGTGGCCAACTACTGCCCGAAGGTGGTGGAGGACGTGTTCGCGGACCGGGCGGACCGGAGCGGCGGCGTGCCCTTCGTCGTCAGCACGTCCCGGGTGAGCGCGCCGGCCGGCGGCAAGGCCAGCTGGGGTGGGGACAAGTCCTACTGGACCGAGTTCCTGGTGATGTGCACGCTCTTCGTGTTCGCCGTGGTGCTCCTGCTTCTATTCTTCCTCTACCGGCACCGGGGCGGCATGAAAGTCTTCCTGAAGCAGGGGGAGTGTGCCAGTGTGCACCCCAAGGCCCGCCCCGCGGCGGTGCCCCCCGAGACCCGGCCGCTTAATGGCGTCGGCCCCCCCAGCACGCCGCTCGACCACCGAGGCTACCAGGCCCTATCTGACAGCCCCCCGGGGCCCCGCGTCTTCACCGAGTCCGAGAAGAGGCCCCTGAGCATCCAGGACAGCTTTGTGGAGGTGTCCCCGGCGTGCCCCCGGCCCCGGGTCCGCCTGGGCTCCGAGATCCGGGACTCTGTGGTGTGAGAGCTGATCTCTGCAGGAGTCCGCCTGGGCCTCGGAGGCCGGCAGTGCTCCGTCGGGCTCAGCCCGGCCTCCGCTCCTCGTGGAACATGACCGTGGCGCCCGACCCTGGGGGGTGCTGGAGCCAGCCACGGGCAAGGCCGCCTCCCACCCACAGCCCTGGCTCTGAGGCCCCCGCTGAAGATGGGGGCCTGCCCAGGCAGGCAGGACAGTGCTCCCTCTGTAAACTGAGCCCTTTGTTTAAACAACTGAAAATGTGAAACAGGAGCGAGGAGGAGACGCAGAGGGCTCCGTGTGCGCCCTCGGCCCCAGTCCGCAGCCTCGGAGGTGGGGAGTCACCCAAAGTGGTTGTCTGCGACAGGGCCGGGAGCGCCCTCCGGCTGGCCTCTTCCACCTTCTGCCTTAGCCTGGTGCCACCGGCTGCCCCTGGTCACTGCCAAGGCAGGGGCCGGCTGGGGCTCCGTGCGTCCTGCCTCGGCGGCCGGCCGGCCCGTCACAACCATCCTCCCGCCGCCTCAGGGACCGGAGGGCCACACCGCCCCTGCAGCCCGCACAAGGCCCTGGGCTCCGACTTGCCTGCTGGACCTTTCCAGCCTGTATCAGGCTGCGGCCACGTGTGAGAGGCGGCAGCACGAGCCCAGGAGAGAGTTTACGCAGATGGACGCCTTCCTCTCAGAAGCCTGCCTTCCTCCCCCTCAGCCTGAGAACCTGGGTCCCTTTTCCCCACATCCACCCCAGACTCCTCCCCAACCCCAGTCCTCCCCAGAGTCCATCCCCTGCACCTTGCCTGCCCCAACTCTAAGGTTCATGGACACTGCCCAGCACATGGGCCCTGAGTTTATGTGGATTTTATATTTTTTTTAAGGAGATGCACTTTACTTTTTTTTTCTTTTTTTAAAATAAAATCTAAAGAATAGAAACAATCATGGCCTTTCCTCTTAAAGGACTGTGATTTTTATTTTTTTACTTTTTTAAAAATTTTTATTGTTTTTTGAGAGAGAGTGTGAGCGGAGGAGGGGCAGAGAGAGAGGGAGACACAGAATCCGAGGCAGGCTCCAGGCTGTGAGCTGTCAGCACAGAACCCGACGTGGGGCTCGAACTCACGAACCGTGGGCTCAAGACCTGAGTCAATGTCGATGTTTAACCAACTGAGCCACCCAGGCGCTCCCCTTTTTTTTTTATTTGTTTTCGAGAGAGACAGAAAGCACGCACACACGCACATGAATAGGAGAGGGACAGAGAGAGAGTGAGAGAATCCTAAGCAGGCTTTGCCCTGTCAGCACAGAGCCTGATGTAGGGCTCGAACTCACAAACTAAGAGATCATACATAACCTGAGCCAAAATCGAGAGCCTGGACACTCCACCCAGATGCCCCAAAGTACTATTTTGTTTGTTTTTGGTTTTGTTTTTTGAGACTGGTCTAGTCTCTGAGTTCTGGAAGGTTCTGAACCTCCTCGTTCCAGGGGCTAGTGGGCCAGAGCCAGCCTGGCCTGGCCACATCTCCCCGTGGGAAGGTGGGAAGGGTAATGCCCTGATGGGTGGGGGCAAGGAACTCATTTGCTTTCCCTCAACCCCCTTGCTCTGCACCTTCCCCTGTCCATTCCCGGTGAGAGCACAGGGGAGCAGGGGTTTTGTCATTTTCTTCACTTTCAATTTTTTTTGTTTTTTGAACGATCATACGGTAAAACTGGCATTTTTTCTTTTGGCACACAGTCTTGTAAATTTTCACTTGTGTAGAAATTCACGTAACCACCACCACCAGGAGAATATGGAAGCGTTCTGTCTGTCATACTACCCCTTTACGCTTTAGGGCCGGCCAGGCCACAGTCTCACTTCCTGCTAGCCCTTTAAAAAAGATTTCTTTAATGTTTGTTTATTTTTGAGAGCAAGAGAGTAGGGGAGAGGCAGAGACAGAGGGAGACAAAACCTGAAGGAGCCTCCAGGCTCTGAGCTGTCAGCACAGAGCCCGACACGGGGCTCGAACACATAAACTGTGAGATCATGGCCTGAGCTGAAGTTGGAAGCTCAACTGACTGAGCCCCCCAGGTGCACCCTATCACCCCCCCTTCCCCCCAGCCCTTTAGATCCTATTCTTCCCAGCATGACCAAAGGCTCCTGGAAGTCCAGCCCTTTCCCTTACCTGTGTTTCTAGTATCACACAAAGGGTCAAAACGTCTGCGCCTTTATTGTGGATTAGTAGAACACAAACAGCAGTGACAGTGACAGAGGCGGCCCCGGCACGGAGGGCCGGCCCCTGCCTGGAGCAGGACTGCACAGCGCCAGCTCTGGGCGAGGCCAGCTCGGCTGGCCCTGGCACCACAGGCATGACCTTGGCCACAGCTCAGCAGTGGAAGGGCTCTTGGACAGGGCGCTTGCTGGGACGCCGGCTGCGGCTCTGGTCACAGGACAATCTTGAAGGAGCTGAGCAAGGGAAGAGTGGGTCGGGTTTTCTGCTGCAAGTGGAGGGGAGACACTAACCCCAAACTGGGCCACCTCCTCCCTAAGACCCTGTGGAATGGGCGGACCCATGTCTGGCCGGCCCCTTTGGGAGAGCAGCCCTGAGACCCTGAGAGGAGCTGGGGCTTTCTCTGCCCGGCTGCCACCTCTCATCCCAACATCCCAGGCCCGAATGCAGCAGACAGGGACCCAGAGGTCACCAGAAAGCGGGGCGACCGCGACCCTTATACCTGGCGAAGTCCGGTGAGCGGGAGATGACGTGCTGGAACTCCGAGAGGTTGATGGTGCCGTCCCGGTCGATGTCCGACTCTTCCAGAATCTGGAAGAGGGAGAGCTTAGGGCCAAGTCCTCGCCCTTCCCTCCCGCGCTCCCTGGCCCGGCCCGGCCACTCACGTTGTCGATGAGCTGTTTCATCTCTGAAGCACTAAGCCGTGTGTCCTCGCCCTGTCCCGTGAGGCAGTTCACGAGTTGGCTCAGGTCTTCTCGGTTCAGGGTTCCATCATCATCAAAGTCTACGGACAGACATGGGAAGCCGGAAGGAATGTGGTCGGCGGGCACTCCGAGGCTCCACAAGGGACCCCCGGCTCCCGAGCAGCAAACCACCCCCTGGACCACGCAGGACAGGCCATGTCCTCCAGGCTGCTCCTGGCCCTCACCGAAGATGCGGAAGGCATAGTGGGACTTGATATCTGGGGTCGCTGTGTCACTGAACACACTGAGGAGGTCCAGGAAGTCCTCAAAGCTCAGGCTGTCCCTGGCTGGCGACGTGGAGAAGACCTTGCAGATCCGCTCCTTGAAGGGGTTGGCCTAGGCAAGAGAGCCTTGTGTGAACGCCATGGGAGGTAGCCCAGGTCACACTCCTCAAACCCTGCCGGGAACCGGAGGGAGGAGGCCACGGTACCATGAGCTCGGGCTCCCGGGAGATTGACCAGTGCTTTGAGGCCAGCATGGAGGGTGGCAGGACCCACTGACTGGGGAAGGGACAGGGATGGCTTCTTGTGAGTCAGTTTAAGCCAAAGGCAGGCCTAGGGCCAGAGGAGGAAGATGAAAGCATCCTAAGCAAAGAGAACAAGACGGGCTCGTCACTATAAAAGACATTCACTTCAACACTCACTGTTACAGGCACAAGGCCAGGCCCTTTGCATAAACAGTTTCACGGCAACCCTGTGGAGGAGCAGTTGGCCTCTGGCATAGAGCTTCTCAAGCTTTAATACGGTAGCTCAACTCCTTTTATTTATTTATTATTATTTTGGGAGAGAGAGAGAGAGAGACAAAGCACCAGCAGGGGAGGGGCAGAGAGAGGGAGAAAGAGAATCCCAAGCAGTGCCTGCACTGTCACTGAGCCAAAATCAAGAGTCAGATGCTTAACCGACTGAACCACCCAGACGCCCCTCAACTCCTCTTAAAAGACAAAACTCCTTTTAAAGGGGCACCTGGTTTAGTAGGTTAAGCAGCCAACTTCGGCCCAGATCATGATCTCACAGTCTGTGGGTTTGAACCCCGCATCAGGTTCTGGGCTGACAATTCAGAGCCTGGAGCCTGCTTTGGATTCTGCGACTCCCTCTCTCTCTACCCGTCCCCTGCTCACACTCTGCTTCTCTCTCAAAAATGAATACACATTTATAAAAAATTAAACATATAATAAAGGACAAAACTTATTTGACTCTCCAACAGTATGTCCAAGAATCCCAGTTTTAAAAACACCATTCTAGTGAATTCCACTGGGTGATTTTGGTAAAGCCCCGTCCCCAGGAAATTAGGGCCAAATGGAGGAAAGACCAGAACGGGGACCAGTGACCGCGTGATCTCAAGATGAAGAGCAGAGGGAGGGCGGGGCACTGGCACCTTGAGCTCCGGAAGGCTGAGGATCTGCTCCAAGGACACTCGGATCTGCAGAGACTCCTCCATGCTCCGGTGCTCCTGGGGCAGCAGCTCACAGAACCGCCTGTGGGCTCTGGCAGAAGGAGAGGAACCTGCTGGCAAACCTTCCTGTGTGTGTTACATCCCCACTCCTTGCCTTGCTACCCATCAGGAACCAGGTGAGGCGCTGAGCCACATACACGGGCCATCAGGCATAAGCCAAAGGGACACCTGTCACGAGACTCCAGGCTTGGAGTCCATTCATGCAATGGGTATTTCCTGAGGGCCTGCTGTGTGCCGGGCACTGTACTGGGGCTGGTTCCCTGAGGGATGGAGAGGGTGCAGAAGGAGCCAGCAGTTGGCCCTGAAAAACGGGGAGAAAGGAGTAAAGTCGAAACCTCAAATTTCGCTCCAGGGACCTCCAGCCCCTCAAGGCCTCCCATGTTGGCAGCTACCTTAATCATCCCTTCCTCCGCCCCCACCTGCTTCCCACTGGGATTATTTTGGCCAAGGGAATCCAAGGGATCTCACTCAAGTGCCTTGACGCAAAAAGCTGGCACAAGGCGAGGAAGGAGCTTCCAGCCCGAGTTCAAATTCTACTTGGAGTGTAGTCTGAGCCACCTAAACAAACTCTGAAACCTGTTTCACTGTCCCCACACCTCCCTCCTGAGGATTCAGTTAAGAATGTAGGCAAGCACTTCACACAGTTGCTGGCGCAGGGCGAGGGCTCGGTAAGCGTTAACGGTTCCGGTGTATATTCAGGACAAGTTACGAGGGGCCGGGCTCCCGGTAGGCGAAGTCCGCCGAGCCCCCGCCGGGCTGGGGCAGGAAGTTCGCTTACGCAGGAGCCAGCGGAGCGCCCAGCCCGGGCGGAGGCTGCGAGGTGGCTCTGCGGTGCGCATCAGGGGCCCCCCTAGGGGAGGGCAGGGTCAGGGGCGCCGGCTCCGGCTAGGCCGCGGGCTCCGTCCCTCCCCCGGGGAGCGGGGGCCTCGGTGAGCCCATCTGTGGACAGAGCCCCCCGAAGTTGCCTCTAGGGGACCGCGGAGCTAAGATTCGAGACGGCACTTACAGAATGATCTCCTGCTTGGTCAGGAACGTCAAGTCCTGTAAGGCAAAACGGGAGGGGTTCAGCGGGCCTCCCGGGGGCCGCGGCCGCTCTGCCTCCCGCCCCGGAACCCCGCTCCGCAGCGCAGGCCCGCGCGCCAACTCCCCGGGGACCCGCGTCCCGCGCACCTGGTACTCGGCCAGCAGCTCCTTGGACAGGCGACTGCCCGAGCCCCCCATCGCCGCGCCGCGCGCAGAACTTCGTCAACT
>NC_043708.1:135160472-135217148 GCF_006229205.1 Suricata suricatta
CGGCGAGTGTCGCGTTGCGTCCTGTTCTACTCCTGTGGGTCTTGGCAGAGGCCTTGGGCGCGGTCCGGTAAGGGACGTCAGGGAAGTACCTGGAGCCTGGATATCCGGGAAACCTCGAGACTCGCTACGTAACCGAAAGCGGCCGGCCGCGCATCTGCTCGGCGAGGGCTTTTTCATTCAGAGGAGAGGACTGCCCGCTCGCCGTCCGTGTGGTGGCCCGGGTGCCACCTCCAGAAACCACGGAACCTTGGGTCCCACTTAGGCTATACGCAGAGTGCCGGCAGCCGTGCAGAGTGATCTTCGATTTTCACAAGGGCCCTGCAGGGTAGGTTCCCACTTTACAAATGGGGAGGCCCGGTGGAGGGGGTTCCGTGACTTGTCTAGGCTTGGGCATTTTGAAAGAGGTCGCGAGTGTCTAAGACTCTTTCCACGGCTCCCCCTTACTGTACTACTTACTCCAGCCGATGTGGTCTCTTCTGACCCACGTCGCTTCCAGAGGCGGTAGGGACTGAGGCTGACCTGTTTGCTCTCGTCCCCTCTCAACCCCTAGAACAACGCTTGGCACGTAGTAGGCTCTCAACAAATTGGATGCAAGCATGCATGGACGACCCTACGCTGGTCCGGAAGGTGAGGGTTCCAGGTTCCTGAGGGGAGGAGGTGGGAGATTAATTCTTTTGTTTTCAGCTTTATTGACAAGCGTGTAGGAACTTGTTCTTGATTCTCCTGATGTATTCTACTTGCTGATTTTTTAAAATTGTTTTATGTTTATTTACTTTGAGGGAAAGACAGAGCACGAGCAGGGGAGGGTCAGAGAGAGAGACACACACAGAATCCGAAGCAGGCTGCAGGCTCCTAGCAGGCTGCAGAGCCCCTTGTGGAGCCCGAACTCACGAACCGTGAGATCATGACCTGAGCGGAAGTCAGACGCTTAACTGAGCCACCCAGGCGCCCCTTGCTGATCTTTGTATAGTCTAAATCTGATGCTGATTTCAGCTTAAAAATAATAATTGATTAGGGGCGCCTGGGTGGCTCAGTCAGTTGAGCATCTGACTTCGGCTCAGGTCATGATCTCACAGTACGTGGGTTCAAGCCCTGTGTCTGGCTCTGTGCTGACGGCTTAAAGCCTGGAGCCTGCTTCAGATTCTGTGTCTCCCTCTCTCTCTGACCCTCCCCTGCTCATTCTCTCTCTTTCAAAAATAAATAAAGATTAGACATAATAATTGATTAAAAACCAGACTACGGCCCTCTGAAATCTGACTTCAGCCTCCGTGAAGAGCTAGAATTGTGATCTACAGGATCTGATAGGTGGCAGTTGTTGAGTAAATGTTGCTGGGTGACTTCCCCAGCACTGAATAGGGCCTTCATCTGGGAGTGACCTTAGGAGGACTCACTATATGAGCATGTGAATCCCACCGCACCCTTCCAGGAAGTGGGGGCTGCAGAGCCATGGGAGCCCCAAGGGAACTGTAGGTTCTTCCTGTACAAGAAAGGATTCGTCTTCCGGTAGTGAAAGGATAGGCAGAGAACACGAAGCTGTCATAGTGTCTCCTGTACTAGACTGAGGGGAGGGAGCACTGGCCAGCCAAGCCCAATCCCTGGACTTCGTGGGGACACTGTCTCTTCACAGTGAAGATGTGGAAATAGGCCCCGTGCCATGGTGACCAGCAGTGACATAGGTCTCCCAGCCACCTCGCTTGGTGCTACGCCCTTTTTTGGACAACCTTCTGATGATAGTGTTGCTTCCTGATAGGTGTCTGTACAGGAGGGACTATACTGTCCTACCTTGCCTGAGTGTAACACTGAGTTGCTGATATGCTTTTAAAAAATAGCTTCTAGGGGCGCCTGGGTGGCTCAGTTGGTTGAGACTCCAACTTCGTGGCTCAGGCCGTGATCTCTCAGTTCGTGAGTTCAAGCCCCATATTGGGCTTGGTGCTCTCAGCCTGTCAGTGAGGAGCCCACTTTGGATCTATGAGAGAGAGAATCTTACCCAATCTCCCCACCCAACACAGAGCCCAACAGGAGGCTGGATCTCATAACCCTGGGATCATGACCCAGCCGAATCACCAGGTACCCCTTAGTTGAATCTTTTTTTTTTAAGTTTATTTATTTATTTTGAGAGAGAGAGAGAGAGAGCGCTCCAGCAAGCGCGCAAGTGCGGGAGGGGCAGAGACAGAGTGGGAGAGAGAATCTCAAGCAGGCTCTACATTGTCAGCACAGAGCCTGATCCAGGGCTCAGACCCAGGAACCGCAAGATCGTGACCTGTGCCAAAGTCCGACGCTCAACCGACTGAGCCGCCCAGGCACTGCCCCCTCTTCCTTGAATCATTTCAAGTTTTGTTCGTAACTACTCACTCTTGGATTTGAATTCCACTTTGCTATTGTTGTGTTTGTTTTCCAAGACGTTTATTGCCCTGTTTATAATACTCTTTCCTCCTTCCCGTTTCCCTTGGGACATGAGATAGGCTAGCCACACAAGATTTCTCTGAGGCGGTGTCATTGGATCTGGGACCTGAAGAAGCCAGCCATGTGAAGAAAATCTGGGAAAAGGGTGTTTTTGGCCGGGGCACAGGAGACAGCAAGGTCCTGAGCAGGACCAAGTCCAGTAAGAGTGAGGAGCAGAGAGAGGAGGGAGAGAGGGAGGCACAGCTAAGCCTTGAGCGCCCAGAGGCCATGGTGATGAAATGGCCTACATTCTAGGGGGTCAAGGTCACATTCCTAGTGCGTGCTAGAGCTGGAATTCGATGCATCTTGTGAGCCTGTAAAACCTAATCTCTCGCCTTTGTCCCAGGGCGACACCTACCTCACAGACCCGTGCTAGTCACCTGGGAGAACTTGGAACACACCGGTTGGTTGCTACGTAGGCGTGCAGCCCGCGTCCCCTTTCTCCTGGTTTTCCTATCCAGGTCTGGTCTTGTCACATGCCCACTACTGATCGATCACTCTAAATTATTCTT
Organism: Suricata suricatta; assembly: GCF_006229205.1. Classification (NCBI taxonomy): domain Eukaryota; kingdom Metazoa; phylum Chordata; class Mammalia; order Carnivora; family Herpestidae; genus Suricata; species Suricata suricatta. The sequence continues at coordinate 135,163,427 of NC_043708.1, forward strand.
CTTTATTCATACGTAATGCTTTTTGCCACCTAGTACACTTTTATATAAACATGACTATATGCACTTTCTATTGATTCTGTTGATCAGTAAGTCTTTTAGCCTTCTGGTGTCATCTTAGTCCTGGGTCCTTTGTCCTCGCCCCTGGCTTTACATGTTATTCCACATTTGTATCTAGCCCACACCTTACCCTTGACCCCCAGGTTTGACTGTCCGCTGTCTACACCACGTCTCGGATGTGCAGGCCGCATCTCAAGCTCAGTAATCAAAGCTGAGCTCTTGAGTCCTCCCTTTTCCTAATCAGCCTGTGCCCACCCCCCACCATCCAGCTCTGCAAATGCCACTGCGGTGCACCTGGGCCCTGAAGCCAAGTCCCTGCCACGTCTTCCCCGTGCCTCAGTCCCCCCAGCCAGCCTGGCCGCAGGCCCTGCTGGTTTGGCCTTCCAAACAGGACCAACGTCCCCTGCTCCGTCCGTCTCGGTTGCCACGTTCTGTCTCCGTTGCCACGTCCCGTCTCCCTCTTCGCTCACCTGCCCGTCAGGGTTGCCTCCCAAATGGTCTCCTTCCCCGTTGCTTCCCTGCGTCCTCCTCCCCCACAGCAGCTAGAAAAAGGTTTATAAAGTGTCAGCTGGTCCTTCTGCTCGGAACCTCCCAGTGATTTCTTATTCCACTTAGAGTAAAGCCCACGCTCCTGACCGGGATGCGTGTGGCCCCACAGCCAGTCCGGCCCCTGCCTTCCTCTCCAGCCTTGTCCTGCCGCCGCCGCCTGTTGGCCGGGTTCTCGCCGTGCCTTCCTTTCTCCTCTTGAAGAGACCAAGCACCTGCCTGACTCAGGACCTTGGACTTGCTTTTTCCTTCCTAGAACACACTTTCCTGGACTCCGCATTGCAGGCTTTTGCTCATTCTGCAAGTCTTCGCTCAGCTGTCACTAGAGGAGCCGCGCCGTGCCCTACGACGGCAGTCCGATGCCCCGTCCCACCTTCGGGCCGCTGTCTGTTGTATCACCTCTGAATGCCATCACCGAGAGCACGTAACGTGTTCATTTTGCTTATTGTCTGCCTCTGCCACAGGCTGTAAGTTCTATGACAATAGGGACTTTTCACCTTATTTGCCCCTGTGTCCTCTTTGTCTCATACGTAGCGGTTACTTTTTTAAGTAGGCTTCATTCCCAGTGTGCAGCCCCATGCTGGACTTGAACTCACAACCCTGAGATCAAGACCTGAGCCAAGATCAAGGGACATGTAACCAGCTGAGCCACCCGGGTGCCCCTGTAGTGGTTACTTGAAATAGTTGGATTTTGTGGCTCAGCTGAACATGGAGCAGGGTGCATGGGAGGGGTGCCCCCAGAGTATCGGGAGTGGGCATGGGGTCGGCCTTGACCCTGAGTAAATGGATGAAGGAGAGAGTAAGCAAATCGTCTTAAGTATAGCTCAAACATAGCAAAGTATTGGGTTTTTGTTTAATTTTTTAATGTTTATTATTGAGAGATAGAGAGAGACAGCGCATGAGCAGGGGAGGAGCAGAGAGACGGGGAGACATAGAATCCGAAGCAGGCTCCAGGCTCTGAGCTGTCAGCACAGAGCCTGACGCAGGGCTTGAACCCACAAACCAGGAGATCATGACCTGAGCCGAGGTCGGATGCTCAGCCGACTGAGCCACCCTGGTGCCCCAAGTATTGGATTTCTTAAATCTCTTCTGAGACTCACTTAAAATGATTCTTAATTGTGGCCAAATATGCATAAAATTTCACGTCTTAACTTTTTTTAAATTTTTTAAAAAATTTTTATTTTTGAGAGAGAGAGAGACAGCAAGCACGAGTAGTGGAGGGGCACAGAGAAAGAGGGAGACCCAGAATCTGAACCAGGCTCCAGGCTCCGAGCTGTCAGCACAGAGCTGGACGCGGGGCTCGAACCCATGAGCCGTGAGATCGTGATGAGAGCCGAAGTCGGACACTTAACTGACTGAGCCCCCCCAGGCGCCCCTACTTCTTAACTATTTCTAAGTGGATCATACAGCAGTGTTACATACACCACATTATTGACCTGCCAGTCTCCAGAACTCGTTGCCCACTGCAGCACTGAAACTCTGCACCATGAACAACAAAAAACCCATTCTCCCTCAGCCCCTGGCAGCCCCCCATTCAACTTTCTGTCCCCACCCCTGTGAACTGGACCACTCTCAGTACTGCATATAGATGGGACCATATAGTAGTGCTCGTCCTTTTGCTCCTGGCTTGTTCCGTGGAGCACAATGTCCTCCAGGTTCATCCATGTCGCACGTGTGCCAGCATTTCCTTCTTTATCAGACTCCACAATACTCCACTGTGTGAATGTACTATGTTCTGTTTATCCTTTCATCTGTCCGTGGGCACACGCGTTGTTTCTACCTTTTGACTGTTGTGAAAAAGGCTACTATGAACATGGCTGTACAAACACCTCTTTGAGCCTCTACTTTCAGTTCTTGGGGAGGAGGTACCCAGAAGTGGATTACAGGTTCCCCGTGTCCTCGCCAATACTTATTTTCTGGTTTTTTGGTCGCAGTGGGTGTGATGTTGTAGCTCATTGTGATTTTGATTGGCATTTCCCTAATAATCAGTGAACATCTTTTCACGTGCTTATTGGCCATCTGTGTATCTTCTTTGGGGAAATAGCTGAGACATTTATCACTTATGTATGTATTAATGTATGTCTTTAGTTATGTGTGTATATTTGTAAAGTTTTACTTTTTTCTAATCTCTGCACTCAACGTGGGGCTCAAACATATAGCCCCAAGATCAAAATCACATGCTCCAGGGGCACCTGCGTGGCTCAGTGGGTTGAGCGTTTGACCTCGGCCCAGGTCATGATTTCATGGTTCGTGAATTGGAGCCCCACATCGGGCTTGCTGCTGTCAGTGTGAGCCCACTTAGGGTCCTCTGTCCCCATCTCTCCCTCCCCCTCCCTTGCTCATTCTCTCTTTCAAAAATAAAAACGTTTATAAAGGTTGGGGGTGCCTGGTTGGCTCAGTTGGTCAAGTGACCGAGACCAACTCGGTTTAAGCTCAAATCGTGATCTCAGGTTTCCTGAGTTTGAGCCCCACATCTGCCGACAGTACAGAGCCTGCTTGGGATTCTCTCTCTCCCTCTCTGTCTGCCCCTTCCCCACCTGCCATCTCTCGAATTGAATAAATAAACTTGAAAAAAAAGCGGGGTGGGGGCCCCCCGGGGGGCTCAGTCGGTTGAACATCTGACTTTGGCTCATGTCATGATCTTAGGTTCCTGAGTTCAAGTCCCACATTGGGCTCTGTGCTGGCAGCTCAGAGTCTGGAGCCTGCTTCCAATGCTGTGTCTCCCTCTCTCTCTCTCTGCCCCTCCCCTGCTCACGGTCTGTCCCTCTCTCTCAAAATACATAAACATTTAAAAAAAATTTTTTTAAGAAAAAAATAAAATCTCTGGAATTGGGTTAGCATCAAGTACCTTTCACCTCTTACGGTTGTTTCAGGTCAGCCCCATGGCTGTCCCACGTGACTCAGATGAGACCTCCTATTTGCTGCCTCCAAGCAGGAAGGACTGGGAAGGGCAAGCCATTCCTGACTTTGTCTACGGGCCGAAGGACCTGGTTTGGGAAGGGATTCAGTGGCCGGGGAGCGCGCCCAGCCTCCTGGAGGACCCCGTACCTCCGTCTCGCTTCGACCGTGCGCTCCGCTCCGCCTGGAGGCAGCGGATGGGGCTGGGGCTGTTCCGCTACCGTCTGGGGGAGCTGCAGACGCGAACCCTCCCTGGCGCCGTGGGCTTCGTGGCCCAGCTGAACGTGGAGCGAGGTGTGAAGAGGCGGCGTCCCCAGGACATCCACAGCGTGAAGCAGGCGTTTGACCCCGCGCAGTTTAACTTCAACCGGATCCGGCCCGGAGAAGTCCTCTTCCGTTTGCTCGGGGCGCCTGACCCCCCAGGCGCTGCGCAGCAGGAGGATGTCCTCGTCCTGATCAACGTGAGCCCCCTGGAGTGGGGCCACGTGCTGCTGGTGCCCGAGCCCGCCCGGGGGCTCCCCCAGCGCCTGCTGCCCGGGGCGCTGCGGGCCGGGGTGGAGGCCGTGCTGCTGAGCTCACACCCCGGCTTCCGCGTCGGCTTCAACAGTCTGGGCGGCTTGGCCTCGGTGAACCACCTGCACCTGCACGGGTTTTACCTGGGACACAGACTGCCGGTGGAGGGGGCACCCAGTGAGCCCCTGGACCCCGGGGGGCATTTGCACCTGCTCCAGGCCCCCCCGGCCCCCGGCTTCCTCTTTTACACCAGCGGGCCAGGGCCCGACTTAGAAGCCTTGGTAGGCAGGGTGTGTCGGGTCACTGACTATCTGACTGACCACGAGATTGCCCATAATTTGTTTGTGACCCGGGGGGCCCCACCTGGGAAGGCATCACGCTCCTCAGCTCTCACGGGGGTCCGAGTAATTCTGTGGGCCCGGAAGTCCAGCTTTGGGGTAAAGGAAGGCGAGGCATTCAACGTCGCCCTCTGTGAGCTGGCCGGGCACCTCCCTGTCAAGACGTCCCAGGATTTCAGCACTCTGACCGAGGCGGCTGCTCTGGCCCTCATTCAAGACTGTCTGCTGCCCCCCGCCCAGGCGGAAGAGGTCCAGGCAGCGCTGGTGGCCTTGATAGCCCAAGACGAACAGTAAGCCTTCTGGAAGTATTTATTCTCTACGTGGTCCAAGCCCCTTTCCAGAAAGCCGTCCACAGGGGTCATTTGAGCATTTCCATGGCTACCTCCTTGCCTGTCTCAGCCTAAGGGGGACGGGTAAAGAATTGACAAGGGGTCTCTGTAAAGAGAATCTTAGAATAAATCGAATGAATGAGCCTTCATGAATGTATCTGCTTCTCCCCTTCCACCCTGGACAAGCCTCGGGGACATCCAAGCTGTCACTGAGAAGGGAGTGTGCGCAGGAGTTCTGTACTCCTGACTTTACATCTGGACTTTTCCTTTCACGTCACATCCTGCAAGGTGATAGTTCACGTGCCTCTGGCATCGTGCCCTCGCCTCTCTGCTTGTTCTCCGGTCACCCGCCCACTGCTGGGTGCCATTTCTTCATCCCTCCCCTCCGGTCAGCCCTGCTCCACCATATGCCCTGCTTACAGCCCCTTCCCCTGCCAGACCGCCCCTGGATTGCCTGCCAGCCCCCAGCCCTGAGTATTCCTCAGCTGCGTCATCTCCGTGGGAAAAGGCGTCCTCACAACTCGAGTACCGCCGTTTAACAAGATGAGCTGGAGGCTGACAGGTTTTGCAACTTCTCCAAGGCCATGCAGCCAGGAGTAGTGGGGTCGGGACTGTGGCGCCGGCGGTCAGGTGCAGAAACTCTGGTCAGATGCAGACACAGAGTGCGCCCTTGGGACTGCCTCTCGGCTCCCTCAGTGGTTGGTCCTTAACAGTTGGCAGGCCCTGAGCTGAGGTGAAGGTCCCTGGTCGTAGGCTTTCTCTGTCCAGGCCTGCATGAGGCTTGTAGGTTGAACTTGAGGTGTTTTGTATCCCAAAAGATGTTATGAAGTCTCATTGAGATAAGGCAGAATATGTACAAGTCAAAGTTCGTAAGAACAGATTAGGGCCGCCTGGGTGGCTCAGTCAGTTAAGTGTCCGACTTCAGCTCAGGTCATGATCTCTCAGTTCATGAGTTCGAGTCCTGCGTCCGGCTCTGTGCTGACAGCTGGGAGCCTACATCTTGCTTCAGATTTGTGTCTCCCACTCTGTTTCTACCCCTTCCCTGCTCATTCTCTCATTCTCTCTCTCTCTCTCTCTCTCTCTCTCTCTCTCTCTCTCTCAAAAATAAATAAAACATTAAGGAGTGCCTGGATGGCTCAGTTGGTTAAGCGTCGGACTTTGCCTTGGGTCATGATCTCGCAGTTCATGGGTTCAAGCCCCACATCAGGTTCTTTGCTGACAGCTCAGAGCCTGGAGCCTGCTTCAGATTTTGTGTCCCTCTCTCTCCCTCTCACACTCATGCTCTGCCTCTCTCTGTCTTAAAAATAAATAAACATTAAAATAAACAAATAAACATTAAAAAAATATTAGGGGTGCCTGGGTGGTTCAGTTGGCTAAGCATTTGACTTCAGCTCAGGTCATGATCTCAGAGTTCAGGAGTTCAAGCCCCACATAAGGTTCTGTGCTGACAGCACAGACCCCCCCCTTTGGATCCCCTCATCCCCTCTCTGCCCCTCCCCTGCTCACTCACTCTAAAAGAAATTTAATACAAATGTAAAAATTGTTAAAGAACAGTTTATGTTTAAATTTACATGTCCAACATTTAAATTCATACAAAGTTGGGGTCATCTTCCTCTGTTTGGCACCTTGCAGTAATTTTAGCTTCTGCTTCTTTCTGCCAGCCTTTGCACGTGCAGACTCCCGCAGCACCGCCTTGCTTTGCTTGCCGGTCCAGTCCGAAGGACGAAGGGATGACTGTTACAGCAGAGTGGATTTTGCGTCCCAGCTGATAAGCCAAAATATCAAGGTTTTCCCCGTTTTTCCCCCAGGACTGCTGTTCAACGGAATGCCTTCTCTGTCCAAACCAAGTTTTTCCCTGAGAAAGGGGGAGAAAAATAGGTTTTCTTTGTGGTGGTGCTTCTCAGCTGTTTTATGTAGTTCGTGAATTGTCAGAAAGCGACTTAAAGCTTTTTCTCAGCTTAAGTGTGGAAAGCTCAGGGGCCACTTTGTACTCGACCTGGGCTTTGTGCACCACAGACAGGAAGGGGCAGTCAGGCTCAGGACCTCCACCTCTGCTTGCTTTTTGATAGCCTGTGTAATGAAGGGGTTTGGGACCTGATCTTATGGGAAACCTTGAAGAGTTTTAAATTGGGGAGTAACAAATTTTCATTTTAGAATACTTAGGCTGGGATGGATGGATGGATGGTTGGAAGAACAATCAGAGTCCAATTAAGAGGTTGCTGCCTGGATGGCTCAGTCTGTTGAGCATCGACTCATCAAGAGATCAACTCTGCTCAGGTCATGATCTCCCTTCATGAGTTTGAGCCCCGCATGGGGCTCTGCACTGGCAGCACGAAGCCATTTGGGATTTGTGCTTCCTCTCTGTCCTTCCTCCTCTAATGCTCTCTCTGAAAAAAAAAGGTTGCTGCACGGTGGCAATTCAGGCACGAAATGGTGATGGTTCAAGTCCTAGCATAGTGCCTGGCACACTATTTGTAAAGAATGAGAAAAAAAAAAAGATAGTCCTGGAAGCCAAGGGCCTCCGAATCATTTCAAGAAGGGAGTTAGAGAATATCCTATGCAGAAGGAACAGCAGGACATGTGTCAGTGAGAAAATGCCCACGTCTCTCTAAAGGAGGGAGATTAAATGTCCCCCAGATTTAGGCACACGGGGCGGTCTTACGGTGACAAGTCGGACTGGGTTTGGTGGGCGTGGCGAGCAGAAGCAGGGTAAGGCCGGCAGGAAGAGCAGTGAAGGAGCGCCGCGAGGAGGCCGACCCGTGACTCGGCGGAGCTCCGCCCGCCGGGGTGGGCGCTCTGACACGGTTACTGACCCTGAAGGCAGGCCAGCAGGTACTTTCCCGGGACGCAGAGTTGGCCAAGTCCCGGGCTCGGCCCGCGGGCTCAGGATGGGCTGGGGGGAGATGCGCGTGAATCGGCGCGAAGGCGGAAGGACTGAGTTCAAGCGGATGCATCCCGTCAGCCGCCGCAGAGGCCGGGCCCCCAGGGCCGAAGGCCAGTTGCACCTTCACAGCCAGCGGGGGCGGCAGGCCTTTAGCGCCGGCTGTAAAATGGCCACGGCCGGCGCCCAAGTGGGTGTGGTTCCCGGGAAGGCCCCGCCCCCAGAACGCTTCTCCAATGGGGGCTGCCCTCGTGTCCATGGCGACGGAGGCGGCGGCGGCGGCTGCAGGCTAGCTCAAAGAGGCGCCGCCGCCAGCGGATCTCCCAGCTAGGAGCGAATCCCGCGGTGAGGGGGAACGGGCTCCCCCTCGCGATCGGCGGGGACTGCCAGTCCTGTGGAGCAAGGAGGCGGTCCTGGAGGCCCAGCGACGCCCACGAAGAAGGAGCAGGAGTCGCGCGAAGGGCTGACATGAGCGACCAGATGAGTCCTGCTTCGGGCAGCTAGGGGTGGACTCTGCAGCCCCTCCACTGTCCTCGGAACCTCAGGTGGTCAGTGTCCGCCAGGGGCTCCCCCTCCACTGTCAGAGCCCAAGGGGTCTTGGCCATCGAGTGCCTGGCCCCAAAGTGTACACATGGAGAAACTGAGTCATGGGACAAGGAAAGGGCCGGCTTAGGGGACCTTTGGTTTTTAGCTCTATTTTCAAATCGAAGGTCCTCTCCAGAGCCCAGCCATCCCCCTTCCCACTCAGGAATAAAAGAGCCATGGTCATGATCCCAGCCAGCTCTGTCCAACTTCTACGTGCACCCCAGTGTGTTGTATGGAGTAGTGATCTTGGATAATCAGGGCTTGCTGGGGAATCCAATATCTCACAGGCAACCCCCCAGCCCCGATTACCTACTAGGAAAACATCCCGTTCTACAGTGGCATTGTCCTGTTCTGAAGGGACAGCAATGTTGCAATATTATAACACCATAAAGGGGCTTTTTGTGACTCCTGCAGGCCTTCCCTGGCCTGGAGGAAGGAAGTTCTGACATATTTCACTCTCACCCCTCTCCCCTCAGAATCTGAGAGGATGGAGCCAAATACCTGTAAGACCAGTGAATCAGATAAGGAAGAGGACTCCGAGAAGGGGTGTGTTAAAGAGGAAGCTACCATCCCTTCTAACCCTTCTCAGCAGAAACTCCCAAAGGCTGACAATAAGGAATTTGGGGATGGAGTTCCCTTATCTATTGTAGCCAAGAAAATTCCAAGGAAAATCCTAGCTCCAACGGACTCAGGTGACTTAGAAGTTGAGAGGAGAAAGAGAAGGCGGAAACGCAGGTAACAGATCCCGGGACCCCACGCCCTATGCCCCTGATCTGCCTGGCTCGAAAAGTCACCCCTGGCCCCTCTTCAACAGTTGGGGTCTTCCCTTTAATCAGCAAAGGAGGACAGGGAATACAAGAACATCATTAACCTTTGGGAATGACAAAAACAGAAAGTTCAGAACCATTTGAGCTGGCTTGGTTGGCAGGTTTAGCACATTTCTGTCATCCTGATCTTCTTAAGTGGGTTTTAGAGAAAATGGATTGCATTGTAGATGTGTTGGGTGTCTCTTCTTCTGGGTGCCTGGCAGCCCAAAGTCTGTCCTTTATCCCGCTCTGCCTGATTTCTACTGTTCCTCCATTCCAGACCCCTGGCCATCAACCTGACCAACTGCAAGTACGAGAGCGGTAAGCACGCAGTGCGCTCCCTTACAGCCCTGCGGCTCTTCCTGGGGGATGGTCCCCCAGTCCGGCTCCCAGCCCCTGAATCTTGTTAGGCTGGCCTGTAAGCTGTGCTGGGACGTCTCTGTCCCAGGTAGTCTTGGTGGGAGGGCGGGAATCTCCATAGTTAGCTAACAAGAAAAAACGTGACCGGAAGTCACCATTGCCCCACCCCTTCCCAGATTTTACCAGCGTTGAGATGAGAAGAAGCGAATACAGTTTTTTTAAATTAATAGTTTATTACCAAGTTGGTTTCCATATATAATACGGTTTTTTCAAGGAAGCTTTTGAGAGGGTGAGGAGTTCAGGAATTACAAGGAAAAAAATCACCAGCTAGGTCAGCCATCTCTCCATCTATGCAAGGGGCCACCCAGAATGTGAGATGTGACCCCTACGGAGGGTCAGCTCTGCAGGTGAGAACCCATCCTAACTGAGAGAGGGGGTTGAAGGGGGCAGAGAGCCAGGCTCTAGTTTTCACTGTCACTGATTTTGGAAGGGCCTCAACAGCTTCATGAGCGTGGAATTGTCACATAGTAATTAAGCTGCAGAGCCGGAGGTAAGAGCCATCTCCATCTCCGACCCACTCTCCTGCAAGGCCTGCTCCTTACCCGACCCAGCTACAACCCCAAGGCTGACTGCCGGTGCCCAGGCTGGCACTGCTGACCTCCATCTCTCCACAGTGCGACGGGCAGCTCAAATGTGTGGCCTAAAGGAGGCGGGGGAGGATGAAGAGTGGACTCTGTACTGGACAGACTGCTCTGTCTCACTTGAACGAGTCATGGACATGAAGAGGTTTCAGGTACAATCTCCTGACCCAAGCCCCCAAAAGAGCTGTGGCCGGCGGAGTGATTACTCTTGCCGTTCTGCACAGGCGCCCAAGGCCACCACCTTTTAGCTGTCCCGCTGTCCCGCTGAGCAGGAAAGGCCATTGGCTAGGGGCTTCTGCTCTGCTGGAAGAATTCTCCTCTTGGGCTCCTGGAACTTCTAGGAAAGAAGTCTGTGCTGGGCACTGCTTGCCTGGAAGCCTCTGCGCCCAGTTGAACCCCTCCAGGGCAGGCACGCCCACCTCAGGGGCCGCTGAGGGATCCAGCTTCTAAACAGCTCAGCCCGGCATCCACTGATGGGGGCTCAGTCAGGCATCCAACTCTTGATTTGGGCTCAGGTCATGATCTCATCGTTCCTGGGGCTGAGCCCCATGTCAGGCTCTGTGCTGAGAGCTCGGAGCATGCTTGGGAGTCTCTCTCTTCCTCTCTCTCTCTCTCTCTCTCTCTCTGCCCCCCCGCCCCCCGTCTCTCTCAAAATAAATAAATAAACATTAAAAAAAAAAAAAGAGGGACGCCTGGGTGGCTGAGTTGGTTAGGTGTCAGACTTCAGCTCAGGTCACGATCTCCCGGTCCGTGAGCTTGAGCCCCACATTGGACTCTGTGCTGACAGCTCAGAGCCTGGAGCCTGCTTCAGATTCTGTTTCCCTCTCTCTTTGCACCCCTACCCCACTTGTCTCTGTCTCTGTCTCTATTAAAAATAAGTAAACAAAAAAAAGAAAAAAGAAAAAAAGAAAAGGGCCATGCAGGCAGCTGTTATAAAATAAGCACAATTAACAGCGTCCACTGGGGGCTTACTGTACGGCAGACACTGTGCTCGATCAAATCCTCAAAAAGGACCCTGAGTGGCAGATACTCTCTTGTTAAGAGGACCCCAAGGCTCAGAAATACTGAGTGCACGGTAAAGCCAGGGAGAGAGCCCAGAACCAGCGCCGGGCTTCCAGCAGATCACCCCGGCAACGTCATACCCTGGGGACGCCATGTCTGAGCACTCCGTGGACTGGTTCTTAATTTCTTTTTCTCTCTCGGAAAATGGTTTCTCGTTTGCTTGTGCTCCCAGGCACCAGTTATCCTTACAGGACTAGTTGCTGGTAGCCTGGGGCACGTTAGAAGGAGGCTAGAAGTCCTGGCGAGTCCTTCCCGCTGCCCGTTTCCTGACCTCAGTGTGGACGTGTGTTTTAGGAGAGGCCGAGGAGGAGGTTCTCACCTGCCTTAGGGAGCCTCCTTCTTTCTCCCTTAGGGTATTAGGTACAGTGTGTTCCTCCTCTGACTTCTGCCTTGACCTTCCCAGTCCTCCTGGTATGCCCAAGGCCCCAGGGGCCGCCACGCACTCTGCTCCTGGGGGTGGTCACCACACGGCTCTGTTACAGAAAATCAACCACTTCCCCGGCATGACAGAAATCTGCCGCAAAGATCTGCTGGCTCGGAATCTCAACCGCATGCAGAAACTCTACCCCACGGACTACAACATCTTCCCCCGCACCTGGTGCCTCCCTGCAGAGTGAGTGAGCCGGCTCCCCAGGGCTGCCGAGCTGGGGGAGGGCCGGTTCCGCATTCTCACTACCCTCCAGGCTCCGGCCTTGTCACCTAGAAGGTTTCCGCTGGCCCAAGAAAAGTAGGTCTGAGACTGATGCTCCAGGAAGAGCACAGACAGGATAGCAGACCTCCTCCAGGGCCCTGGGACAGCTGAGCAGCACAAAAACCTTCTGACCAGGCCCCTCTGCACGTAGCTACGGGGACTTCCAGTCCTACGGCCGTCAGCGAAAAGCCCGCACTTACATCTGCAAGCCGGACAGCGGCTGTCAGGGCCGCGGCATCTTCATCACCCGAAATCCCCGGGAGATCAAGCCGGGAGAGCATATGATCTGCCAGCAATACATCTCCAAGGTGAAGGGGGCCTCCGGGCCGCCAGGGCCCTGCCCCTGCCCTGGAGCAGGCCGGGTTTGGGCTCCTACCCTTCCTGCTACTTCCCCTTGTCTTGGCGGCCGTACAGAGCCACGATTCAGAGCCCGTCGGCCTTGGTCTGAATCTGAGTTTTTCCACTTTTTTAGATATGTAGTCTTGGGCAATTTCTTTTTTTGTTTTTAAATGTTTATTTATTTTTGAGAGAAAGACAGAACTAGATGGGGATAGGGTAGGGGGAGAGGGAGACACAGAATCCGAAGCAGGCTCCAGGCTCCGAGCCAACTGCACAGAATCCGATGTGGGGCTCGAACCCATGAGCCATGAGATCATGACCTGAGCCGAAGTCGGACCCTCAACGGACTGAGCCACCCGGGCCCCTCTTTTTTTTTTTAGACTTTATTTATTTATTTTGAGAGAGAGGGAAAGAGAGTGAGCATGAGCGGGGGAGGGGCAGAGAGAGAGAGAGAGAGAGAGAGAGAGAGAGAGAGAGAAAGAGAGTGTATCCCAAGCAGGCTCTGTGCCACCAGTGCAGAGCCAGATTTGGGGCTCTAACTCACGGACCATGAGATCACCACCTGAGCCGCAACCAAGAGTCAGTCACTTAAACGACTGAACCACCCAGGTGCCCCAGATCTTGGGCAATTTCTTACCCTTTCTGTGACTCAGTTTCTTCATTTGTTGAATGGGAATAACGACAGTAACTACTTTATGCTTTATGTGGTTATTGTGACAATCAAGTTAGCCGTGCCCCCGAAACACTGAACACAGCGCGTGGTGTAGAGTGAGCACTTCCGAAGCATTCTTCCTGGGCGGGTTTGCGTGCTTTCAGCCCTTCCTCATCGACGGCTTCAAGTTTGATATGCGAATCTATGTCCTCATCACATCCTGCGACCCTCTCCGGATTTTCATGTACGAGGAGGGCCTGGCCCGCTTTGCCACGATGCCCTACACGGAGCCCAACAACAGCAATATGGTAAGGGGCCAGCCCTGGGGGGCAGGGCAGCGCCCTCTTCTCCTGAGTGCTGAGGTTCTATGGGGAGCCCAGGTAGAGAGGCTTGGCGCCGCCACCCATGGTCAAGGACTGGAACCAGTGAGCACCCTAGCACCTGGCGGGGAGAGCATTTGGAGGGTGGTGACCGCTGAAAGGTCCCAGCTGGAGGAGGCCCGCACAGCCCCTGTGCCAGGAGCTCACAGGACAGTGCTTAGGAGAAGAGGGACAGAAGACGCGCCATTGACCGGGGGATGGGGAGGTAATAAGCAAGGCACTGAAGGGCTGGGGAGGAGCGTGCAGGGAAGCGGTCTGAGAGCCGCGGGGCTGCCCTCTTCCCAGGATGATGTCTGCATGCATCTGACCAACTATGCCATCAACAAACACAACGAGAACTTTGTCCGAGACAATGCTGCGGGCAGTAAGAGGTACTTCCTGCCGCTGGCCCCTTAGCCTTACAGTCTCAGCAGCCCGCGAACCAAGCTGCCTCTTGGGAGGCCGATTGCTCAGGAAAACCACCTTCACAGACCCCTGTCCCGTGCTTGACCTCTGAATGGCAGCCCTGCCCCCACCCTGAGGACAAAGCCCTGCTCCATGCTGGCAGAAGCCCTTCGAAGTATAAGGGACGTAGGCACAGAATCAGGGTTAGGGGCAGGGAGCCTCTTGCCCTCGGCCGGCCCCAGGGGTGTAGAAACTGGTCCTCCTCTGAGCACTGGGCCTCACAGGAAGCTGTCGACGCTCAACGCCTGGCTGCGGGAACATGGCTACAACCTCCAGGAGCTGTGGGGGGACATCGAGGACGTCATTGTCAAAACCATCATCTCGGCCCATTCTGTTCTTCGCCACAACTACCGCACCTGTTTCCCCCAGTATCTGAGCGGAGGTACATGTGCCTGTTTTGAGATCCTTGGTTTTGACATCTTGCTGGACCACAAGCTGAAACCCTGGCTGCTGGAGGTGAGTGTGAAACTTCTGGGCTTTTGCAAAACCAGGGGCCAGAGGCGTCCCGCCCAGGGAGGAGCTAGGAGGGCGCTCGGGTGGTAGAACAGAGAACAGGGGACTCGGTGGCACTGGGGTGGGTAGGAATGGCAGAAGGCATAAGATTTCTCCACTCTTGGCCTGCAGAGTCAAAGCTTAAGGGTCTCTGGCCTCCTCCAAAGGAATCCAGGATTTGGATCCCAAGGGCTCCTCATGTAATCTGTCTGTAGGGCCCCTGCATCTGTAGAATCAGGCTGTCTGGGCGGCTCTCACCAGCCCGGGCGCCGGAGGAAGCTCCGGGGCAGAGCCCCATGGCCTCGGGAGTCGGAACATCCAGCCTCCTCGGCTGAGGCCTGTGGAGGGGGGTCTTGGCCGGACTGCCGGGTCAGGCCTGCGGGAGAGCACACGCGCAGGCAGTGCGGCAGCGGCGGCCGTGACGCGTCCCCACAGGTAAACCACTCCCCGAGCTTCACCACTGACGCCCGCCTTGACCGAGAAGTGAAGGATGCGCTTCTCTGTGATGCCATGACGCTCGTCAACCTCCGGAGCTGTGACAAGAGGAAGGTGATAGAGGAGGACAAGCGGCGAGTCAAGGAGCGGCTTTTCCAGAGCCACCAGCAGCCACGGGAAGCCAAGGGGTCCAGGTGTCTGACCTGTCTTCTTCGTTATACTTTCCTGACAGGAAAAGGGCTTTATTTATTTATTTAGTTAGTTAGTTTTATTTATTTTTGAGAGACAGAGAAAAGACAACGTGAGCAGGGGAGGGTCAGAGAGAGAGGGAGACACAGAATCGGAAGCAGGCTCCAGGCTCTGAGCTGTCAGCATAGAGCCCTATGTGGGCCTCGAACTCACGAACTGTGAGATCATGACCTGAGCTGAAGTTGGACACTCAACCGACTGAGCCACCCAGGCGCCCCGAAAAGGGCTTCTTTAGGTGCTGCAGGGAGTCTGGGGGTAATGGTGAGCTGTGAAGAACATTTTTTTTGCATAGATGATTCATGACGTATCATAGATAATATGTTTGAAATGAAAAACCCAGCTGTGAAGAGTCTCTTGCTGCTCCCCAGCTAGTCGGTTTCCCTCTGGAGGAGCCAATCTATGCCACGTGCATGCTTTCAAAACCAGTAATGCGTACGTGCACACATATGAGTGTAGCATATACATCTGTATAAGTAAATAATTTATACAGATTGTTCTTCTCATAAGGAGCTTTTTGTCATTTGATCAGCTGTTTGTGTATTTTTGAGAGTGAGAGAGACAAACTGGGAGCAGGGGAGGGGCAGAGAGAGAGAGAGAAAGAGAGAGACAGAATCCAAAGCAGGCTCTAGGCTCTGAGCTGTCATGACCAACAGGCTACCTGCACAGCCTGAAGCGGGGCTCAAATTAATGAGCCACATCATGACCTGAGCCGACATCAGACCCGTCAACTGGCTGAGCCACCCAGGCACCCTCGTTTGTTTTTGTTTCGAAATGTTTATTTTTGAGAGGGCACAAGTCAGGGAGGGGCAGCGAGACGGGGACAGAGAATCTTAAACGGGCTTGCTACTGTCAGCAAGGATGTGAGGCTAGAACCCACGAACCACAAGATTACAACCTGAGCTGAAGTCAGAGATTCAACCGACTCAACCACCCAGGGGCCCTTTGTTTAACAAAGCGCCCCTAGAAAGGTTCTAATAATGAAATAGAAAACAGTCTAGTCATTCAATAATAAGGGATTCTTTAAATCAATATCTTTCACCCACAGTTGTTTTAATTATAAGATGGGTTACAAACATGGTGATGTGTTGCTGATACTAAATTATATTGTTAATAACCCACACAAATGAATTGGAGTGGGTTTGGAAGCATTCCGATTAACACTGCTCTTCCCCACCCGCATTGCAATACTCAGGGCCCGTGTGTATTTGGTTCGCTGTGCTATCCTGAGGGCCTGGCACATAGTAGGCGCACCTCTAACGTGTGAATGGAGGTGAAGTAGAGCTATCACTGTAAATATGCTGGGTCTTCCCACAGTGGGACTGCACATGTGACTGTTATGAATTATGACTTTCAGTGGGGAAAAGGATCAACACCTACTGGGCTTAATAAACGAAAGTACACCTGAATCCTAGGAAGCCGTTTAACAATGTTGTATGATCCCATTTTGGTCAGAAACAAGAAAGGAAGGAAGGCATAAAGAAAGGGCAAGGCAGTTAGTGGCAAAGCTGGGATTCAGACTCTGGGGTCCTCCCCCTGAGTCCATGCTCATGACCAACAGGCGAACTGCACAGTAAGATTATGGGAAGCTTTATCTTCTTTTTGCTCTTCTACATTTTCTGTAATTGACATAGATGACTCTATGATCAGAAACCTAGAAGACTGAGAACTCGGAGTGCTAGCTTCCAAGTGGAACCTTTTGCACTTAAGAGGAAAACTAGATTTCTGGAAGTCAAGCCCAGATTTCTGGGGCTACACACAAGCGGGATTGGCCAGAGGGCCTTGGCAGCTCTCACTACATGGGCAGAGCCAGAAAGGCCGTGAAGCTAGCAGAAGGTTCTCAAAGCCCTGGGCGGCCTTCTTTTCCCCACTGAACATTCTCAGAGCCCTCCCGACTCACTCAGAGCTTGGTTTCATAGGCGACGACAAACTGAGTTGTCGCAGGCAGCGACCCTGGACCAGGAGCGCTATGAGGACGCCCACCTTGGGGGGTACCGGCGGATCTACCCAGGGCCCAACACGGACAAGTATGCGCCTTTCTTCAGGCACAACGGCTCCCTCTTCCAGGAGACAGCTGCTTCCAAGGCCAGAGAGGAGTGTGCCAGGTACTCTGTCTTGCCTTGTCTTTGGTCCACACAGGCGGGGGCACATCCTGAAGCTGAATGGCTCCCCAGCGGGCAAGAGAGGAAGGCAGATACTTGAGCCAAGAGGAATGGAGTCATAAATTCGATCAGACTCTCAGTAACTCCATTTATGAGGTTTCCTTTCTTCCTCTTCATTCTCCTCTCGTCCGTCTTCCAGACGGATCACGATTTTCCACTCCACCATCCCCACGTTCCCTCACCCTGCTTCTCCCCAACACAATTTCTCCAGTGTCTGAAGCTGCTGTGTCTTGTCAGGCAGCAACTGGAAGAGATCCGCCTTAAGCAGGAACAGCAGGAGGCCTCGGGCAGTCAGAGGCGGAAGGAGAGCCGCTGGGACCAGAACCAGGGGGAATCAGCAGGGGAGAAGAGGCGATCCAGGGCCGGGCTCCGGGGACTGCCCACCCACTTGGCTTCCAGGAACCGGAACCGGAACCGAGAGAAAGAGGTGTCCGGGGGTTTGGTCTCTCTTGCCTATACACAGGGAGTGGGGAGGGACAGCTAGAGAAGGGCGGGAGAGGGAGAGGAGTTCCTCATGAATACCCCAGATGTGACCCGGATGTGACCTCGCGGAGCAGGGGGTGAGAGAATGGACCGCAAAGGGAACCTCCCGCTGGGGTCAGGGGCTGGATGGAGACAGAGCGGTGTGGCCCTCCTCGCTGATGGTTTGGGACTCGCCCTTGGAGATCTCGAGTTCAGCCCTCGTGTATCTCGTAGCAGCTACCCGTGCACGTGGACACCATGCATCCTCAAGAAATCGTGGAAGAGGAGGAGCTGGAGCGGACGAAGGCCTTGCTGCAAAGGGAGAATCTCATACGCAGCCTCGGTATCGTAGAGCAACTCACTCGCATGCTGCACCCCAGCCACCGGGGCCAGAGAAATCTCAGCAAGTGCCCGGTGAGGGTCCCTGCGCAGCCTCTCCTGGAACAAGGGAACAAGGGCTGTACCGGCACAGAGCGGTGGCTGCAGCACAGGAGGCTAATGTGACGGTGTCTGGCCCGGAGCCCGGGAGAGCAGCATCTGCTGGGCACTGGGAAAGGGTCTCTGGGTTCCTTTTGCATTTGCTCCCACGCTCCCGGGCATTTAGTAATGACATCCGGCAAAGCGTAGCTCCCGATCTGCTCACCAGAGACATGTTCTCTTTACTCCAGGCTTGCGATAGGCCCCGACTCATGACTGACAAATAACAGGGCCACTATGCTCAGTGTCTTCTGTGTAATCTCCCTCTAGCCCCGCCAGTGCCGCGGCTCTAGTGGGAGATGGGCCAACAGACCAGCTGCCACGCTCACTATTCCCTGGGCTGGTAGCAAGGCTGTTGGGTCTGTTTTTGCTGAGCCCCAAAGGAGTAACTGGTTAAATAGCGGCCATGGCCTGGAAGAGATGTTTCGGTTACTTATTTTCTTTTTCCAGTCCGCAAGGAGTGCGGTAAGGGGCTGCTCTTCTCCTCTAGCCTAGATTTCACCAGGACGGGCTGGGCAGTCAAGAACCGCAATCTGTGAGACTGGTCCCCCTGGTCCTCCTGAGAGGGGCTGCCAAAGAGCAGGGCACTCCTCATTTCATGCATCCTGTTCGGCCCCACGAGTCGATCCCCAGGACCGCAGGGCCACTGCCAAGCATGAATGCTGCAATTCCACATCACTCCTGGTGCTACCTACAGCCCAAGAACTTCAACGGGATAGGACATCCAGCAGCCATCCTCCCCCGTTCATTGTCAATGAAGGCATCTGGAAGGCGCTTCTTTTCCAGTGCCAGAGTCAGGCTCACTAGCCGTAAGTATGCAAAACCAGCTTCGGTCACTCTGACTCATGTAAACTCCCGCTGGCAAACATTACAGCTGGGACAGTCCCAAAACATCACAGGGTACTTCCATCAGTGTGGGAAGGGGACGGGTGGTGGACCCATGGCCGCCTCCTATGTACTAGACCCTGGTAGTAATGGCAGTACAGCCCTAGCACTCAACAAACACAACAGGAAAACAGACAACCAATCACAATATGGTGTGGCAAAGATGCTGGAGGGAAGCAAGGGATGCCGTTCCTCTGTGTTGGTAATGGGGTGGCAGTTGGGAAAGAGGGGAGTGAATCTCTCCTGAATACCAACTCAGGGGCGCCATGTTTCCACTGCAGAAGGCCAAGCCAGCAGAAGGCTAGAAGCCATAAACAGAGCCCTGCCATCCTCCTTAATCCCAAAGCAGGGCTATCTTCTGCAACCAGAAAGAGCGGCAAGTAGCTCACGGACTGATTGCACCTTGCCCGCAGCCGTACACGCTGAACACAGCGGACCCAAGGCCCGGGATCTCACCCTCTGCCCTGCCTCTGCACCGCTGATGCCGCATTCCTCTGCACTCCTGAACGTCAGCCACCACAGGTAACTGCAGGACGGCAGCCCAGCACTCAACCTCTCCTAGAGAACTCCCTCAGGTTCCCAAAGGGGCAGAGGGCCTTCAATCTTTGCTAAATGAAAGACTGCCACCAAGCTTCAGTTTGAAAAGCCTTGGCCAGGAACCCTGTTTGCACAAGACAAAATGCAAAGACATCAAGAATCCCTCAATACCCTAAGATTATTTTCAGATCCGTAAAGACTAAAAAAAAAAAAAAAAAAAAAAAAAAAAAAAAAGATGAAGAGGAGCCAGGGCCCGCCCTGTACTCATCTCCGCCCTCCAAACCTTAGCCTGGATTTATCGCTAGGCGACGGATCTCAACGCCGGGTGCGGCCCGGGGCTGGAGGTCATCCTGGAGACAGGGAGCCCCCTTCCCAGAGGAGCCGAGGGCCCAAGGCACGGGGCAGTCGCCATCGGATGACGGCCGAAGGGACGCCCTTCCCGCTGCTGTGGCGGAGACAGGCCAGCCCGGGCAGCCGTTGGGGCGGAGGGGCTGCTCTTGGCAAAGGACTCCGACTTTTTATTAAAGTTTATGGTGTTTTCCAGGAGCGTCCTCTATCTCATTCCAGCCCTTGCGTTTCACCGCAAACGCTCTCCACAGTCACTGTATGCAAGGCTGAACCCCACGCAGTTACAAGCCCAGCTATCGCACCCTCAGCCGGAAGCTGGAGCCACGCACGCACGTCCCTGCTTCCGTCCCGCCCTCCAGCTTCCGGCTCCGCCCCCAGACATCCGGTCCGGCAGCCTCGGGCTGTGTTTTGTCGACATGGCGGTCGCTCTGAGGCTTTTGCTGGGCGCGCGCGTTCGTGCTGCCGTGGCTCGCCGTGGTTTCGCGACCCGGGGAATGGCAGAGCCGGGCATTCTCGGCCGGGAGCCGGACCCCGATTCCGACTGGGAGCCGGAGGAGCGGGAGCTGCAGGAGGTGGAGAGGTACCGGCTCCTTCCTGGGCCCTCAGCCTGAGGCAGGGCTTCTTGCCGCCTTAGTGCCGGGCGTCCTGGCGCCGCCTCCGCTGCACCCTTGTTTCTTACCCGTTGTCTGGGGCGCAGGGGCAGGTGTGCGGCACCTTCGGGACGACAGGTTTCTTCACCAGTGACGAGTTTCATCACCCGTTTAGAAAGTTCGGCATGCTTGCGGACTGTTTTGAGTATTCGATTTCTGGGGTGGTTACAGAGCAGCTCTAAGCCGGCAGACGCGGCCTGGTTTCCCTTGCTAACAGAGAAGCGGGCTGGGCCTGTGATTTAGCGCGAGGCTCTGCAGCCACCCATTATGCTCCCACGCGTGGCCTCTGCCATTGGTTCTCTCCCCCAGCACCCTGAAACGACAGCAGAAAGCCGCCCGATTCCAGAAAATTCGGAGGCAAATGGAAGCGCCGGGTGCTCCGCCCAGGACCCTGACGTGGGCTGCCATGGAGCAGATCCGGTAAGAATCATTGTAATATTTTCCTTTTTATCATTTAAGTTTTCTAAATGAGAAGTAGAATAGTCAGATGAATTTCCATAAGCCCGTCATCTACACTTAGTAGTTTGTAACCTTAGGACACGGTTCACTTTTGCTGAAATTTTAAAATAGTAAGCTGCAGGCCTCACAGCTTTTACTTCCAAATAGTTAACTCATAAAAGTCTTAAAGAGATTCTTAAGTTTGTTGTTTTGAATAACAGTATATTGCATATAGTTCAAAATTAGAACAGTATGTGCACACATTGAGAAGTTTTAATCTCTGCCAGTCTTTTTTTAAAATTTTTTAATTAACTAATTAATCAATTTTTTTGAGAGAGAGACAGCGTCAGCAGGGGAGAGTCAGAGAGAGAGAGACACAGAATCTGAAAACAGGCTTCAGGCCCTGAGCTAGCTGTCAGCACAGAGCCTGATGCGGGGCTGGAACCCACTAACTCTGAGATCATGACCTGAGCCATTGGACGCTTTACCGACTGAGCCACCCAGGCGCCCCAGGCTCCCCTGCCAGTCTTTTATGAGACTTTTTAATCAATTTTTGTGCCTTTTTCCAGGTTTCCGTATGCAAATGCAAGCGAGTATGAATGTAGATTGTTACTTTTATTTTTCTTAAGCACAAACAGTAGACTACTGTAAATACTGTTCTACACATTTCTTTATTCATATAATTCTTTTTTTTTTTTTTTAGATTTTATTTTCACAATTTTTACACCCAATGCAGGGCTTGAATTCACAACCCAGAGATCAAGAGTCACATGATCCATTGGCCCAGCCAGCTGCCCCTTTTCACATATTTCATAGATCTTTCCACTTCAGAAGAGAAAGCTCTTTTTTGAAGAAGTCATGGTAAATTGTGTGTGGTTTTTTTGTTTTTTTAATAATCTCTGTGCCCAACGGAGTGCTCACAGTCAGGACCCTGAGATCAAGAGTTGCATCCCCTCCTGGCTGAGGCAGCCTGGCACCACAGTGAATCATAAATCAGTTAACCAATCTTTTATGACGTGTACTTGGGTTGTTTTCCACTCACTCACTATCACAAATAGTACTCTAGTGAGTAACTTGGTGTACAGATCATTCCACATGCCATCCACCTGTATCTGTTGTGTTCGTTTCCAGTAGAGTTGTGTCAAAGGGCACATGGATTTGCATTTTGATGAGTACTGCTCAGTAGCCTTCCATAAGTTCTGTGTCATTTTCCATTCCCATCAGAGTGACTCTGAACCTGACACTTAGAATAAGGATCCTAGAGCCAGGAGGTTTGGACAGCCTGTAGCACTTTTCTCGGGTCCACTTCCGTTCCTCTTTGGAACAACTGCTCTTCCAGATCTTCCTGTCCCCTCTCCTTCTGTGGTTAATAAATGTCCTTTTAACTTCAGAGGAAAAATTGGCCCTTAATTAGGAGCCCTTTAAATGTTTCTTTATTTTCAGGGGCGCCTGGGTGGCTCGGTCGGTTAGGCCTCCGACTTCGGCTCAGGTCAGATCTCACGTTCGTGTGTTCGAGCCCCGCGTCAGGCTCTGTGCTGACAGCTAGCTCAGAGTCTGGAGCCTGCTTCCGGTTCTGTGTCTCCTTCTCTCTCTGCCCCTCCCCCTCTCATGCTCTGTCTCTCTCTCTGTATCAAAAATAAATAAAACATTTAAAAAAACATTTTTAATGTTTCTTTATTTTCAAGAGAGTGAGCACAAAGGGGTAGGGGACCAGAAACAGAGGATCTGTGTTGACAGCCTGGAGTCCGATATGGGGCTCGAACTCAGATCATACTGACTGAGCCACCCAGGCCCCCCTAGAGCCCTTTAAAGCTTCTTAGTCTACCTCCTCAGTTTTCTTTGTCCGTGGTGATCCCGTTACTTACATCTCAGGGGAAGTGACAGCCCTTCACTTGTCTAGGACCAGTCCTCTGTGTGCACTAGGTCTTAGACGTACCTTATCTCCAGAGATCTACAGCTGTCAGCCTATGGCTCTCCCGTGTCCTTTTGTCCCCCGGCTGCCCGCCCTTCTTACTTGTTTTGTCCCAACAATGAAACCAGAGTCCACAAATAGTACCAGTGTCTTCCTCACTGCTAGGCATTCCTGCCACTCCAGACTCTAGCCTCCCTGACATTTCTGCAGCATTTGACCTTGTAGTCTGCTTTCTTGAAATTCTTTCCTCCCTTGACCCGCGATACTTACTACTCCCTTTTCTTCCTAGGACTCCTTTTCTCAGGTTCCTTCCTGGGCTACCTTTAGAGGTGTGTCCTTGGTCTTTATATCTCCACATGTTTCCCTGCCTAAAGCCACCCACCCACGTGGCTTCAGCCACCCATGGTCTTGGCTTGTGACTTCCTGGTCCGTCATCTCCAGTCCCCGTTTATCTTCTGACCTGTATGTATTCTACGTGTGCTAGACCAGCTCTGTTTGGATATCACATAAGTTCTTCACACTCAACAGTATAGCAAACTCAGCATAACAAGAGAAAATTTATTGCTCTGGTGACTTCATTTTGCTCCTATTTTCCCTATACCCCGGAACGTTCCCACCAGTCACTCAAGCTGAAATCCAGAATCTCTGCCTATTTCTGCCTCCAGTTACTTAGTTCTTAGCAAGTTCTACCATTTGGCCTTCCTAAAACATTCCTCAACTCTTCTCTGCTGTCATTGCAGCTGCCGCAGTTCAGACTGCCTAGATTGCCCTGAGAGCCTCTTGGCTGCTCCTTCCGTTTCTAGTCTTGCCACCGAAAACTGCTCCCTAGGCTGAGCCTGAAAAGGAAGAGCTGCTCACGGCCTTCCACTGCCTCACGGCCTTCCTGGATATACTTGTGGTGTGCCATGGCTTGCATGTCTTGAATTGCACTTCTTTTGCAGTTTTTTAAATTCTTTTTTAAAACGTTCATTTATTTGTTTTTGAGAGACAGAGCATGTGTGGAAGTGAGGGAGGGGCAGGGAGAAAGGGAGAGAGAATCCCAAGGAGGCTCCGCACTGTCAGCAGAGCCAGGTATGGGGCTCGAACCCATGAGCCATGAGATCACGACCTGAACTGAAATTACAAGTCGTCAGACACTTAAGCAACTGAGCCACCCGGGTGCTCCCACCTTCTGCTATTTTTGAATACATGTGCTTAAAAAAAACCCTCTTTTGATTCACTGTTGCTTTGGGATAAACTCCAGACTCGGAAGCATGACATCATCTTGCCTCTGCCCTTACTGTTAGACAAGTTGAGCTGTTGCCAACAATGGTGATGTGCTGTCTTGCATTTTACATGCTGCTCTCCCTGCCCTCAGTACCTTTGAGGGGCACCTGGCTGGCTCAGTCAGAAGAGAGCGCCACTCTTGATCCGGGTTTGTGAGTGCAAGCCTCACACTGGGTGTGGAGATTACTTAAATAAATAAAACTTAAAAAAATACCTTTGAGCAGGCACTTGGGCAGCTCAGTCGGTTAAGTGTCTGATTTCAGCTCAGGTCATGATCTCACGGTTCATGAGTCCGAGTTGCATGTCAGGTTCTGTGCTGACAGCTGCTTTGGATTCTGTGTCTCCGTCTCTCTCTGCCCCTTCCCCACTTGCGCTGTCTCAAAGATAAATGTTTAAAAAAAAATACTTTCGATCTCTTCTTCCTCTTCTCCTTTCTTCATCCTTTTAGGCCAGCTGTAGAGGGACTTCTGAAGCAATTCCTGAGCTACACTGCAGGTGTTGTGATAGCCGTTCCTGGGTCCCCTGGATGCTCTTAGCATTCTGTGCAATGACCTAACCACAGTGGTGGTTGTTGTATGTAAATAGATCTGTCTCCACCAGCAGACGGTGTGTTCTCTGAAAGGAATGACAGTTTTCATGCACTCC
The DNA here is from genome assembly GCF_006229205.1 of Suricata suricatta. Lineage (NCBI taxonomy): Eukaryota > Metazoa > Chordata > Mammalia > Carnivora > Herpestidae > Suricata > Suricata suricatta. The sequence goes on from NC_043708.1 coordinate 135,187,904, forward strand.
GGATCTAACTGGGGCCTGGTACGCATCGGGAGGAGTTTAGTTGATGTGAAGTAAAAGTGATCTAAGAGTGGTTGGCCTACAGGAATGGAACACAGCCATTTGGTGGCCCAAGATAGAGACTGTTTGCAGTTTTTCCAAGCCCTCTTCTTTTCACATAAATATCCCTAGTATTATCAGGAAGATTTTCTGAGAGCGAATTTTTTCACAACTTGAAAACCTGCTTCCTTTTCCCATAGGTATTTGCATAAAGAATTTTCAGAGGCCTGGTCAGTTCCCAGATTAGCTGAAGGCTTTGGTGTCAGCACTGATGTGATCCGGAGGGTTTTAAAAAGCAAGTTTGTCCCCACATTGGAGCAGAAACTGAAGCAGGATCAAAAAGTCCTTAAGAAACCTGGGCTTGCCCACTCGCTCAGGCAGCTCCCAGGTTCCCAGGATACCTTGAAGATGCTGCCCGCCGGCCACTCTGGATCAGGTGCTTTGTTGATGCCAACAGATGAAACCTCATTCAAAGGCTGGGGTCACAGCACAGGTTTGAAAGTGATAGAATCGAACACTCCCAGTACAGATTCGCCAAGGAGACAGAAGGGAGGGGACAGAGGAACCCAGGACCCGCAGCAGGAGCGCCGTGTGCCTGTTGCAGCCACAGGTCGTGCGCAAGAACTGCGCAGGTGCGCCCCCAGTGATCGTGCGGCCTCTAGACGGGCTCACGGGGATGGGCTGCCCAGTGCCGAGAAGCTGGAAGAGGTGAAGGCACAGGAGCCAGGTGACCAGAACTTCAGCAGCAGCGTAGTCCAGAGGGGGCGAGAGTTCTTTGACAGTAACGGGAACTTCCTGTACAGAATTTGAGCCGGAGCCTGGACTGTGCAGATGCCACCTGAAGTGCGGCTTGGGAGAGTAGCTTTGGAGCTGCCTGGACTTCCGCGCGTGGATTATCCACCTTGGGGTAGGAGGAAGCGAAGAGTCTGCAACGTGGGAGGAGAGGGCTGCTCAGATCTGAACCCGACGAAGGGCAGTGAGCTGCACGGGGCACATGTGTTCGGCAGGGCAGGGTTCGGGACCAGGGCAGGGTTCGGGACCGGCTGGGTAGAGTCCAGCCTCCTGCAGCTCTGCTCCTGGTCTGGCCCGGATGGGTCCTCAGTGCTCCTCCTCCTCGCCTGAGCTCTCTCTGTTGAAACCAGCCCGGGTTGTGTGCGTTGTTAAGACCCTGTGTGATGCTCGTAGTATATGTTTGGGAAAAAATGAAAAGTTTGCCTTCTAACCTTGTTTACTTCTTGATTAATGAATACTGATAGTTCTGGACCTGCTTAGTAGCCAATTGAATGTGTTCCTTATGTGCAAAATAAAGTAAAGTGTAGCAGTTTGTGTTGACTGGTGCTCTCTGGGGCGGGAGAAGGAGGGTTCCAAGAGACAAGGGGTCCCTTGTTATTAAACACTGGTAGAGGGGCGCCTGGAGGGCTCAGTTGGTTAAGCGTCCGGCTTCGGCTCCGGTCATGATGTCACGGTTCGTGGGTTCGAGCCCCGCATCGGGCTCTGTGCTGACAGCTCAGAGCCTGGAGCCTGCTTCAGATTCTGTGTCTCCCTCTCTCTCTGACCCTCCCCTGCTTGTACTCTCTCTGTCTCTCAAAAATAAATAAAAAACACACAAAGAACCCACTGGTAGAGAGTTGGGGCCGGAGGATTTCCCAGCGAACGACACTGCAGATGACCCTTAGTAATTGCTGTTGACAGCCAAGAATTGGGACATCAGGCCTTCCCTGGATCACCTGGTCTAAAGGAGCTCCTCTTTCCTTCCGTTGGTGGGGCTCTGAAAGATTTAGGGCGTGGGGCTTTGATCCATTAAAAAAAAAAAAAAAAACAAAGGCGGCAAAGGCTTTTGGGAGTTGGGCAGCTTCTCTAGCTACTTTCTCAGCCCCGAACTGCATCTTCACCGTTGTCATCAGGGTTTTTCAATGGGGCAGTGATGTGGGCAGGAACAGATAATAGGCCCCTTTCAGAAGTTAGGGGACAGTCTCAGGGTTTTGGATATACTCAAGGTCACCTGAACCCAGGTCTGACTTTAATTCAGGACTTCTAAATTTCCAGGAATCCATTCCTGCCTGGCCAAATTTCTGTTAATTTATGGAATCCTTTACAGATACTTCCTTACAACCAGAAAGTGACTTATCAATAGAAAATTGAGTGAGACAGGTACGAGTCCAATGACAGTTTTCAGCCACGCCTAATTTTAACAATTTACTGGCAAAAACTGGTTGTTCAGGATTTAAATAAGTGCAGGCTGTTTCATGAAAACAATTGGTTTTCCAGACCTATCATTGAGTGTGTTCTGAATCTCCTTGCTATTTGAAATGTCATTAATAGCCATTACAGTATCATTGATTACAGTTAACTTGGGCATTTGTTGAGTATAAATGGCAAGGCCCTATCACCTGTCGATCAGAGTTAGAGAATCCAAGCTCTAGTAATACAGCAGTGGACAAATAAAGTTCCTGTTCTCACGGCTTTGTCACTTTTCCTATTAAATTTTTTAATGTTTATTTTTGAGAGAGACGGCGTGCAAGACGGAGAGGGGCAGAGAGAGGAAGACACACTGAAGCAGGCTCCACGCTTGGCTCTCAGTACAACCCCATGCAGGCCTGGAATTCACCGTGAGATCATGACCGGAGCGGAAGTCAGGTGCTCCACTGACTGAGCCACCCAGGCGCCCCTCAATATTTTTATGATTAAAAAAATACGGTAATTTGCCCTTAGAACTTTTTAGTTTTAAGAGGCAGAAGATGCTCCTTTTTAAATATATACTTATTTTTTATTTTAGAGAGCAAGCAGGGAAGGGGTAGAGAGAGAGGATCCCAAGCATGCTCCAAGCTCCAGCACTCAGCTCACTGCAGGGCTTTTATCCCACAACCCTGGGGTCATGATCTGACCCCAAACCAGGAGTTGGGTGTGTAACTAAGACACCTAGTCGCCTTGGAAGATGCTATTTGATTAAATTGGCATTAAGAAAAATTTATTTTGGGGAAAGAGCGACACAATGAGTGGGGGAGGGGCAGAGGAAGAGGGAGACAGAATCTGAAGCAGCTCCAGGCTCTGAGCTGTCAGCAGAGCCCGACATGGGGCTCAAACTCAAACTGCAAGGTCATGACCTGAGCTGAAGTCAGACACTCAACTGACTGAACCACCCAGGTGCCCCTGGCATTTTTAACTCCTGTATATCATTTGACCATGCCTTTTCTCCAGTTGGCTATGGAAAATTAGAAGCTGTTGTTAAAAACTTTGATATGTTGGGGCGCCTGGGTGGCTCAGTCGGTTAAGGCTCCGACTTCGGCTCAGGTCAGATCCCATGTTCCTGGGTTCAAGTCCCGCATCAGGCTCTGTGCTGACAGCTGGCTCAGAGCCTGGAGCCTGCTTCAGATTCTGTGTCTCCTTCTCTCTGTGCTTCTCCCCCTCTCATGCTCTGTATCAAAAATAAATAAAATATTTAAAAAAAAACTTTGATATGTTTTCCATTTACCTCATCCGCAACCGTCCTATTGCTTACCAAGCTTAAATCTTTTTAACATTCTTAAAAATGCCAATCTAAGATTTTTGTCTTTACTAGTTCTTTGTCGCCAGATTTTCACAGATTTTCACAGTTCTGTCATTCAAGTCTCAGATCAAATGTTACTTTTTTAAAATAATTTTTTAATGTCCATTTTGTGTGTGTGTGTGAGGGAGAGAGAGGGAGACACAGAATCTGAAGCAGGTTTCAGGTCCATGATGTCAGCACAGAGCCCAGTACGATCGTGACCCCAGCCGGACTTGGGCGCTTAGCTGACCGAGCCATCCAGGTGCCCCGCAAAAGTTACTTTCTGAGGCTTTCCCTGATCACCCAGTCTAAAGCAACTCCCTTCGCATGCTGACCATGCCCTATGTAATATTCCCTGCTATGAAATGGATCACTCTATTGTTTGTCATCACATATTTTGCTCTTATTAGAATGTAGACATCCATGGGGACAGACTGGTCTGCGTCCATCGCTGTAGTTTCAGCTCCCAATATAGAGTTCAGTATTAACTGACTGACTGAAGGAATGGTTGGAGAACCTCACCCATCAGCCAGTCCACAATGGTAGAAAGCCCTGCTTTTTACCTCGGCCAGCCTACTCATCCAGACCTCAGCCCACCATACCTCAGCTTTCTCCAGGCTGATCGGTTCCTTCTTCATTCTATCAGCATGTCTACATCCTAACTCACCAGCACTGCAGGGTTTTGGGAAACTGCACACCCTTCCCCCAACCCAAGCTGGAAAAAGGGAGATGAGATTCACTCGGTCTGTCCCACTGGGCTGGGGTCATAGGACTCTCTAGTGCCCCCTCGCCAGGCAGTCCTGTTTCATGACGTGATGAAAGATACATCACAACGCATGAGGCGGGGTTGCACTTTGGGGGCATGGGCGCAGTGTCGGTGGAGGAAGCAACAGTTGACAAGTGTCTGCCCAAGTTGGAAAGAAGGTGGCTGTGGGTGGAATGGAACCTCTCTGCAACCGTGGGGCCAGGAAGCTGCTAACAGAGGGACTTAAGTCCCTGCGCCCTGGAGGGTATGTGTGATGCTAATCTGCTCAGGGCAGTTTCTACCTCGGCAGCTGAGATCCAGTCTCATGAGGGTGGGGGAGTAGGAAAAGCTCCGTACAAAATACTAGATGAGCTCTTGAAGCCCAGTGCGAGCAGAATCTTGTTGAATCTTGTATTCTAGGATTTTCAAGCATATCAAAGTAGGGATAATATTGTACTGCAGTGAACCCCTGTGCACCGATCGCTCAGTGTTACATTAACACATGGCCAATCATTTTTCATTATCTTGCATACTTGCCCTACAGTTTCCTCTGGCTTATTTTAAAGCAAATCCTAGACTTCATATTATTTTCATCTGTCAAGTACTTTCGTATGTATTTCAAGGAGATTAGGATGCCTTTTTAACTTAAGTACATAAGCCATTAGTATACCTTAAAACTTTTAGTGTTTAATAGCAGCTAATATCCTGATAATATTCTCTTACTGTTTCATAAATGACTTCCATGTTTGATTTCTTGGGATTAGGATCCAGACAAGGTTCGCACATTGCGACATTGCACGATGTGGTTATGTCCCGGAAGTACCATATTCTAAAGTAGTTTCTTCCACTTTATTCCCCTCACTATTTTACAGGTCATTTGGCCTACATATTTCCTGTATTTTGGATATATTTTATTTTATTCCTATGATGTCTATTATCATGTCCCTACTATCCTCTCTATTTCCTATCAACTGGCAGTTAGATCTTGAGATTAATCAGATTCAATTTTTGGCAATGAGTGATGCCTTGTACTTCCTATGCAAGTCTCCAGGGGATGAGGATGTGATGTTATGATTGATCAGTGAGTGCAGGTATTCTCAGCGGAGCTGTCCATTACAATGGCTTCAAAACAAAACAAAACAGAAAACAAGGCGGATATAGGTGATTACCATCACTACTGAAAACTCCCTAATTTCTCTTCCCAGTCAATTCTCACCCCAAAGTCAATCACTTTTCTGAAAAAAATTTCCACCATTGATAATGTTATCCTGTTCTAGAACGGTATACAAATGGCATCACACAGATACCACCCTGTATCTGGGTTCTTTCATTTATTCCGTTATTTTGATTGTATGACTCTGCCACAGTTTATTTATCCGTTTTCCCACGAAGGATATTGAGTCCAAACACTGGTAGCCAGCTGCGGGAAATTGCTTCCAACTGATCCTAACGCGTTCCCCTTCTTTTCTCCGCCGCCTCCCATCCCTCTGCGTCTTACCCTTGCAGCTGGGAAGCCAGAGAGCTCCCAGTGGGCAGCTGTTTGTGGACTAGATTTGACTGACAGCCAAGATGCCCAGTGATCAGAGCCCTCCGGACTCCGAGTCGGCTTCGCCCATTTGACGTACTTCCGAAAATCGTGTTTGGTTTTTGTTTAATCTTGTATTAAATCTAGTGTCTAGCGAATTGGGAGAATTGGATGTACCCTTAAAAATTGGTTTAAGAAGTCATCCTTTTCGATAGGAACCCTCCCGTCTGGTCAGGTATGAGACCGGAACTTTGACGCGTTGCTCTCGCGTTTTGAAATGTCCCTTCCAGGACGCCATCCCCTTCCCGATACGCTAAGCGCTGGTCGAGCGCCCTGGCCTTCCGGGAGGTCTAGGAAGTCGCTTGGCTGTCTGCGGGAGGCGGGGTTCTTCCCGCACGCCGCGAAGTAAACCTGCGGGTGTAGACCCGACTCCTGGCGACGGGAGGAGTGGAGTGGGGAGGGGCGGGGCGGTCCCGTGGCCGCTGATCTTGACGAGGGTCCTCCGACGCTGCGGCTGTCTGACCGACAGGTGGCCATTCATTCCGGTGCAGGAGCGGGAGCCCCTTCGGGGGCACTTTTCGCACCGTGCCCAGCCCGAAGGAGCGCGGCCCTGCGCTTACCCTGGGCTGCTGCCCACTTTCTCCGAGCCGAGGGCGTCCCCCTTCTCCCACCCTGCGGCTCCGGCCTTCGCCGCCATGGCGTTTCCCCATCGGCTGGACGCCCCAGAGCTGCCGGACTTCTCCATGCTCAAGAGACTGGCCCGAGACCAGCTCATCTATCTGCTGGAGCAGGTCAGTGCCCGCCCCGCCGGGGGCCTTTCCCACACCAGCAGTTTAGCGCTCGCTGGACGCAGAGTGCTTCCGTGCGGCGTCCCCTTGATCTTGGTCCAGGCCCTTGGTATTGTCCTTGGAGTTTCTATAGCAGGTGCAAACATGAAGCATTTAGGGAGGAAAACCAGGCTTGGGACCTGGCAGAGAGTTCATGAAAGTCACTTCTTTTTCGTAGAGGCAAAGGAGAACAGTCGTGCATCAGGGGGTTGAAAAGATGGTTAAGACGCCTGTGTCCTTGGGGATTTACTCTAGTAGGAGCCTTGTGAAATGCAAATTACCACATAGGGGATATCACGTGGTAAATGGGTGATAGCTACAGTGTCCTAGCGTTCAGAACAAGCGTGCATCTCTAGTTGGAGTGGTCTAGGAGTTTGAAGGATTCTAGGATTGTGAAGAATAGCATGTTTCCCTTGGAGATGGAGAAGCATGTTCCAAGCAGATGGTTGGTAGGAGCAAAGTTGGGGAACCAGTGAAGGACAGGACATACGCAGAAGAGAGCAGTCAGAAGTTATGCACGAGGCATTTAGGACCCACTGAAGGTTTTCTTTCCCCATCTACCCAGTGAGGCAGTGCTTGAAGATGATTCTCAAAGCCATGTGTGGAGGGCGGTAAATGGGCAACAAGAAAAATGCTAGTTAGGAGACCATAGATCAGGGAAAATTAGCGCCAGTGGGAAGTGATGGCTTTTTCATTCCTGACAAAGGAAGACTCAAAGACTTACTGGTTGTTTGGGAAGGCTGAGAGAGAAGCGAAGCTGAGTTTGAGATTTTGATCTTGTCTTACTTGGAAAATAATGCCGTTGCTGTAGTTGTAATAGGTTATATTCATATTTATTTGTTTAATGTCCATGTTCCCCACTAGATTAGAAGGTCCTGGAGAACAAGGAACACATCTGTTTTGTTCAACACTGTGTACCCAATGAGTACGTAGCAAAGAGAGTCAAGCAATAGCATGTGCTTGATAAATGTATATGTATATATATTTTTTAATTTTTAAAATTTATTTTTGAGAGGGAGAGACAGCACGAGCATGGGAGGGTCAGAGAGAGAGAGAGAGATACAGAATCCAAAGACAGGCACCTGGCTCTGAGCTAGCTGTCAGCACATAGCCCAGTGCAGGGCTCAAACCCACGAACCAAAAGATCATGACCTGAGCGGAAGTCAGACGCTTAACTGACTGAGCCACCCAGGCACCCCAATAAATCTATATATGCTTATTTCTTTTTAGGAGAGGGAGAGAGAGAGCCCGCATGAGTGGAAGAGGGACAGAGAGACAGGAGAGAGAGAATCCCAAGCAGGTTACACGCTGTCAGTGCAGAGCCTGATGTGCGGCTCAGTCCCACAACCCTGAGATCATGACCTGAACTGAAATCAAGAGTCAGCTGCCTAGCCGAGTGAGCCACTCAAGCCGCCTTTACCATTTTTTTTTTTTTGCATGAACGTTGGAAATGAAAAGAATTAGAGGTATCGGCCGATTAGTTTGGGTTTGGACAGGGTCAAGTGAAGGTGCTGGTAGACACTGCTTGTGACATGCAGCAGGTAGAAATGTGCAGCTGGGGTGACCGTGGGGACTTGGAGGAACCTCCGGTGATCTGGGACAAAATTTTACATCCCGTCCTAATGCCCCGTAGTGGTAGCACAGTGATTTGCACGTAAAAGACTCCACAAACGTATGAGGAATTGAAAAGAGGTGCTAGTTAAAGCCGCCAGTTCACACGAGAAGCGCACGAAAGTGAGGCCAAGGGTAGGAACTTGGAAGTGGGGCTCAGGAAGAGCTGCGCACGAGGGTGACTCAACACGGCCAAAGCGGGGTTCTGTGCCATCGTATCCTCTTCGAACTGATTTCGTCCGACATAACTCTTGTTGACGGGCACTGCTCTTCAGGCTGGAGACCTCAGCAGCTTCTTTGACTCCCCCTTCCCTCCCCGTACTGAACTGAACCAGTTTGCCAAGTCCTAAAGGTATTTCCTTACACCTGACTTTAAATACAGATTATGAAGTAACATGTGCACGTCATAGAGAAGGTAGAAGATAAGGGAAAGTTTAAAGAGAAAAACACCAACCTACAGTTCAACTAGCAGATACAAGCACTTTTAACATTCAGATATTTAAAAATTTCATCTCACACGTTCCCTGTACCCGGAACCTCGTTTTGTGCACAGCACCACCGGCTAGACCGGGTCCTCGTCCAGTGCCGCACGCTCGGGCTGCGGGGACTGTTGCTTTCACCTCGCAGGTGACTCCTGGCCTCCGCTTTCTCATGCCCCCAATCCACTGGACCCGCGGTGCCCAGATTTATGTAACTAAAATTTTGCTTCAGGGCGCAAAAGCGTTTTTTTGCCCTTGTTCGAACAGGATCGACTCCAAGCTCCCTAACCTCACATTGGGGTCAATGGTTCCAATCCTATTCCCCACCACTCCCCTACTTCAGGACCTCCCAGCCTCAGGGCCGCTGTCATTTGGGGCTGGCTGGTTCTTGGCTGTGGGACTGCCCTGTGCCCTGCGGGATGTTTTAGCAGCTTCTCTACCCATTAGATGCCAGTAACCACCCCCCCTCCTGCCCCAAGTCAGATAACCAGAAATGTCTCCAGGTGCTGCCACAGGGCCCCTGTGGGGCAGGACCGCCCCCAGTCGAGAACCATTGAGCTGCCTGTCCCTTATGCATCAACCAAACCGAATTGCTTGTCCCATCCGTAACCACTCAGCCTGTTCTCTTTCCCCGGCCTTTGCTGGGCCACCATCTTCATACATCGCTGCCAACTCCCTACCTATTTGCCAAGGCTTAGCTGAGGACAAACTTTCTATTTTAAGTTTATTTACTTAGAGAAAGCGTGAGCAGAGGAGGCGCAGAAAGAAAGGGAGAGAATCTCAAGCAGGATCTGAGCTGTTGGGGCAAAGCCTGATGCAGGACTCGAACTCACAAACTGTGAAATCATGACCTAAGCCAAAATCAAATATCAGACGCTTAGCTATTGAGCCATACAGGCGCCCCGAGAGGAAACTTTTTTTATTATTTAAAAAAAGATTTTTTAATGTTTACTTTTTGAGAGCGAGAGACAGAGCATGGGCAGGGGAGGGGCAGAAGGAGAGGGAGACATAGAGTTCAAAGCAGGCTCCTGGCTCTGAGCTGTCAGCTCAGAGCCCAGTGCAGGGCTCGAACTCACGGACCATGAGATGATGACCTAAGCTGAAGTTGGACGCTCAACTGACTGAGCCCCCCAGGCACCCCATCGTGGCCTCGAGAGGAAACTTTTTTTTTTTTTTTTTTTTAATGGAGCCAAGAAGGCCTTTATTGGGATCTGCAATTCCCGGGCGAGATTCCGTGACTCAGGGAGTGGAGAGTCAGGGAAGTCGCCGAGAGGAAACTTTTAACAATGTCCCTCTTACTGCCGCTCAGTGTGAGCTCTCCTTCCCCTGAGCAGACAAGAAAGCAGGGTCAGGAATGATGCGGGAGTCAGACAGCAGGGGATGGGGATGGGAGGTTAGGTGGGTGGCTGAGGACGGCTCCGGCCTACATTCTCTGCATTGAACATGGTTGGTTTTTGTAAATCAGAAGAAAAATCTACTCACAAATATACGGCAGTCACCTGAGGGGTTGCCGGATGCAAGGTGGGGCCTTGTTTGACTTGGCTTTGTTCAGCAGGCGAGCGTGGTTATTGGGAGGTAGAGTGGAGAACAGGGGTGATGATGCAGAACAAGGTCACTGGCAAGCTGGAGTGTGGACTGACAAGGCCTTGACCTTGGAAAGAAGGTGAAATAACTTTCCGCTGGCAGAAAGTGAGAAGGGAGACAGGGTGAACATATAAAGAAATGCCCAGTGTGGATATAGACCACGAATAAGGTGCCGGAGGGGACGATGTGGGGCCCAGCGCTCTCCCAACTCAGTCTGTGCTTTTGTTAAGTGGATGACTGGACAGGCTCTCAGCGGAGGGAGCGTGGGTGGCCTGGGAGTGACCCACAATACTGTGCCCTTCAGCTCCCAGGAAAAAAAGACTTGTTCATTGAGGCGGATCTCATGAGCCCTTTGGATCGGATCGCCAACGTCTCCATCCTGAAGGTACGTGCCCCTTTTGCCAGTGGACTCGGGCCTCTCTTTCCCATTAAGCAGTTTTGCTTTCAGTGAACAGTACAAGTTCCCGAAGACCGACCACGTGACTGCTGCACACAGGGGAGCTGCATCCGTGGATGAAACGGGATCGAGGCTGCTGTTTGGATTGTTTCCGAATCGTTTGGTCCTGGGTTTTTGTTTCTGTTTTTGTTAGTCCTGTTGCCAGTGTGAGGGAAGTTCAGCGGGATGGTTGTCGGGGTGACAGTGTGATTCCTAGAAAGTACCGCCAGCAGGAGCCTTACTGCAGTCCTCTGTGTCATGCCGTGGGTTTCCAAGCACTTACGTCCTTGGTCCTGTTGGCTTCTCTCTGCAGCAACACGAAGTGGACAAGCTGTACAAGGTGGAGAACAAGCCGGCCATCAGCTCCAGTGAACAGTGAGTGTCTGGGAGCGTCCGGCCGCCGGAGGAGGGCCCCAGGCGGGAGGAGGGCCCCGCTGGGCTGCCTCCGGCCGGGCCTGGGTGGGGGTCGGGCGCCATGTTTGCGATGGCTTTGTCTCCCTGCACTTCTGCAACCTCATGCCTAAGTGATGCCGGGGCCTCGTAACTGCCTCCCTTCCAGCACTTTCTCCCTCCCTTGTTCTCTTCTCTCTCTAATCCAGTTTGCTGTCTCTAACCAGATTGATTCATCGTTCAAAAATATTTCTATTATGCTGCTCACAGGAACCTCCGAGGCTCCCCTCCCTTACCGACTACAGTCCAGATTGCCCATCGCAGAGGCCAAGGCTGTCTCCAGTGCGCCTCATGCTGCCTTTCCAGCCTCCTCTGTCACTTGCCCCCTCAAGCCTTTGCTCAACACGCACTTGCACGTGCCGCCCCGCTTTGCCCCCCCCCCCTCCATTCACTGCATGCACTTCTCTCCTGCCCTCCTGCTCCTGCGAAAAACGCCGGGCCTTCCGAGCCTGGCCCCACCCACTCCATGAAGCCCGGGGGCGCTGTTGCAGTCCGGGGGCGCCTCTCCTCTTCCACATTTCCCTGCTGTTTAGCATCCGTCCTGATCACCTGGCATCCGGGCATGTACAGCCTGTTGTCTGGCCTTTGTTTTTTATATTGTTTGTTTTTCAATCAATGTTAAGTAAACATTCATCCTCCCTTAGAGGAAAACACCCTGGTGTGAGAAACACTATCTTGTATTATTTTTAATACTTGATTATTAATATACTCCATACATATGTGCGTCTGATTTCGCCCAGTAGATTGTAAATTACGGGAGAGCAGGACCCCCGCCCCCCCCCCCCACCGGCCCAGGGCCAGGGTAGCTGCGGTGCGGAAGGGAGGCTTCTGCACTCGCTGTGTGGAGGCCAGCACAGCCGGCCCGCCCTTGGCCCGGCTGAGAACGGCAGGCTGGGCAGGAGGAGCAGATGGCCAGAGACTTCAGTGGTTTCAGGTTCCCCCGAGCTGCCATCGTGACTCCCCTTCACAGCGGCTTTCTGGGTCCTCTCCCCTCTCGCCCGCAGGTTGTGCTTCTTGGTCAGACCCCGCATCAAGAACATGCGATACGTAGCCAGTGAGTATGCCGCGGTGCCACGGGTACCGGGACCTGGGGAGGAGCGGGCTGGGTTAAGGGCCTGGGCCGTGCGGACATTTTATTTTATTTTAATTTTTATTTTTATTTAAATATTTCTTTATTTTTTTAATGTTTGTTTATTTTTGAGAGACGGAGAGACAGAGCATGAGCAGGGGAAGGACAGAGAGAGAAGGAGACAAAGAACATGAAGCAGGCTCCATGCTCTGAACTGTCAGCATGGAGCCCGACACAGGGCTCAAACTCACAAACCGCAAGATCATGAGCTGTGCCAAAGTCGGCCACTTAACTGACTGAGCCACCCATACGCCCCAGTGAGGACCTTTTAATAAGAAAAGATGGTTCGAGGGCTGCCTGGGTGGCACATTTGATTAAGCAGCTGACTTCAGCTCAGGTGGTGATCATGTGGCCCATGGGTTCGAGCCCCACATTGGGCGCTGGGCTAACAGTGCAGAGCCTGTTTGGGATTCTCTCTCCCTCTCTCTCTGCTCCTCCCCCACTTGCTCTTTTTCTGTCTCTCTCTGAACAAGCTTTAAAAAAACCACTTTCAAAAGAAAAGATGTTTCGAGTTGGCCATGCGTCTTGCAGAGGATGTCCACTTCGTTGCTTCCCGTCTAACAGACGGCCCGGGCTTTCTGGGCTGCTTCCTCGTGTCTGTAGGTCTCGTCAATGCTGACAAATCGGCTGGCCGAACTCGGAAATACAAGGTGATCTTCAGCCCTCAGAAGGTGAGTCCGGGAGCCGGTGGGAGCAGGAGAAGGTAGATCAGGATGGAAGGCTGGGAAGGGGCCAGGGCCCAACAGCTCCGTCTCCCCAAAGCAAACTGTCCTTGTCTTGTCATCGCTGTGGTCCTGATTGTTTAGCGGAGGGTCTGTCATCTCACTGCCCCACTTAAGCATTGTGGACTTGTGAGAGGTGGCCTCTACGTCACTTCTTTTTGTTTTTTATTATTACATTTTTTGTTTTTATTTATTTATTTTTAAATAGTTTATTGTCAAATTGGTTTCCATACAACGCCCAGTGCTCTTCCCCACAAGTGCCCTCCTCCATCACCACCACCTCTTTTCCCCTCCCCCTCCCCCTTCACCCTCGGTTCGTTTTCAGTGTTCAATAGCCTCTCAGTACGTCTACTTAGGACGTGGAAGCTGCTCTGCCTCCTTCTAACAAATGTCTGTATCATAAGGTGCACTCTTCTATGGTGTCAGTGACTTCCTCCCTCCATCCCTTTAATAATAAATACAATAAATCGTTACCGTCCCCCACACCCAGTGCTCATCCAGGCATATGAGCGGCCCCTCCCCGGGCTACTGGAACTATGCCGCTGCGCTTTGGCAGAGCCGTTCTTCCACGAAAAAGGAACCTTAGAGACCACTTTCCTCCACCCCAGCTTTGAGCAGCGGAGGGAAGGCCGGCCCACCATCCCACAGTGAGCTAGCATAACCTGGCTAGGTCTCTTCCAGCCTCTTTAGCTCAGTAACTGTAGTGTTCAGGGTCCTGCCAGAGCTCCTCCGTCTCCTGATTCCATCAAGCTCCGCTCTCACCCCACGTCAGCAAGGTGCATCATGGGTACATCCTCGGTCTCACTGATGAGAAGGAACGGTGTACCCGGCACTGCCTGCCCGGGGCCTGTAAAGCCGAACCAAATAGTGCACGCCGCAGGAAGAGCAGAGAGAAATTAAGGTAGACAGGACAGGGATTTATTCTTTTTCTCTTTTCCCCCCAGAAAACTTAGAGAAAATAGAAGCAAGAGCTAAGACTCAGACAATAAAGTCAAAGTGGGTGTGAATCCTGGCCTAGCTCTGATTACCTGTGTGATCCTGGATGGGGTACTCAACTGCTCTGTGTCCCAGTTTGCTCTTCTAGAAGATGGAGTTGATAGTAGTACTTACCTCTTTTTTTGGTAACATAACAGGGCTGAGCGTTTTTACTTTTTATTATTTTAATTTCAGTGTAGTGAACGTACAGTGTAATTAGTTTTCAGTGTATAACACAGTGACTCACGAATTCCATACATCCCCCCTCGCTCATCACAAGCGCCCTCCTTACGCCCCGTCCCGTCCCCCCACCCCCCGCACCTCCCATCTGGTGACCATCGACATGTCGTCTGTAGTCAAGAGTGTTGCTGGGTTCATGTCTCACTCTCTTTTGTTTTTCCTTTGCTCATTTGTTTTGTTTCTTAAATTCCACGTGTGAGGGGCGCCTGGGTGGCTCAGTCGGTTCAGCGTTCGACTCTTGATTTCAGCTCAGGTCTTGATCCCCTGGTTGTGAGATTGAGCCCCACGTTGGGCTCTGCACTGACAGTGCGGACCCTGCTTGGGATTCTCTCTCTCATTCTCTCTCTGCCCCTCCCCTGCGCCCATTCTCGTTCTCTCTCTCTCTCTCAAAATAAATAAACTTTAAAAAATTCTACATATGATTGAAATCATATGGTATTTATCTTTCTCTGACTTGTTTCTCTTAGCATTATGCTTTCTAGATCCATCCATGCTGTTGCAAATGGCAAGTATTTACTTCTTATTTAAGTAACTTTTAATTTTTGTTACGAAATCTAGTGAAATCACAGGCTTATATCGTTTTCTGATCATGTGAAAGGAATAAGAAGGAAGAGTCCATGATCTTCCATTGAAGATCGTTTGAAGGTTTGCAGAACAGACTTATGGCTATTTGTCCTGTTTAGAAATACAGATATGTCAAGGGCAAGAAATTATTGAGTATGATAACTATTCAGAATTACGGGTTACACTCCAATGTTACTAAAGGAGCTATGGCAATAAATTCTAGCTTTCGGAGTCTTACAAAACCCCTTTTTTCAAATTATACTTCCAAGGACAGATGTGTTTAAACAGGGAATAGAACAAGTCAGTAATAGTTTCAGATAATCCTACAAACCTCCCTGTCACACAGAACAAAATTAGTATTTCGATGAATCTTCTCCACCTCACATCCTAACTAATCAGGTTCTTTGACCTGATTTTATGTCCCTGGACCATCTCTCCCTCAGTAGCCGTAGCAAAGAGATATCTCTCTTTCTTCCTGAGACTCCTCTTGTTAATTATGAAGATTGGCAGATTTTGAATTCGATCAGCCCTAAAAGGAGGCCTACAGTTTCAGTTTTACTGACAGAAATGAGTGAGGGATGGGAGCCTGGCTGGCTCAGTCCATAGAACACACAACTCTTGATCTTAGGGTTGTGAGTTCGAGCCCCACGTTGGGCATAGAGCCTACTTTATTTTTCTTTTTATTAAAAACTTTTTTTTTCATGTTTATTTTAGAGAGAGAGCATGCAAGCAGGGGAGAGGCAGAGTGAGAGGGAGACACAGAATCCAAAGCAGGCTCCAGGCTCTGAGCCATCAACATAGACACCAACATGGGGCTAGAACCCACGAACCATAAGATCATGACCTGAGCTGAAGTCAGTCAGGTAGTCTTCTGAGCCACCCAAGAGCCCCAGAGCCTACTTTAAAAAAAAAAGGGGGGAGGGAGCCTGGGTGGCTCAGTTGGTTAGGCATCCAACTCTCGGTTTCGGCTCAGTCATGACCTTGCGGTTCATGAGTCCGAGCCCCATGTTGGGCTCTGCACTGAGTGCACAGCCTGCTTGGATTCTCTTTTTCTCTCCTTCTCTCTCCACCCCTCTGCTGATTGCTCACTCTCTCTCAAAATAAACATTAAAAAAAAAGAAAGAAAATGAAATGAGGGATGAATAGGAGTTTTCTGTGTCAAGTAAAATAAAGAGCACAGAGCGTTAATTCCCCACCTACTGTAGCGTCAACACGAGGGTCACGAGATAATCCTCGGAAGCACTGACGACAACGCCCAGCACGTGTAAAACGACGGGTGCCATCGTCGTCCGTGTCAGTCCTCATTGCCTCTGATGATTTCGGCTTCATCCCACTTGTCTCAAAGGAGGAAGCGGCTCTGGCCTCTTCCCCTCCCCCATCAGCCAGTGCACCTGTGCTCTTGGCCCTCTGCCCATGCCCCTTCTCTAACCTCTTGCTTTGTTACGTAGATCTTTCTCTTCTCTCTTCAACCATGTCTGTCTCCTTTTTTTTTTAACTATTTTTGAGAGAGAGACAGAATTCGAGCAGGGGAGGGGCAGAGAGAGAGGGAGACACAGAATCCGAAGCAGGCTCCAGGCTCTGAGCGGTCAGCACGGAGCCCGACGCGGGGCTCGAACCCACGACCTGTGAGATCATGACCTGAGCCAAAGTTGGACGTGGCTTCTAAGTAATCCTCCCTGCTCTCTGTTGTGGTCTGCCTTCTGTTGTATGCAGACCTCTGTGAAGACGTCCTGCTGCCGCGTCCCGCATGCCCCTCCCGCCGTGGTCTTTAAATCGAGTCCCCCAGGGCCCTGTTGTCAAATCCAGTGATGCCTGGTTCGTGCTCATCCCAATTAAGGTCTCCAGCATTTGACACTGTTGCCCATTCTTCCTGAGACTCTGACCTTCCTGCATCCCCTGCTCCCACCCACGTCTCAGCCTTGTCTTCTCTGCCAGGTCTCGCACTCTGTGCCCTTTTAATTTTGGTGTTCCCTAGAATCCTCCCTGTAGCACTTGTGTTCCTCTGTGTTCTTTTCTTTTGCACAAACCACCTACTTTATTTGTTAACTCTTTTTTGAGAGAGAGAGAGAGAGAGAGAGAGACAGAGCATGAATGGGGGAGGAGCAGATAGAGAGGGAGACAGAATCCAAAGTAGGCTCCAGGCTCTGAGCTGTCAGCACAGAGCCTGACACAGGGCTCCACCTCACAAACTGTGAGATCGTGACCTGAACCAAAGTGGGATGCATATCCAACTGAGCCACGCAGATGCCCCACAAACCACCTATTCAACACCCTGTGCCACTGACTCCGGGCTGGGCCCCACACCCTTCTCAGTGACTCCAGGGGTCCCCTGGACACGCGCTAACCAGACCTCGCCACGCCACCACCCCTCCTCTGTCGCCTGCTCCGCCTCCCCTATTTCTGAGGCGAGGTCATGCCCTCCCTCCCATGTCCGTCTTCAGGACTCGCCCCTCCTTGACAGCTGAGCTACCTGCTCCTTTGTGGGGTTTTCCAGTGTCTCCGGGAGAGAAGAGCGCCGGACTGAATACATAACGGAGATGGAAGGGAAACAAAGCCCCGGGCTCAGGGGTCCCAGCGGCCCTCCCTGCCCCGCAGAGCCCACGGTCTGCAGGGGGCAGCGCTGGGCTCCGTAGGTGTTGTCCTGAGCAGTGCCGGCGGAGGGCCTCCCGAGACGTGGGAAGTCCAGAGAAGAAGGGGGTCCCCAGCCGCTCCCTTTTGTCTTTCAGTTTCACGCGTGTGAGATGGTGCTGGAGGAAGAGGGGGTCTATGGAGGTGAGAGGAGGCGACTGCGTGGAAACGGGGAGCACGAAGGGAGTGATCGCCGGCCCCGCGTCTGCCTGGGGGCCTGGAAGGAGGGGAGGGCCCTGACGGGAAGGCTGAAGGGGAGGCCAGGCGCCGCCATCCCTGCCTTCCAAGATGCCCACAGGGAGCGAGTGCACCTTCCCTCCATTCTGCTCGCCCCTCTGCTTGATCTGAGCACAGTGCTCCCAGCTGGCGCCGCTGGTGCCGCACCCCCAGGGGCCTGCTTGGCCTGTGGTCGGCCCCCCGCCGTGTGCTGCTCCCTCCTTTCCTCCAGCCATGGGCACTTCACACGCGCTGTGCCTATGGGTTTCCGTAGTATGGTGGTCATCACGCTCGCCTAACACACATGCTGTTCCTGTTGCCTAGAATATTCTTCACGCTCAGCTTTTTTTTTTCTACTCCATATCCCAATTTTGCTCAGATTCTAAGCCTAAATGCCACGTGTTTAGGGAAGTGTTCCCTCTACCCCAGCGCCCTGTATGCTCCCCGTGCCCCCTGTTGTTGAGGGTCGATCCTGAATACTTGTGCTCCTGGGATCGTTCTTTGGCTCCGTGGGGCACAGCCCTGATGAGATGTGTCCAGTGCGTTTCCACTCCGTTGAGATTCTCTCGCAGAAGATGGGGAGCGTGTCCGTCGGTCCCCACCACGCCCCTCCCCCCCGGGCTGCGCCTCTGTGGCTCCTGCCAGTGTTTGTCCGCAGGGAGCGAGCGTTTCCTCCGCACTGTGGTCGGCACTCTCACACACACACACGCCCCTTGTCACAACTTTGAACTCTTCAGGGTGCTGAATATGTCTTGTTTATCTCTGGATGTCCCATGCTTCGTGTCGTGCTGGGCACGTGGTGGGCGCTCCGACATTTCTGCATGACCGCGGGGACCTCTCACCACGGATCCCCGTGCCTTCCGCAGGGAGACTCACACTCTCTGTGCCCGCAGATGTCAGCTGTGACGAGTGGGCCTTCTCCCTGCTGCCTCTCGATGTGGATCTGTTGAGCATGGAGCTCCCAGAATTTTTCAGGGACTACTTCTTGGTAAGTGCAGGGTCCTGGGGTCTTGGCCTTGACAGGTGGGGACACACATGGAGTCCGGTGGGCTACAGGGGGCTAGAAATACCGAGGGAACCTTCATCTAACTCGGGAGACTGATTTCCTGGTTGAATGCTACCAGTTGATGCCCACAAGACTTGCTCTGGGGCCAGTCCGAATGAATGCTTTCCGGCAGTCCCCCCACCCGGCCTTCCTGCCCTGGCCCCCCTCCAGATGTGTCTGTTGGGGTGGCCCATATCTCTGTGGCCCATGTGGCCCCTGCAGGAAGGCGATCAGCGTTGGATCAACACGGTGGTGCAGGCCTTGCACCTTCTCAGCACTCTGTACGGACCCTTCCCTAACTGCTACGGCATTGGCAGATGTGCCAAGGTGGGCACTGGCGGTACCGTTGTCCCGATAGCCCCCATTCTGCCCGTTCTCTACCCACCAAGGACTGCCCCCGGGCACGTGTGATAAGAGGCATATTCTTTAGCTCACTTTCCTTGTTCCGGAATAGGTCCTCCAAGAGGAGGACTTGTGTGGCTATCAGGCCAGAGCCAAGGGCTCCGGGGTGACGCTACTGCATGTCTTCTTTGGGGGCAGGGATGCTTTCCCCTCGGCATGGGGCGGGGGCGAGGTGTGGGAACAGGTGTGGGTGTAGGAGGCCACACTGTTAACGATTAGTTTCCCTCCCGGGGTCAAGGAGAGGTGTCACTTGGAAAAGAGTTGGCTTCAGTAGGCTCAGGCTGTCGCAGGGACCTGGACACAAGACTAGGGATGTCCTGGTCCCCGGCAGATGTCATATGAATTGTGGAGGACTCTGGAAGAGGAGGAGGATTGCGAAACCAAGGGTCGAAGGCCAGAAGTTGGACACATCTTCCTCCTGGACAGAGGTATGGCATGCTCGCACTCCTGTCGTTTTTGGAGCCTCAGAGACACGATATGGCGAACATGGCGGCCCAGTTGGGATCCTCAGGTTGGGGCTGTGGATGCGGTCGCTGATGGGGAGCGTGGCGCGTGGGCCCCGTGGAGACACGGGAGATGACGCGGAGTGAACTGGGCAGGCGCGTGGGTCAGGGGACCCTCATGGTTGGGAATCTCGTTTCAGACGTGGACTTCGTGACGGCACTTTGCTCCCAGGTGGTTTACGAGGGCCTGGTGGATGACACCTTCCGCATCAAGTGTGGTAAGTGGGGTCCCGCAGGATGGAGGTGGTCTCGGCAGCTGGGGCCTCCTGCGTGGGGCAGGGGTGGTGGGAGAGCCACGGACTCGGAGCCGACTGCTGGCTTCCGGATAGTTGGGGAAGGGCAGGCCAGGAAGGCCTCGCCGGAGAGCCTCATGGCCGCTCTCCCTGCTTTCAAAGGGAGTGTCGACTTTGGCCCAGAAGTCACATCCTCTGACAGGAGCTTAAAGGTGCTGCTCAACGCTGAGGACAAGGTGAGGGGCCGGGTGCTGGCTGTGGGCTTGCCCGGGGCGTGGGCCCGGCTCTGGGAGGGGAGGCCGAGCTGTGGAAGAGGGAGTCCCCACCGGGAGCGAGCTCAGCCCGGAGCACAGAGCTGGTATTTGACGTACGCTCGGGAGATCAACTCCGCGTTCTCCATTCTCCGTGATTCTGCCAGAACAGCCGGGTGCTGCCCTCCTGCCTCCTCACACTCCCGAGGGGGGAGGGGCTGGGGAGGGGCATCTCCGTGGTAAGTCGTTGCCGTCTGGTTCCCCTTGTAGGTGTTTCATGAGATTCGTAACGAGCACTTCTCCAACGTCTTTGGCTTTTTGAGCCAGAAGGCCCGGAACTTGCAGGCTCAGTATGACGTGAGGCCCTAGGCCCAGGCTCCTCTGTTCCGCTTCCCCAGTGGCTTCCCAAGGCTGCTGCTCTTCAGCTCCCTACCACAGCCTGAGGCGGGGACCTGAGGGAGGGTGGTGGCCGCTCAGGCCCGAGGGCCGGGAGAGGCTGACGGGGCGCCGGCTCTTCCCCCAGCGCCGGAGGGGCATGGACATCAAGCAGATGAAGAACTTCGTGTCCCAGGAGCTCAAGGGGCTGAAACAGGAGCACCGCCTGCTGAGTGTCCGTAGGTTTCAGCTTGAGGGGCAGGCAAAAGTGGGGGCGCTGCAGAGATCTCTCTCTCCCGGGAGAGGAGGTCTCTGTCCCCCCAGCACACAGTGATCCTGTTTTGTCTGAAGTGGAAAGAAAGGCTTCTGCATTTTGCCTTAGAAGATTTTTTTTTATTGCTATAGGTTTATCGGCTATAACAATCACAATGTTAGATGACTTTATTACATAGTTAAAGTACCAGATATTATTCTTACTGGTTTATATGCATTCTCTCACCTAATCACATAACTGCCTCCACCATGGCCAGTAAGACGTATTTATTCTTCTGGATAATAAAGGCACGGCCCCGTCGAAGTGGGAATACGTCAGCTCGCTTTTTGTCCCGTCTGCAGATATTGGGGCCTGTGAATCCATCATGAAGAAGAAGACCAAGCAGGACTTCCAGGAGCTCATCAAGACTGAGCACGGTAGCTGCGGCGGCCCGGCTCGGCTCCTGCCCCTTCCCACCCAGCACAGATGCCTTCTGGCTCCTTCAGCCGATGCTGGCTGTGTGGGGTGCTGCTTCCTGCTAGAACTCCTGGGGGTCCTTGGTCCACCCCAAGGATGGAGGAAGACGGGGGGACAGACACCTGTGAGCACAGATGGCAGCCCCCTCCCTTTCCCCGTAACAGGCTCCCCTGTGTTTCCTCACAGCGCTGCTGGAAGGCTTCAACATCCGAGAGAGCACCAGCTACATTGAAGAGCACATAGACCGGCAGGTGAGCAGGGGGCGGAGGTTCCGGGATCGCCGGTTCACGGCGGGGCCGGCCCCCAGCCGGAGGAAGGGAGAGAAGAGTGTAGGTCAGGAAACTTGAACTGTCTCTGGCTCTTTCTTCCCGTGTAGGTGTCACCTATAGAGAGCCTTCGCCTCATGTGCCTTTTGTCCATCACCGAGAATGGTGAGCCCTGGAACCGAAGATTCCAGATTGTAAAGCCGTACCTTAGTGACAGAAGAAATCACGCTGAAGGACAGAGACGGATGTGCTAGCAGAGAGAGCATTTCCCAGTAGTTTGGATACTTTCCCCCATAAAGTAAAGCAGCTTTTGTTCTGAGTGAGACACCCCAGGTCCCAGTTTATTGTCCCAGCCCAAAGCAGGACCACAGCCAAGCCCCCAGAACAGGCCCTGTTGCGTCGGAGGACTGCAGAGGCTTCGCGCCGAGTGCCATCTGTCCCAGCCGGCCTCCTGCCTTCAGTGAGGTTTCAGACTCAAGATCCAGTCCAGGGGAAGGGGACAGCCGAACAATTTCACAAACATTTCTAAAAGCTCCGATTCTGTGTCCTTTCGTGGCAGACTTTTAACCTGCCTCTGCAGCCTTTTCACCTGTTTTTCCCCCGTTGGAAGTGTAGCTGGCACACGATGGCACGTTAGTTTCAGGTGTACGACACCGTGTCGGGACGCTGGGGCCCCCACAGGGACAGCTACCGCCTGTCACCACACAGCGCTGTTAGAGTGCCGGCAGCTGTTCCCCGTGCCGTCCGTCCCCATGACTTACTGCCCCCGCGGCCGGAGGCGCCTTCCACTCCTTCCACCCTTTACGGCCACTGGTGTTCACTGCGCAGCCCTCCAGGTGGGGACTGGTCTTCAGGCCCCAAGGAGTCAGGTGGGGACTGGTCTCTGCCCCAAGGAGTGGTTTGCTTATTCTGCATGTCCTGAGGTGACTGCGGTTGCAAGCCCATTGTCCCCACCTCCCTGGAGGGTGGCGTGTCTGGCTGCACTTCGGGACCTCATCTGGACTTCTGTCCTATTCCTCGTTAGTGGGAAAGCGGTTCTCAGTAGCGCTGGCCCGCCGCCAGGAAGGAACCGAACACAAGCCCCTTCTCCCTCCTGCTGCAGCCCTCCGCCACCCCCGCTGGGAGCAGCCTATGTCCCCGCGTCCCCCCTCGGCGCCCTCGAGGCTCAGGGCTCTGTCTTGGAACCCTCAGATCCAGGCTCTTTCACTGAGCAAGCTTAAATTTAGGAATCAGTTTGGAATAGACTGGATAGGATGCAAGGTTAACATTTACTGATTCCCTTCCTCCTGGTTAAGGGTTTTTTGAGGGGAGCAAGAGGGTGGTTGAGTGGTTTGGCCATAGCTGGTGTTCGCATGAGCCTGTCTTCCCTTCCCTGCCAGGTCTGATTCCCAAGGATTACCGATCTCTGAAAACACAGTACCTGCAGGTGAGGCCAGGAGGGTGCCCTCTGGGGGGAACTTAGTGGAGGGAGGTCATGGGACATTCCTGAAGGACACAGCAGTGACCCCTTTCCTGTCTGCGCCCCCATTTTGTTCCCTGTCTGGCCTCCCTCTTAGAGTGTCTTGGGACAGTCACCTTGCAGCGCGTGGAGACCCTCCCACGCCCTGGTCTCTCCCACGCTCGTTCTCTGGGGTGGCCGGTGCTGGGAGAACCAGAGCCCCAGAGCTGAGTTCTTCCCCCGGGGTCTCCCTCACTTTAGCGTCTTACAAGGCATTGATACAGCTTTCCTTCCAGGTCTTTCTCCAGTCTCCGCTCATCTGCGAAGCCCTTCCCACCTCCCTTACATCAGGGGTCTTCTCTGTTCTCTCTGTTTCGTGCTTCTGTGTCTCCCTTGTTTGGTGTTTGGTTATTTCTTCAGGGCACAGGATCCCTGACCCTTCTCTCCCTCCCCTCCACACCACCCAACACCGCAGGGTGTGGTGCACGCTCAGTAAATGGCTGAATTGCATTTTCTTCAGAGCTATGGCCCAGAGCACCTGCTAACCTTCTCCAATCTGCGGCGGGCGGGGCTCCTGACGGAGCAGGCGCCTGGGGACACCCTCACGGCTGTGGAGAGTAAAGTGAGCAAGCTGGTGACAGACAAGGCTGCAGGTGAGCAGGGGGCACGGGCAGCCCCTTCCTTGTCCCGAATCCCCTCTGCTCGCAATAGGCAGAGCACCCCGGGAGGGAGCGAATGAGTCGGGGGAGGGGAACGGGATTGTGCATGCTCACTGTCATTACCACTGCTTTGACCACTTACTGAGTGCTCAGACCTTTAGATAACAGTTCCTCAGTCCTCAGAAAGTTCATGATCTCCGTTTTATAGATAAGGAAACAGGCTCAGAGAGGTCACAGACTTGTTCAAGGTCCCTCTGTTAGTCCGATTTGAACCCAGGTCAGTTTGACTCCAAGGCCCACCAACACACTTAGCCAGTAAGCCAGGGCCACCCTGCTGATTGCCCTTAGCAGATAGTTGGCACCCACTGTGGTGGGGGAGGGGTGGGGAACGTCTTGCTCCGGTCCAGGGAATTCTAGGTGAGCGGCTTTGAAGAGGATCTTGAGACGGTCCCGCCATTTGTCATTTCCTGAGCGCTTTCACCTGCAACGATGTCATGACCCCCCCCCCCACTACCTCCCCATAGCCTTAGATGAATTCCAGCACAGATTTCCTTCCCAGGGAAGATTACTGATGCCTTCAGTTCTCTGGCCAAGAGGAGCAATTTTCGTGCCATCAGCAAGAAGCTGAATTTGGTACGTAGGAGCAGGACGGACGGGCAGCCGAGGGTCCAGTCCGTCGTGGAGTGCTTGGAATCCACAGAAACCTGTCGTTTTGTTCTTATAAAGATCCTCTGTTCGGCAGCATTGCAGCATGAGTTTAATTTAATAACGAGACAAGAGACAAGACACAGAGCACCGGGGTGGTTCAGTCAGTTAAGTGTCAGACTTCAGCTCAGAACATGATCTCACAGTTTGTGAGTTCAAGCCCCACATCAGGCTCTGTGCTCTGTCTCCCTCTCTCTCTCTGCCCCTCCCCTGCTCCCACTCTGTGTGTGTGTGTCTGTGTCTAAAAAATAAACGTTAAAAAGGAGATAAGACACAAAGATTCATTCACTTAATAAACCTGTAACAAGCACCCGCCAATCCCAGAGGAAGGCTGAGTGCCACATCAGTGACAGGCATGGCCTGTGTCACCAGGAAATCAGCAAAGGGGCATCTTTCTTTCCAGCCCTTCTAGGGAGCATGGTGAGTTCATTCAGGAGAACCTGGCTGCTGAATAAAAGCTTTAATCTTTGGTTAGGGAGTCTTTTTTTTTTTTAATAGGGATTTTGCCCGTGTTCCCTTTCGTTGAAATAAGAACTGTTTGGAGGAACTACTTTTCCGTGACTGTGTAAAGGGCTGCGCCTCATGTAGTCCCCTTTGCCCTTCAGATCCCACGTGTAGATGGCGAGTATGACCTGAAAGTGCCACGGGACATGGCGTATGTCTTCAGCGGCGCCTACGTGCCCCTCAGCTGCCGAATCATTGAGCAGGTGAGTTCGAGTGACCGCTCCCGTATATACCTCGCGCTCAGCGCTCAGCTCTCTCTGGCCACCCGCCCCCGCCCCCCCCCCCCCCCCCCCCCCCCCCCCCCCCCCCCCCCCCGCGCCCCGCCTGCCCCGACTGTTAGGCGACCGTTAGCCTGGTAACTGACGAGAACCGCGAGGGTCGCTGCGCTTCCTAGGCCTGACACTGTCTCAGGCTCGAAGCGTCGCCTGTGCCCCCCAGGTGCTGGAGAGGCGGAGCTGGCAAGGTCTGGACGAGGTGCTGCGGCTGCTCAACTGCAGCGAGTTGGCCTTCACAGGTGCGTGGCCTTGACCGCACGGGCGGGGCGGGCTGGGCGGGGCGCTGGCGCAGCACTCGCGCATCCGCTCTGATCTTCGCAGACATGGCCAAGGACGACAAGGCCTCCAGCGAGTGCCTGCGCCTCGTCTTCGTGGTGTTCTTGGGTGGCTGCACGTTCTCGGAGATCTCGGCCCTCCGGTTCCTGGGCAGGGAGAAAGGTAGGAGGGAGCAGGAGGCGGGGTGTGGGGGACAGAGGGCAGCGCTGGAGTCTGGCTGTGGGCTGGGTGGCAGGGGGCCCTGGCCACCGCGTGCGGCAGCTCGTCGTGTGCCAGACGGGGGCTCGGGCGCGGCTGGGTCTGATCCGGCAGGGCTGCGGCCGGAGGGCTGGATGTGGCCGGTGCTGGGGGCCCCTGTCGGCTCTTAGTCACGGATGTCGGGGCTTTTGACTCCACAGGCTTCAGGTTCATTTTCCTGACCACGGCCGTCACCAACAGTGCTCGCCTTATGGAAGCCATGAGCGAGGTGAAGGCCTGACGCTCTCCACGCCGGGGCTGCCCTCGGCCCCGCCCCGTTTCCCGAGGGGCTGCCGGAATTTGGCCCCAGCTGCTAACGGAGTGTCCGCCAACCACCCTGCGCGGAGCCCGGGAACGCGGGACTTGTTTGGGATTTAGCGAAAAGTTATGTGAGCGGAGCAGTTGCTTCCTGGCCCAGCGCCCCCCCCCCCCCGCCGGTTTCCCCCCACCCCGGGATATTTCCCTTTTTTTGTTCATGAAGTGCAGCTAGGGCTGAAAAGACAGGAGGAGGAAGAGGGACCTTTTGCCAAATCCTGTTTGAGGATCATTGTAAATAAAGCCTCTGCTCTCAGATGTCATGTTTAGTTCTTGCCACGCATTTCCATCTTCTCAGTGGAGCACAGGGGGGCTTTCCACGGGTTCGTGTGTTCTGCGGCCTGGACCCCACCTGGTGCTCCCCTGCGGCTCGCCGTGTACCAGAGTTTCCCTGCCATAAAATGAGGGGGGTGGATTAGAACAGGTGATCGGTAAGCACCCTTCCAATTCTAAAAAAAAATTTGTAATGTTTTTAATTTTGAGAGAGAGAGAGTGTAAGCAGGGGAGGGTCAGAGAGAGAGGGAGACACAGTATTTGAGGACAGGCTCCAGCCCCTGAGCCGTCAGCACAGAGCCTGACACGGGGCTTGAACACATGTAGTATGAGATCATGACCTGAGCTGAAGTCGGGCACCTAACAGACTGAGCCACCAGGCGCCCCTCCATTATTTCTAAATGCTTCTGGTTCATCCTTTCCTCACTGTCCCAATGGCAGAGATACTTAATATTTTTTACCTGGGTTTTTGCAAGACTGCCCCTTCCAGTCGCTCTGCTTCCTATCTGTTCCCCAATTCACAGTGCTGCCACTTACCAAAAGAAAGCTCCAAATCTGTGCTGTTGGATCAACAAAACTGTTCTAGAAGAATGCTGTGTGGGCACATATTCCAAGGAAAATATGTACCTCAGGTATCCAGCTAGACCTCTTACAGGGCCATGTCAAGCTAGTATACAGAATATGTGGTGGTAGACAGTGATTCTGTGGCCAAGGGAAAAGACCGTGGCACCGCACTTACTGCAATGTAATTGTTCTAGAACAGTGCTGTCCAAAAGAAATACAGGAGCCTGTAAAAGGGTCCTACCTAAACACAAATTACAGTGTTTTACATGCTGAGTATCTACTCTGGTTATCTTCCAGTGATCCTAGGACTGTTGGCTTCAGAATTACAGTGCAAAGGACATGATAAGTAAAATTGTCTTATCTCTGCATACTTACACTGCTGGCCCTGGGAACATGTCTGAAGATCACAAATTTTTGAAGCTTTCTGAATAACTTTCAAGCTAATCAACAAAGAGTGCAAGTAAATTTAATAAGTGGTGTTTAGGGAGACCTGGATTTGCTCAGTGGGTTAAGCCTCCGATCCTTGATTTTGGCTCAGGTCCTGATCTCGCTGTTGGTGAGATCCAGCACCGTGTTGGGCTCCGTGCCGGCAGCCAAGAGCCTGCTTGGGGTTCTCTGTCTACTGTTTCCCTCTCTCTGCCTCTCCCCCACTCTTGCACACTCTCTCAAAAATACACTTTTTAAAAAATGTGGTGTCTGTGGTTCGCTCCATGAGCTATATGAATGTCTCATGTGCTGCTGACAAAGGACGTTCAAAGCACTAATTAAGTCCTAAAAGTGAGAGAAACGTGGTCTGGCCCACGAAGCAAACAAGCATCCACTACTTCATAGAAAAAGCAAATGAAAAGGAGTCACGCAAGTTACGGAGGGCCAGTACACACTGGCAAAATGTGCACTTTGATCTGTAACCCAGTACGTGCAAATCAAATGGGGAAATGACAGTTTCTGCCTGTGAAACTAGTGGGAGCTGTGGAGAGAGGGAGGGTATGCTTCTGGGGAGACTGCTATCACGGGATTCTGCCATTCCTAGAAGAGGAGCGCTGAGTAGCTCCTCTTCTAGGAATCAACTAATACAGCAAGATGCAAAGATTTATGTATGAAGACATTTATTTGTAAAAATTACAATTGGAATAACCATCGTTAGCGAAACATTTGAATTAGGAGAGCTTTCCAGGTACAATACCATGCAACTGAATCACTGGAAACAAAGCTATATATTAGCATTTATGGAACCAAAAAAAAAGTTACAAAAGTGCTTTGATGTTCATTTTGAGGTTTCTTTTAAATTTTGAGAAAGAGCGAGCAAGGGAGTGGCAGAGAGAGGGAGAGAGAATCCCAAGCAGGTTCTGTGCTGCCAGCACAGAGCCCAAGGTGGGGCTCGAACTCTCAACCGTTGAGATCATAACCTGAGCCAAAATCAAAAGTCCAATGCCTAACCGATTGAGCCACCCAGGCACCCCCGATTTTGTGTCGTAAAGTTTTTATACAACTATATAAACCCGTTATTTGAAAGAACCACGCCCAGGCGATCTCCATTTGTGTGCCACTCCTGTGACCTGGACAACCCCTCAAGCCTTTTAGAGTGTTCCCTCGTGCGGGAAATGGCGAGAATACCAAACGGGGCTGTGGTGGAGATTAAATGGGATCACCCTCTAGAAAGGTGCCGGCCCGTGAGCAGGGTGCAGCGTTCTCCCTTTCCGCTGCAGGGCAGGGTTCCCACAGGTGGGGAAGGCTGCCACCAAAGATCAGCTCCAAGCTCGCCGTGTAGACGCGGGAGGTAAACGAGTTAAAGCTAAAGCGCTGACTGCACTCCTGCGCCTCCGCCCCCGGCGGTTCTCGCCCCTTCCGGCGGTCTCAGGGCGGCTGCGCGCACTTCGAATCCAAACTGCGCCGGGCCGGGGAGGGGCCGGGACTCGGGGCGGGGCGGTGTTGGGCGGCCTGGAATCCCGCCCACTGCGAAGGTAAGAGGGGGAGTCGTGCACCTGCAAAGCCTGGCGCAACCGCAGAAGCGACCCCAACCCAAGCGGGCGGGCGAGCGCTCCCCACGCCCAGCCCAGGAACCCCCGCCTCCTGCCCCCGAGCGTCGGGGACCCAGTGCGCGGACGCGGCCTGCCGCCAGGGGGCGGGGCTTCGCGAGGAGCGTCGGGTCAGGGAGCCAATCGCGGGACTGCTCCGCCTCCGGTCTGGGTTTGAAATTCCGCGGGGGCCTAACGGCTCGCGGAGCCGCGACCCGGAGTAAGACCGCCGGTGTCGGTAGGAGGTTGCTGCGCTCGGCCCTGCGTGGCGGTCTGGGGCCTCGACGCCCGGTTGCTTGAAGCGTCTGCCATGAGGAGAAGGTGCGGGCTGCTGGGGAGTCCGGGGGAGGGAGCGACGTCCGTCCCCGCTGCGGGGCCGGTTCGGGGTCCCCGAGGCGACCCTCGGCCCGGGCGCGGGTGTCACGTCAGCCCGCGCCGGGAGTGGCCCGGGCGCGGCCTGCGGGGCCGAGGAAGCGCCCAGCTGGT